>NC_058088.1:134036450-134342120 GCF_014858855.1 Bufo gargarizans
GCAACATATTAACCATCTATATGACTACATAGGTGACCAAGACAACAGAGGCAAGAGAAACAATATCTGCCTGAGAGGGATTCATGAAACGGTAGTGCTGGATGCAATATCTAAAGCTGTGTCTGAAATCTGGAGAAAATCAAAATGATCCTGTTATCATAGAAGGAGCACACAGAGCTCTAAAGCTCAAGCCTAAGCCCAGCGCTCCACCAAGGGATGTAATCTGCAAACTCCTGAACTTCACACAAAAAGAACTAGTGATGAAGAAAGCTAGAGAATGTATGCAAATAGAATACGAAGGCTCTCATATCCTTATTTCCCAAGACCTCGCTCCCGCCACACTAAATAAGAGACATATCCTCAAACCTTTCACGGATTACTTGAGACATAAACGCATAGTCTTCCTCTAGTTGTTCCCATTTGGGATGTTGATCTCTTGGAAAGACAAAAAGTATTTAATCAGATCACCTAAGGACCTCCCAGACATCTTTGCTGAGTTGGAGATAGAAGACATAGATATCCGGGATTGGTCCGCAACAAACAATGTAAACATCTCAACTGAAATAACCCCTTGTACTCCATGGGAGACGGTCAACTCAAGCAGAGCAAGAATCAAAAAGAAACAGGGAAGACTGACTCTGTGCCGCATTATTCCAGAAGTAGATTAAAAGTCTTTCATGGTCCACTATTCAATATTATCAGAGCGGCCCTGGTGCACATGGACCTTCTGGTGTGACATGGTCATCCAGAGCCTTTAAAATATGTCCAGGTTGCATCAGTGCCATGACCCCCCAGTTGTTATTTTAGGTCCAGCTGATCGGGTCCTGCTGCCTGTTTAGATTGATGGTTATGGGTGCACACGGATAGATGGCTCTACACATAAGTAGGGATGAGCGAACCCGAACTGTATATTTTGGGGTGTCCGTGACACAGACCCGAACCCGGACATTTTCGTAAAAGTTTGGGTTCGGTGTTCGTCGCTTTCTTGGCGTTTTTTGAAAGGCTGCAAAGCAGCCAATCAACAAGCGTCATACTACTTGCCCGAAGAGGCCATCACAGCCATGCCAACTATTGGCATGACTGTGATTGGCCAGTGCAGCATGTGACCCAGCCTCTATTTAAGCTGGAGTCACATAGCGCCGCCCGTCACTCATCTCTGATCAGTATAGGGAGAGGTTGCAGCTGCGACGTTAGGGCGAGATTAGGCAGTGATTAACTCCTCCAAAAGACTACAGTCAGAGATCGATCTGCAGCTGTGGATGATTGAACTGCTGCTATTGAATTGCTCACTGTTTTTAGGCTGCCCAGAGCATTTTTCAGTCACTTTTTTCTGGGGTGATCGGCGGCCATTTTGTGTCTTGTGGTGCGCCAGCACAAGCTGCCAACAAGTGCATTTAACCCTCAATAGTGCGGTTGTTTTTTGGCTAAATCCTACATCAGGGTCAAGCTGTCACAGCAAGTGCATTTAACCATCAATAGTCTGGTTATTTTTTGGCCATATACTACATCAGGGGCAAGCTGAGCCTGTCACCAAGTGCATTTAACCCTCAATAGTGCAGTTGTTTTTTGGCAAAATCCTACATCAGGGTCAAGCTGTCACACCAATTGCATTTAACCATCAATAGTCTGGCTATTTTTTGGCCATATACTACATCAGGGGCAAGCTGAGCCTGTCACTAAGTGCATTTAACCCTCAATAGTGTGGTTGGTCAAGCTGTCACACCAAGTGCATTTAACCATCAAGAGTGTGGTTATTTTTTGGCCATATCCCAGTCTAATTCTGTCTGTAAACGTATACCTGTCACCCAGCGCCTAAATAATAGGCCTCAAATTTATAGTCCTCCAAATCTGTCGTTATTGCTGTAGCTGGTCAAGTTATTTAGTGTCCGTCAAAGCACAGTTTTTGTTCTGGGTTGAAATACAATTCCCAATTTAGCAATTCTCTAAATTAGTGGTTTCTGCTGTATCAGACCTCCTTTAAATCTATCCCTAAAAGGGTATATTAGATTCAAGGTGCAGATAGGGTCATTCTCAATAACTTCACACACACGCTACTGTGCATATCCCAGTCTAATTCTGTCTGTAAACGTATACCTGTCACCCAGCGCCTAAATAATAGGCCTCAAATTTATAGTCAGCTAAATCTGTGGTTATTGCTGTGCCTGTATTAGTGTAATACGGTACCTAAATAGATAGCCAGATAGTGTTAGGTGTCTTTAAAAAAAGGCCTGAATTTGAATTCAATACATTGGGACAAATAATATTTTTGTTGTTGTGGTGAACGATAACAATGAGGAAAACATCTAGTAAAGGACGCGGATGCGGACATGGTCGTGGTGGTGTTAGTGGACACTCTGGTGCTGGGAGAGGACATGGCCGTTCTGCCACAGCCACACGTCCTAGTGTACCAACTACCTCAGGTCCCAGTAGCCGCCATAATTTGCAGCGATATTTGGTGGGGCCCAATGCCGTTCTAAGGATGGTAAGGCCTGAGCAGGTACAGGCATTAGTCAATTGGGTGGCCGACAGTGGATCCAGCACGTTCACATTATCTCCCACCCAGTCTTCTGCAGAAAGCGCACAGATGGCGCCTGAAAAACAAGCCCATCAGTCTGTCACATCACCCCCATGCATACCGGGGAAACTGTCTGAGCCTCAAGTTATGCAGCAGTCTCTTATGCTGTTTGAAGACTCCGCTGGCAGGGTTTCCCAAGGGCATCCACCTAGCCCTTCCCCAGCGGTGGAAGACATAGAATGCACTGACGCACAACCACTTATGTTTCCTGATGATGAGGACATGGGAATACCACCTCAGCATGTCTCTGATGATGACGAAACACAGGTGCCAACTGCTGCGTCTTTCTGCAGTGTGCAGACTGAACAGGAGGTCAGGGATCAAGACTGGGTGGAAGACGATGCAGGGGACGATGAGGTCCTAGACCCCACATGGAATGAAGGTCGTGCCACTGACTTTAACAGTTCGGAGGAAGAGGCAGTGGTGAGACCGAGCCAACAGCGTAGCAAAAGAGGGAGCAGTGGGCAAAAGCAGAACACCCGCCGCCAAGAGACTCCGCCTGCTACTGACCGCCGCCATCTGGGACCGAGCACCCCAAAGGCAGCTTCAAGGAGTTCCCTGGCATGGCACTTCTTCAAACAATGTGCTGACGAGAAGACCCGAGTGGTTTGCACGCTGTGCAATCAGAGCCTGAAGTGAGGCATTAACGTTCTGAACCTTAGCACAACCTGCATGACCAGGCACCTGCATGCAAAGCATGAACTGCAGAGTAAACACCTTAAAAACAAGGAAGTCACTCAGGCTCCCCCTGCTACCTCTTCTGCTGCTGCCGCCTCGGCCTCTTCTGCTGCTGCCGCCTCGGCCTCTTCCTCTGCCTCTGGAGGAACGTTGTCATCTGCCGCCCAGCAAATAGGGGATGTACCACCAACACCACCACCTCCGTCACCAAGCATCTCAACCATGTCACACGGCAGCGTTCAGCTCTCCATCTCACAAACATTTGAGAGAAAGCATAAATTCCCACCAAGCCACCCTCGATCCCTGGCCCTGAATGCAAGCATTTCTAAACTACTGGCCTATGAAATGCTGTCATTTAGGCTGGTGGACACAGCTTCAAACAGCTCATGTGGCTTGCTGTCCCACAGTATGTTGTTCCCAGCCGGCACTACTTCTCCAAGAGAGCTGTGCCTTCCCTGCACAACCAAGTATCCGATAAAATCAAGTGTGCACTGCGCAACGCCATCTGTGGCAAGGTCCACCTAACCACAGATACGTGGACCAGTAAGCACGACCAGGGACGCTATATCTCCCTAACTGCACACTGAGTAAATGCAGTGGCAGCTGGGCCCCAGGTGGAGAGCTGTTTGGCGCACGTCCTTCCGCCGCCAAGGATCGCAGGGCAACATTCTTTGCCTCCTGTTGCCACCTCCTCCTACTCAGCTTCCTCCTCCTCTTCTTCCACCTGCTCATCCAGTCAGCCACACACCTTTACCACCAACTTCAGCACAGCCCGGGGTAAATGTCAGCAGGCCATTCTGAAACTCATATGTTTGGGGGACAGGCCCCACACCGCACAGGAGTTGTGGCGGGGTATAGAACAGACCGACGAGAGGTTGCTGCCGGTGAGCCTCAAGCCCGGCCTGGTGGTGTGCGATAATGGGCGAAATCTCGTTGCAGCTCTGGGACTAGCCGGTTTGACGCACATCCCTTGCTTGGCGCATGGGCTGAATTTGGTGGTGCAGAAGTTCATTCACAACTACCCCGACATGTCAGAGCTGCTGCCTAAAGTGCGGGCCGTCTGTTCGCGCTTCCGGCGTTCACATCCTGCCGCTGCTCGCCTGTCTGCGCTACAGCGTAACTTCGGCCTTCCCGCTCACCGCCTCATATGCGACGTGCCCACCAGGTGGAACTCCACCTTGCACATGCTGGACAGACTGTGCGAGCAGCAGCAGGCCACAGTGGAGTTTCAGCTGCAGCACGCACGGGTCAGTCGCACTGCGGAACAGCACCACTTCACCACCAATGACTGGGCCTCCATGCGAGACCTGTGTGCCCTGTTGCGCTGTTTCGAGTACTCCACCAACATGGCCAGTGGCGATGACGCCGTTATCAGCGTTACAATACCACTTCTATGTCTCCTTGAGAAAACACTTTCAGGCCAGTCTCTTCGAAGTGACTCAGAGGGAGGTTTTTTGCAACAGCAGAGGCCAGGTACAAATGTGGCCAGTCAGGGCCCACTACTGGAGGACGAGGAGGAGGTGGAGGAGGATGAGGATGAAGCATGGTCACAGCGGGGTGGCACCCAACGCAGCTCGGGCCCATCACTGGTGCGTGGCTGGGGGGAAAGGCAGGACGATGACGATACGTCTCCCACAGAGAACAGCTTGTCCTTACCTCTGGGCAGCCTGGCACACATGAGCGACTACATGCTGCAGTGCCTGTGCAACAACAGCAGAGTTGCCCACATTTTAATGTGTGCGGACTACTGGGTTGCCACCCTGCTGGATCCACGCTACAAAGACAATGTGCCCACCTTACTTCCTGCACTGGAGTGTGATAGGAAGATGCGCGAGTACAAGCGCACGTTGTTAGACGCGCTACTGAGAGCATTCCTAAATGTCACAGGGGAACAAGTGGAAGCCCAAGGGCAAGGCAGAGGAGGAGCAAGAGGTCGCCAAGGCAGCTGTGTCACGGCCAGCTCCTCTGAGGGCAGGGTTAGCATGGCAGAGATGTGGAAAAGTTTTGTCAACACGCCACAGCTAACTGCACCACCACCTGATACGCAACGTGTTAGCAGGAGGCAACACTAACATGGTGGAACAGTACGTGTGCACACCCCTCCACATACTGACTGATGGTTCGGCCCCATTCAACTTCTGGGTCTCTAAATTGTCCACGTGGCCAGAGCTAGCCTTTTATGCCTTGGAGGTGCTGGCCTGCCCGGCGGCCAGCGTTTTGTCTGAACGTGTATTCAGCACGGCAGAAGGTGTCATTACAGACAAACGCAGCCGCCTGTCTACAGCCAATGTGGACAAGCTGACGTTCATAAAAATGAACCAGGCATGGATCCCACAGGACCTGTCCATCCCTTGTGCAGATTAAACATTAACTACCTCCCCTTAACCATATATTATTGTACTCCAGGGCACTTCCTCATTCAATCCTCTTTTTATTTGTATTTTACCATTATATTGCGGGGCAACCCAAAGTTGAATAAACCTCTCCTCTGTCTGGGTGCCGGGGCCTAAATATATGACAATGGACTGTTCCAATGTTGGGTGACGTGAAGCCTGATTCTCTGCTATAACATGCAGACTGATTCTCTGCTGACATGAAGCCAGATTCTCTGTTACGGGACCTCTCTCCTCTGCCTGGGTGCCTGGGCCTAAATATATGACAATGGACTGTTACAGTGGTGGCTGACGTGAAACCTGATTCTCTGCTATGACATGCAGTCTGATTCTCTGCTGACATGAAGCCAGATTCTCTGTTAAGGGACCTCTCTCCTCTGCCTGGGTGCCTGGGACTAAATATCTGACAATGGACTGTTACAGTGGTGGGTGATGTGAAGCCAGATTCTCTGCTATGGGACCTCTCGCCAATTGATATTGGTTAATTTTTATTTATTTTATTTTTATTTTTATTCATTTCCCTATCCACATTTGTTTGCAGGGGATTTACCTACATGTTGCTGCCTTTTGCAGCCCTCTAGCTCTTTCCTGGGCTGTTTTACAGCCTTTTTAGTGCCGAAAAGTTCGGGTCCCCATCGACTTCAATGGGGTTCGGGTTCGGGACGAAGTTCGGATCAGGTTCATCCAGGTGTTCGCACAACTCTACACATAAGTACTAGTCTCAGACCATTACTAGGACTGTGACTACAGTTATATAATGTGTAGTTCTTTGCAGCATATAAAGTGCTACCCCTTGATGAGATATTATGTATATGCAGTGCCCTGAACTCAGCGAGCTGCTGACTTCTGACTTATCTCAGAAGTTCAGACCACATTTGGTCCTTTATAGGGTTCAAAACATTCACTATAGTTACTCTACTTTAGAGGTTTATTTTTGCACTAACGTTTATATGTGTTTTTGTTTCACATGTCGTAGCTCTTCCCTTCCCCGTCCTTCCTCTCCCTGTTCCCTTGGGTCCACACAACAAGCATCCTTTCTCAACCGCAGGACTGGTAGAAGCCAGCGCCATAGATTGGGGTATGAAAGCAAAACGCACTACTTCACCCATTTTAAGGTATGGCTGAAATCAGAATAGCTACTTATAATGTAAGAGGCTTCAAGAATCCAACAAAGAGGTGTTAAATCCTACACCAGTTAAACAAAGAAAAGACCCACATTATATTTATCTAAGAAACTCACTTTAAGCACAACAAGATCCCAAATCTCTCACGCTCCTGCTACTATCTTTGGTTACATAGCTCCTCAGCCGAATAAGATAGGGGTGAGTAGAGGAATTCATAAACACACTGACTTTTCATTGATTGATCACCGTTCTGACAGTGAAGGCTGCTTCATAATCGTGAAAGGGGAAATAAACACACAACTATGCACCTTTTGTTAGCATATATGCTCCTAATGTCGCCCATAGACAGTGGTTTAAGACATTCTGGCAGCAGCTGGAAGCATTCGGAGAAGGATTGGTTATCCTGGCTGAAGGTTTTAATGTGTGTTTAAACCCCCTTATAGATACATCTCTTAGGAAGGTTGGCTGTTTCCAGGAAAACACAGAATTGCATAAAAAAATGAATTCACAAAAGCGCGCTTATTGACGCTTGGCACACTCTAAACCCAAATACAAGGGACTACACTAATTTTTCGCCCTCTACACAAATCCTATCATAGAATGGATTATGTTATTTTCCCAATGGAACAAATTCACTTGTGCACAGAGGCTAGAATTGGCTCAATAATCCACTCAGACCATACTCCGGTATACATTACTTTCAATCCTCCAGACTTCCCTCGTAAAACCTATATCTGGTGATTGAATGAGACACTTCTAGATAGGCCTGATTATAATAAAATGAGTAGAAGATAAACTGAAGGAATTCTTCTCTACTAACGCGACAGAAGATATTTCTCCCCACATACTATGGGAAGCACACAAATCAGTTATGAGGAAAGTTCATCTCAGTGTTCTCACATCTAAATAAAGAGAGACAGGTTAAGATAATAAACCTGTATGATAAAATTTATAATCTAGAACAGGCCCACAAACGCACTAGGAATAAAAAGAGATTGGAGGAACTCATTGAGGCAAGGGAGGAACTTAAAAGGACCCTAAATGCACAGTCTGTTAAGTTATTCTTGTCCTTAAAACACCAGTTCTTTGCCCATGGGAACAAACCCACAAAATTCATGCTAGTACTATTGAGACAACATAAACAAAAGTCCAGAATCCCAGCGATCCCACAACCAAGGGACCAACTACAAAGAGGTGACACTAGCGTAGCAGCAGCCTTCCAAAAGTTTTATTTTGAATTGTATAACATTAATGAGACAGACACAGAACAAGTCACGATGGAAGTTATAGTAAACAAAAAACTTCTTAAAAAAAACACACCTGTTAAATAGTTACATAGTTAATACGGTTGAAAAAAGACATACGTCCATCAAGTTCAACCAAGGTATAGGTGGGGACGTGAATCCCAGAATGAAGTGAGACTCAGATTTCTACACGTTTTCATAAGCATTAATGTTTTTTACTTTTAAGAATTCGTCTAAACCCTTTTTGAAACTGTCCACTGTCCCTGCTGTGACCACGTCCTGAGGAAGTCTATTCCACAGCTTCACAGTTCTCACAGTAAAGAAGCTTTGATGCTTCTGGAGAATGAAATTTTTCTTCTTCAGTCGGAGGTAGTGCCCCCTTGTCTTTTGAGCACATTTTACATTGAACAGCTTTGCGCCATATTTTTGTATGGCCTATTTAAATACTTGTATAGGTTAATCATGTCCCCCTTTAGACGTCTCTTCTCAAGACTAAATAAATTCAATTTTTAAAATCTTTCTTCATAACTATGACCCTCCATGCCCCTTATCATTTTAGTCGCTCCCCTCTGTACTTTTTCCAGCTGCAGTGCATCCTTTCTATGTACTGGTGCCTAGAACTGGACTGCATATTCCAGATGAGGCGCACCAGCGCTTTGTAAAGTGGTAGTATTACATCCCTGCCCCGCGAGTCCATGCCTCGTTTAATGCATGACAATATCCTGGTGGCCTTAGAAGCAGCTGATTGACATTTTATGCTGTCATTTAATCTACCATACAACAAGGACACCCAAATCCTTCTCTTTAAGTGACTCTCACAGTGCTACATCACCTAGGACATATAAAGCACAGAGATTATTACTACCAAGATGCATAACTTTACATTTGCCCACATTGAACCTCCTTTGCCAAGTTGATGCCCAATCACTCAGAGTGTTCAAGTCAGCTTGAAGTTTGTGGACATATTCCATAGACAGTACAGTACTACATATATTAGTGTCATCTGCAAAAAAAGATATGGTGCTATTAATCCCATCCTCAATATCAATAATAAATAAAATAATAAAGGGCCCAGCACTGAACCTTGGGGTACACCACTTATAACCCAGGACCATTCTGAATAGGAATCATTGACCACAACTCTCTAGACACGGTCTTTCAGCCAGTTTTCAATCCAATTACAAACTATACTTTCCAAGCCAATAGACCTTACTTTACTTATTTAGCATCTATGAGGGACAGTATCAAAAGCCTTTGCAAAATCCAGAAACACTACATCCACAGCCACCCTTCTGTCCAGGTTACTACTCACCTCCTCATAAAAACAAATCAGGTTAGTCTGACAACTTCTGTCCTTGGTTGGTAAACCCATCCTGGTTATCACTTATAATATTATTTATAGTCACATACTCTTGTATATAGTCCCTTAAGAATCCTTCAAACATTTTTCCCACAACAGAAGTTAAACTAACTGGTCTATAATTACCTGTGGAGGACCTTGATCTTTTTTTGAATATGGACACCACGTTTGCCTTCCGCCAATCACTTGGCACTGTACTAGTCCTTAGAGAAACCTTAAAAATTATAAACAGGGGGACAGCAATGACCGAACTGAGCTCTTTAACCAGCTTAGCTCCCCTAGCTTAAACCCCCTTAATGACCAGACCACTTTTTACAATTCTGCACTACACTACTTTCACGGTTTATTGCTCGGTCATACAACTTACCACCCAAATGATTTTAAGCTCCTTTTCTTCTCACTAATAGAGCTTTCATTTGGTGGTATTTCATTGCTGCTGACATTTTTACTTTTTTTATATTAATCGAAAGTGACCGAAATTTTTGCAAAAAAACATCATTTTTCACTTTCGGTTGCAAAATGTTTCAATTAAAATTACATTTCTATATACATTTTTCTCTAAATTTATTGTTCTACATGTCTTTGATAGAAAAAAATGCAATAAGTGTATATTTATTGGTTTGGGTAAAAGTTATAACGTTTACAAACTATGGTGCAAAAATGTGAATTTCCGCATTTTGAAGCAGCTCTGACTTTCTGAGCACCTGTCATGTTTCCTGAGGTTCCACAATGCCCAGACAGTAGTAACACCCCACAAATGACCCCATTTCAGAAAGTAGACACCCTAAGGTATTCGCTGAAGGGCATAGTGAGTTCATGGAAGTTTTTATTTTTTGTCACAAGTTAGCGGAAAATAATATTTTTTTTTTTTTTTTTTTTTTTTTTTACAAAGTCTCATATTCCATTCCACTAACTTATGACAAACAATTAAATTTTACATGAACTAACCATACCCCTCACGGAATACCTTGGGGGTGTCTTCTTTCCAAAATGGGTCACCTGTGGGGTATTCATACTGCCCTGGCATTTTAGGGGCCCTAAAGCATGAGAAGTAGTTTGGAATTCAAATTCATAAAAATGCCCTGTGAAATCCTGAAAGTACTCATTGGAAATTGGGCCCCTTTGAGCATCTTGGCTGCAAAAAAGTGCGACACATGTGGTATCACCGTACTCAGAAGAAGTAGGGTAATGTGTTTTGGCGTGTATTTTTACATATACCCATGCTGGGTGAGATAAATATCTCTCTAAAAGTCAACTTTTCCCATTTTTTTATACAAAGTTGTCATTATAGAGAGATATTTCTCTCACCCAGCATGGTTATATGTAAAAAGACACCCCAAAACACATTGCCCAACTTCTCCTGAGTACGGCAATACCACATGTGTATCACTTTTTTTCAGCCAAGATGAGCAAAGGGGCCCAATTTTCTTTTAGGAGGGCATTTTTAGACATTTGGATTCCAGACTTCTTCTCACGCTTTAGGGCCCCTAAAATGCCAGGGCAGTATAAATAGCCCACATGTGACCCCATTTTGGAAAGAAAACACCACAAGGTATTCTGTGAGGGGCATGGCGAGTTCATAGAAGTTTTTTTTTTTTTGCACAAGTTAGCAGAAATAGATTTTTTTGTGTTTTAACTTGTGACAAAAAATTCAATCTTTCATGGATTCACTATGCCCCTCAGCGAATATCTTGGGGTGTCTTATTTCCGAAATGGGGTCATTTGTGGGGTATTTATACTGCCCTGGCATTTAGGGGCCCTAAAGCATGAGAAGTCTGGAATATAAATTTTTACGCATTTGGATTCCGTGAGGGGTATGGTGAGTTCATGTGAGATTACATTTTTTGTCACAAGTTAGTGGAATATGAGACTTTGTAAGAAAAAAAAAACAAAAAACAAAAAAAAACAATTTCCGCTAACTTGTGCCAAAAAAAAAATCTTCGATGAACTCGCCATGCCCCTCAAAAGTGATCTTTTTATAGCGCCGCAGCGATTTTACAGTGTTTTTGTAGTGATCAGAAAAATTCTGTCACTGCGGTGGGGCGGACTGAATGCAAGTGTGCGCACAAGATCAGGCCTGATCGGGCGAACACTGCATTTTTTGTAGAGCCTATAGAACATGTCCTATTCTTGTCCGCAATTGCATTTTCTATATAATGTTTTGCGGATCCGCGGTGTCCGTGTTTTGCGGATCTGTGGATTTGCGGATCCGAAAAACACATATGGACGTCTGAATGGACCCTTACAGGGGGGTGATCAGGGAGTCTATATGAGTGATAACCCCCCTGTCATTGATCACCCCCCTGTAAGGCTCCATTCAGACGTCCATATGTGTTTTGCAGATCCGCGGATCCGCAAAACACATACGGACGTCTGAATGGAGCCTTACATGGGGGTGATCAATGACAGGGGGGTGATCAGGGAGTCTACTATGAGGTGATTAGGGGTTAATAAGGGGATAACAGGTGACAGGGGGGGTGTAGTGTAGTAGTGCTTGGTGCTACTTTACAGAGCTGCCTGTGTCCTCTGGTGGTCGATCCAAGCAAAAGGGACCACCAGAGGACCAGGTAGCTGGTATATTAGACGTTGTTATCAAAACATCGTCTAATATACCTTTTAGGGGTTAAAAAAATCGCATCTACAGCCTGCCAGCGAACAATCGCCGCTGGGAGGCTGTAGATGCACTCGTTTACCTGCCGATCCTGTGAACGTGCGCACCTGTGTGCGCGCGTTCACAGGAAATCTCGCGTCTCGCGAGAGGACGCGCCAGCGCGTCCAGGAGGAATTACAGGGCCGCCGCCAGGACGCAATCCTGCGTGCGGCGGTCCTGTACTGGTTAAGCACTCTTGGGTGTACCCCATCTGGATCTGGAGCTTTGTTCACATTTTTAACTTCTCTTGGACCATATCTATAGTTAGCCAAGTGAGTATATCACTGGATGTACTAACAGCCCCGGTGCCACAGATATCAGCTCCTTTCTCTTCTTTTGTATATACAGAGCTAAAAACCTATTTAGAAACTCTGCCATTTTCCTATCTTTAGTGACTACCCCCCTTTGCCATTATTTAGGGTGCCTACCTGCTCAGACCTAGGTTTTTTAGCATTTATATAATTAAAAAACTTTTTGGGATTTGTTTTGCTACCTGCTGTTCGTTTTGTATCTTTGCTAATTTTATCTCCTTTTTGCAGATCTTATTAAGCCCTTTGTAATCTTCAAATGCTACAGCTGACCCTTCAGATTTGTACTTTAAATGCCCTATTTTTGTCTTTTATTGCTCTTTTTACAGTAGCTGTAAGCCATGGGGGGTTTAATTTTAGCTGTTTGTACTTGTTACCTAAAGGGATAAATTTCTTCATGCAATTATTCAATGCGGATTTGAAGCTCTCCCATTTATCCTCAGTATTATTATGTGACTGTAGCTGCTCCCAGTTTATGCGCTGAAATGCTGCCCTCAACTCAGGGAAATTAGCCTTTTAGAAAATCTGCGTCTTTTCTCTGCCTGACAGAGTTAGCTTTTTATAGTTTAGGGGGAATATAATTATATTACCTAGTGTTTCTCGAACAGTAACATTACCAACAAGCTCTGCATCATTAGAAATTACCAGATCCAACAGAACATCACCCCTAGTGGGAGCTTCTACAAACTGGCCCATAAAGTGGTCCTGCAGCAAGTTGAGGAATTTTCTCCCCTTTGCGGTTAAGGCAGAACCATGACCCCAGTCAATGTGTGGGAAGTTAAGACTCCAATTAATACCACTGTACCAGCCTGTGCCGCCTGCTCTATTTGGTTATATAGTTGCATTTCTATATCCTCTGTAATGTTAGGGGGTCTATAGATTACACCAAGTATTATTTTTTTCTGTGTTTATATCCCTTTGAACTTTTTCCACATCCTCACCATCCTCACGCAAAATTGCCTCTTTCACACTTGTCTTCAGATGACTCCACACATACAGTCACACACCACCACCTTTTCTATTGACCCGGTCTTTCCTAAGTAGTGTAAAACCCTCAATATTTACAGCCCAGTCATGCAAAGAGTCCAACCATGTCTCAGTCACACGAGTTATATCTATGTGTTCTTATAGTACCATAGCCTCCAGCTCCCCTATTTTACTAGGTAGACTTCTGGCATTTGTGAAAATACATTTTAAATTACTATTACCTGTAAAGCGATTATCCGTGATTTTTTGGTTACCTGCTTACCTCCCCTATATTACACCACACTTAGGGACATCTTGATGCCTTTCCTGCTTTCAGCCTTCAACAGTGCTCTATCTGGCTCCCCTTTCCCTCCCTAAACTTTAAATGCTCACATTACCCTAATCCATAAACCACAAAAAGATCCAACCTGCCTTCCTTAATTACAGACCAAACATTAAGTCTATGTACGCCTATTACAGCAAAAGAAGTAACACCACACTTAAACAAATGGCTATAGGGGAGTCCCCAGGCCCAGATGGCTTAACTCTCCTATATTATGCCACATTTAGGGACATCTAGATACCCTACCTGCTTTCAGCCTTCAACAGGGCTCTATATGGCTCCCCTTTCCCTCCCTAAACTTTAAATGCTCACATTACCCTGATCAATAAACCGCAAAAAGTTCTGACCTTGTGTTCCAGTTATAGACCCATCTCATTGTTGAACTTGTACTTAAAAATTTACGCCAAAATACTATCTTCTAGACCTTTATTAAAAGACCTGATACACGCAGATCAGACTGGATTTGTACCCGACCGAGAAGGTGAAGATAACACATATAAAATAGTGAATTAAATTGCTCTGGTAAAAAAAGAGGAATGGATGCTGGAAAGGCATTTGATAGAGTGGCATGGCCCTTTATTAAGTGCACTTTGTTCCGTATGGGGTTTCCTGAAGCCTTTATCAGGGCAATTTTCACTATGTATGAACACCAGAGCGCATACATAAAAACGAATGATGTCCTCACAGCAGCAGCTGTCCCTCTTTTTTTATACTAACAGTAGAACCCCTCCTACAACATATCAGGCAACCACAGGAGATTAGAGGACTGGCCTGAAGAGGACTAGAATTTAAACAAGCAGCGTATGCAGATGACCTGCTACTGATGGTCACCAATCCTACATATGCCTTCTCTGCCATTGTCGAGTTATTCCACTTTTGTGGATAGATCTCTAACTTCAAAATTAATATCTCCAAATCCCAAGCAATGGTTATAAATCTCTAACAAGCAGAACTATGTAAATTACATGGGGATTCCTCCTTTGAATGGACTAACACATCTTTAAAATTCTTAGGTGTTAACTTTTTCCCAGGCCTTAATAAGCTATATGACTAGTGATGTCCCGAACTATTCGCCGGCGAATAGTTCCCGGCAAACATAGCTTGTTCGCGTTCGCCGCTGCGGGTGAACATATGCGATGTTCGGTCCGCCCCATACATCATCATTGAGTAAACTTTGACCCTCTACCTCACAGTCAGCAGACACATTCCAGCCAATCAGCAGCAGACCCTCCCTCCCAGACCCTCCCACCTCCAGAACAGCATCCATTTTTGATTCATTCGGAATCTGCTTTCACAGAGAGAGGAGGGAGAGTGTAGCTGCTGCTGCGGCATTGTTCTGTGTCCACAGACTCATCTGCTGTAAGGACAGCATCCTGACAGCACCCCAAAAAGCCATTTTCAGGGCTGGTACATCAGTCTGCTTATATATATATATATATATATATATATATATATATTGCAGTTGCCTGGCTGCCCATGTGTGAGAGGCTGCAGGCTCAGTCACAGATAGCACTGTGTGCACACCATTCATACACGGTGTGACAGAAAATACCTTGCAAATAAAAAAAAAATTATATTTAATATTTTTCTGTGATCTAATCACATTTGCAAGTGCAGCACACCAGACCTGCAGGGTATTGCGACAGTGAGGTCACGGTATGGGCAATCAAGGGTTACTCACTTTCCTGAGGAGAACCCTGGGCAGGCATGCGACAGTGAAAGAGAGGCAGACACTAGTTCCTCTGGGGCACACTCTGTAGATAGGGACCAGGCCTGATGGTATGTGAGGTGCCCTGGATGTTATAGGTGTTTTGAGTGCCTTAGGTAAGGTCCCTTTAAGGATTGTGACGCCAGTGCCTGTAACGGTGGCACACCGGTTTGCAGGAGGATTAAATGAGTACGCAGTTGTTGAAGCAAACGTTGCTTTACTTGATGGAAACAGTCCAACTTTGTACATGCAGTTACAGCAGACAATGCAGTCCTTTACAGTTCCAAATACACAGCAGGTTTACTTCACAAAATGGCAGGTATAATCTTGCAAGATACTTGGAGGGTATATAGTTAATGCTTTGCAGTGCAATGCTGCTCTATCCCCTCAGCTATTCTAGCTGGCTGGATCCCAAGGCCCGGATGCCTAATTGCTGGCTTAAATCCTTTGTATAAACTCCTTCCTCCAGTATTAGCGCTTGCTCTATATTAAACACTTCTGCCCATCAGGTTACTTAGCTGTACTTGTGGTATTGTCCTTGCTGTGAGGGATACTGCAGGTTGCTCCCAGGAGGTGCTCTCCTACTACTGGGGTATCTCAACTGAGCTATCCTTAGCCTCAGGAGCTTCAGGCTGACTAGGTGACTCCTCCAGTCCCCTGGAATACACTAACTCTCCCTTGTCTGGGCCGTCCTATACATAACTAGGGCTCTCTAGCTCCCTTTAACGCCTGGGAGGCTAAACTGCACCCTGACAGGCCTGATACCCAGTTAACACAGGGAAAATATATGCACATGACATTCAATGCAATAAGACACATTAACCCCTTTTGTGTAGTGCCCACCTTTACCTAGTGGGATACTACACAAGCCCGTGTGTGTCAGGTGCCCACACAAACTGTATTGTGGCCACTGGCTAGTGGCTGGTTCGGCCTGCACTGATACCGTTACAGGGTGTCATTCGCCCAAATACCTTTCAGAAAAAAAAAATCTATTTAAAATTTAACAGTGATCTAATCACATCAGCAAGTCCGTGTGTGTCAGGCGCCAACACATACTGTATTTTGTCCACTGGCTAGTGGCTGGTTCGACCTGCACTCATACCGTTACAGGGTGTCATTCGCCCAAATACCTTTCAGAAAAAAAATCTATTTAAATTTTAACTGTGATCTAATCACATTAGCAAGCCCGTGTGTGTCAGGCGCCAAAACATACTATATTGTGTCCACTGGATAGTGGCTGGTTCGGCCTGCACTCATACCATTACAGGGTGTCATTCGCATAAAAATACCTTTTAGAAAAATAAATTCTATTTAAAATTTTACTGTGATCTAATCACATAAGCAAGCCCGTGTGTGTCAGGCGCCAACACATACTGTATTGTGTCCACTGGCTAGTTCGGCCTGCACTGATACCGTTACAGGGTGTCATTCGCCCAAATACCTTTCTGAAAAAAAAAATCTATTTAAAATTTAACTGTGATCTAAGCACATTAGCAAGCCCGTGTGTTTCAGGCGCCCAAACATACTGTATTGTGTCCACTGGATAGTGGCTGGTTCGGCCTGCACTCATACCATTACAGGGTGTCATTCGCATAAAAATACCTTTTAGAAAAAAGTGTCAGGCGCCAACACATACTTGTGGTAGGGGCTGAGGTGTACATTGACGTGGAGTCGGGAGGGATGCCTATCACCCTCCAAGATCTATCTGGCTGAACTGTGCCTGGAGCCAGTGTGGGGTAGGCCTGAATAAGTGGGCCACCCAAGAGAGTGGAATGAAAGAATAAAGGGTCGGGAGGGTGGGGCATGAAGCGACCATCCTCAGGGTGAGGACGCGTGAGAGATATATAGTCAGCAGCCCCGCCCACAAATACAGGCTGTAACCAGCCTTAATACTTGTGGTAGGGGCTGAGGTGTACATTGGCGTGGAGTCGGGAGGGATGCCTATCACCCTCCAAGATCTATCTGGCTGAACTGTGCCTGGAGCCAGTGCGGGGTAGGCCTGACTAAGTGGGCAAGAAGACTACCCACGCTGTAGGAGGGAAATAGTTAATTGAACCGAATGACACGGGAGGTAACAAGGGCCTGAGTGATTCAGGCCGGAGCTGGGCTGTTAAATGACCTGAGCGATTCGGGAAGGCACTGGGTAGTTAGTGACGTGACGGTCCAGATGACGGCGGAAGAGCAAGCTTGGGTGATCCAGGATGAGAGAGGCAACGTGGGCCTGGGCGATCCAGAATGAGAGAGGCAACGTGGGCCTGGGCGACCCAGGATGACTGAGGTAGAGCGGGCCTGGGTGATCCAGAATGACAGAGACAGAGCGAGCCTGGACAACCCGGAATAACCAAAACGGAGCGAGCCTGGGCGATCCAGGAAGACAGAGGCAGAGCGAGCCTGGGTGATCCAGCATGACCGAGGTAGGGCGAGCCTAGGAGATCCTAGATGATGGAGGCAGAGCGAACCTGTGCGAACCAGGATGACAGAGGCAGAGTGAGCCTGGGTGATGCCAAATTACAGAGACAGGGCGGGCCTGAGCGATCCAGGGAGACAGGAGCAGAGCGAGCTTGGGCGATCCAGGATGTCAGGAGCAGAGCGAGCCTGGGCGATCCAGGATGACAGAGCGAGCCTGGACGATCCAGGATGACAGGAGCAGAGCGAGCCTGGACGATCCAGGATGACAGGAGAGCAGAGCGAGCCTGGACGATCCAGGATGACAGGAGCAGAGTGAGCCTGGACGATCCAGGATGACAGGAGCAGAGCGAGCCTGGACGATCCAGGATGACAGGAGCAGAGCGAGCCTGGACGATCCAGGATGACAGGAGCAGAGCGAGCCTGGGCGAACCAGGATGACAGGAGCAGAATGAGCCTGGGCGATCCAGGATGACAGAACGAGCCAGGGCGATCCTGGATGACAGGGGTAGAGCGAGCCTGGGCGGACCAGGATGATAGAGACAGAACGAGCCTGGGCCAGCCAGGATAACCGAAACAGAGAGAGCCTGGGTGATCCAGGAAGACAGAGGCAGAGCGAGCCTGGGCGATCCAGGACGACCGAGGCAGGGCGAGCCTGGATGTTCCTGGATGGCAGAGGCAGAGTGAGCCTGGGCGATCCAGGATGACGGAGACCTCAGATGACGTGGGAGTGTGTCAAGAAGCAGGGAAGACAGACAAAAGGTGTATGCATGATACCTGAAGAATTTGGGAAGCTGATGAACAGCTACTTGGCTGATCGGGAGGACTGAATATAAGACAGCACCGCAGCCCTGTTTGTTTTAAGAAAAGATTGCCCAAAATGGTACATTAGGAAACCGGAAAATGGCACGGCAACAAAAACCCCACGACTAAAACAACATTCATGGAGTTAGCTACCCTAGAGGGGATAACTTGCATTACAACTGGTAGCAGCAGTGGAAGGTGCAGTTTCTGGTTTCACTCGAGGAGGCAAAGAGCGATTGTGCAGCAATTGATAGGCACTTGTGGGTATAGGGGTCCACTGGAGGTTCCAACCTACTTAACCTGGGCCAGCGGTAGCATAGACGATGGGAACCAGAACAGCAGTCCCAGACCCCGCAGCAGCGTCCGCAAGGCAGCACCTTACTGATCACACCGGTGTCTGGTCACTCGGCTGCGTTCCTAAAGCTTCTTTTCTCTTCCCTTTTTTTTTTTTTTTTCACCGGAATGGAGAAACAGGCCAGTCAGCCCCGTGCCTGCCAACCATCGCTTCTCAGCTGGAATGTACTGCAAAATAAATGAAAAATAGAAAACAATACATGCAATTATACCTAATTATAGTTGTAGATACCCCCAGGTCCGGTGGACTAATGAAGAACTTGTGCCAATTAGATTTATTATTATCAGTATTCTTAAATGCCGCTTTAGGAGAGCAGAGAAGAGAAGGAAGATGCGGGACCGGAGGACCGGGCGCGGAGCAAGGAAGGATGACAGAGGCAGCGTGGGCCTGGGTGATCCAGGATGACAGAGGCAGAATGAGCCTGGGCGATCCAGGATGACAGAGGCAGAACGAGCCTGGGCAATCCAGGATGACAGAGGCAGAACGAGCCTGGGCGATCCAGGATGACAGAGGCAGGACAAGCCTGGGTGATCCATGATGACGGAGGCAGAACGAGCCAGGGCGATCCAGGATGACAGAGACAAGAACGAGCCTGGGCGATCCAGGATGACAGAGACAGGAACGAGCCTGGGCGATCCAGGATGACAGAGACAGGAACGAGCCTGGGCGATCCAGGATGACAGAGACAGGAACGAGCCTGGGCGATCCAGGATGACAGAGACAGGAACGAGCCTGGGCGATCCAGGATGACAGAGACAGGAACGAGCCTGGGCGATCCAGGATGACAGAGACAGGAACAAGCCTGGGCGATCCAGGATGACAGAAGCAGGAACGAGCCTGGGAGATCCAGGATGACAGAGACAGGAACGAGCCTGGGCGATCCAGGATGACAGAGACAGGAACGAGCCTGGGCGATCCAGGATGACAGAATGGAGAAACAGGCCGGCCAGCCCCGTGCCTGCCAACCATGGCTTCTCGGCTGGAATATACTGCAAAATAAATGAAAAATAGAAAACAATACATGCAATTATACATAATTACAGTTGTAGATACCCCCAGGTCCGGTGTACTAAAGAAGAACTTGTGCCAATTAGATTTATTATTATCAGTATTCTTAAATGCTGCTTTAGGAGAGCAGGGAAGAGAAGGAAGATGCGGGACCGGAGGACCGGGCGGGGAGCAAGGAAGGATGACAGAGGCAGCGTGGGCCTGGGTGATCCAGGATGACAGAGGCAGAACGAGCCTGGGCGATCCAGGATGACAGAGGCATAACGAGCCTGGGCGATCCAGGATGACAGAGGCAGAACGAGCCTGGGCGATCCAGGATGACAGAGACAGGAACGAGCCTGGGCGATCCAGGATGACAAAGGCAGAACGGGCCTGGGCGATCCAGGATGACAAAGGCAGAACGGGCCTGGGCAATCCAGGAAGACAGGAAAAGAATGAGCCTGGGCGATCCAGGAAGACAGGAACAGAATGAGCCTGGGCGACCCCGGATGATAGAGACAGAACGAGCCTGGGCGATCCAGGATGACGGAGACAGAACGAGCCTGGGAGATCCAAACCTGAGCATGCGAGGACTGCACTACAGCGGTGCCAGACGCATGTGCCCAGGAGGGCGGCAGACACAGCCGCCAGACACGTGTGCACAGGAGGGTGGCACCACGCCACTGCGCCATAAACAAATGCACCGGGGGCGGAAGACATATGGTGTGAAGCACAAGCACGGAAACAAGGGTAGAATTCCTGGTGGGGGGTGACCATGTGGACGGGTGGACTGGGGGACGGGGCTCCCCTGTCCCAAGTCGCAAGGTGAGCAGGAGACCCAGAAGTAGGAGCAGGTATCGGCGTGCGTTCCACGCTGGAACGCACGCTGATCCGACCACCAGAAGCCCGGAACATGGGGGCCCGGACAGGATGCTTCTGTAATGAAGGACCCGATGGGGACAGAGCTTACCTGCCCTGGAGCCGCTGCCCTGGAGACGGCGGCAAAAATGTGCTATAAGCTCCACTACCTCTGAAGAAGTCGCTAGTCTGGTGAAACATGTTGGAGGAGCTTGAAGAGGGAATTTTTTTTATTAGCACCATCTGTTCAGTGGCTACTGATAGAGGCAATACATAATAACTGTGGGATACCAAAAGCCTATATTAGAGCAAATATCGTACCGAATGTCATTAAAGCTAACAAAATTGACCAAACCGCACGCCGAGCAGATGACCATGGGCCCGGCCGGATTTCGGCGTGCGCTCCAAGCTGGAACGCACGCCGATCACATGACCGGAAGCCCAGGCCTGGCCGAGAAGCTCCGCCGTGCGCTCCGTGCCGGAACGCACGCCAGCCTGTGACAGCGCCCAAGCCAGAGGACGGATGAGACCCTGTGGAGGGGGTAACCCGCAGGCCGGACCCTACACGTCCCGTCGTCGCAAGAGGGAGGCGGAGCGCTCGGGTCCGGAGTGCATGTCGAGCCAGGAGTAGGTGACCGCCACTCAGAGGAGCCCTGGAAGTGACGCGCCGCGAACCGGAAGTGACGGGATGGACCAAGGAAGCAAGCATGAAGCGACCGTCCTCAGGGTGAGGACGCGTGAGAGAGATATAGTCAGCAGCCCCGCCCACAAATACAGGCTGTAACCAGGCTTAATACTGTATTGTGTCCACTGGCTAGTGGCTGGTTCGGCCTGCACTCATACCGTTACAGGGTGTCATTAACCCCAAATACCTTTCAGAAAAAAAAATTATATTTAAAATTTTACTGTGATCTAATCACATTTGCAAGCCCGTGTGTGTCAGGCGCCAACACATACTGTATTGTGTCCACTGGCTAGTGGCTGGTTCGGCCTGCACTCATACCGTTACAGGGTGTCATTCGAAAAAAAATACTGTTTAAAATTTTACTGTGATCTAAGCACATTTGCAAGCCAGTGTGTCTCAGGCCCCCACACATACTGTATTGTGTCCACTGGCTAGTGGCTGGTTCGGCCTGCACTCATACCGTTACAGGCTGTCATTCGAAAAAAAATACTGTTTAAAATTTTACTGTGATCTAAGCACATTTGCAAGCCCGTGTGTGTCAGGCGCCAACACATACTGTATTGTGTCCACTGGCTAGTGGCTGGTTCGGCCTGCACTCATACCGTTACAGGGTGTCATTCGAAAAAAAATACTGTTTAAAATTTTACTGTGATCTAAGCACATTTGCAAGCCCGTGTGTGTCAGGCGCCAACACATACTGTATTGTGTCCACTGGCTAGTGGCTGGTTCGGCCTGCACTCATACCGTTACAGGGTGTCATTCGAAAAAAAATACTGTTTAAAATTTTACTGTGATCTAAGCACATTTGCAAGCCAGTGTGTGTCAGGCCCCCACACATACTGTATTGTGTCCACTGGCTAGTGGCTGGTTTAAAATGTTACTGTGATCTAATCACATTTGCATGCCCGTGTGTGTCAGGCGCCAACACATACTGTATTGTGTCCATTGGCTAGTGGCTGGTTCGGCCTGCACTCATACAGTTACAGGGCGTCATTCGCCCAAAGACCTTTCAGGAAAAAAAAATTTGATTTAAAATTTACTGTGATCTAATCACATTAGCAAGCCCGTGTGTGTCAGATACCAACACATACTGTATTGTGTCCACTGGCTAGTGGCTGGTTCGGCCAGCACTCATACCGTTACAGAGTGTCATTCGCCCAAAAACCTTTCAGAAAAAAAAATATATTTAAAATTTTACTGTATGTGCGGTCAAGCCCCCACACATACTGTATTGTGTACACTGGCTAGTGGCTTGTTCAGCCTGCACTCATACCGTTAAAGGGTTTCATTCGCCCAAAAACATTTCAGAAAAAAAATACTGTTTAAAATTTTACTGTGATCTAAGCACATTTGCAAGCCAGTGTGTGTCAGGCCCCCACACATACTGTATTGTGTCCACTGGCTAGTGGCTGGTTCGGCCTGCACTCATACCGTTACAGGGTGCCATTCGCCCAAATATCTTTCAGAAAAAAAAAAAAATTTAAAATTTTACTGTGAACTAATCACATTAGCAAGCCCATGTGTGTTAGGCCCCCACACATACTGTATTGTGTACGCTGGCTAGTGGCTGGTTCGGCCTGCACTCACACCGTTACAGGTTGTCATTCGCCCAAATATCTTTCAGAAAAAAAATATTTAAAATTTTACTGTGATCTAATCACATTAGCAAGCCGTGTGTGTCAGGCGCCAACACATACTTTATTGTGTCCACTGGCTAGTGGCTGGTTCGCCCTGCACTCATACCGTTACAGGGTGTCATTCGCCAAAATACCTTTCAGAAAATAAAATTCTAATTAAAATTTAACTGTGATCTAATCACATTAGCAAGCCCGTGTATGTCAGGTGCCCACAAATACTATATTGTGTCCACTGGCAAGTGACTGGTTCGGCCTTCACTCATACCGTTACAGGGTGTCATTCGCCAAATACCTTTCAGAAAAAAACTATTTTTTTAATTTTACTGTGATCTAAATACATCAGCAAGCCCGTGTGTTAGCTGCATTCAAATGGTTACAGGGTGTCATTCGCCCAAATACCTTTCAGAAAAAAAATATTATATTTAAAATTTAACTGTGATCTAATCACATTAGCAAGCCCGTGTGTGTCAGGCGTCAACACATACTGTATTGTGTCCACTGGCTAGTGGCTGGTTCGGCCTGTACTCACACAGTTATAGGGTGTCATTCGCCCAAATACCTTTCAGAAAAAAAAAATCTATTTAAATTTTAACTGTGATCTAATCACATTAGCAAGCCCGTGTGTGTCAGGCGCCAACACATACTGTATTGTGTCCATTGGCTAGTGGATGGTTTAGCCTGCACTCATACCGTTACAGGGTGTCATTCGCATAAAAATACTTTTTAGTAAAATAAATTATATTTAAAATTTAACTGTGATCTAATCACATTTGCAAGCCGGTGTGTCAGGCACCCACACATACTGTATTGTGTCCACTGGCTAGTGGCTAGGCCTGCACTCATACCGTTACAGGGTGTCATTCACCCAAATACCTTTCAGAAAAGAAAATCTATTTTAAATTTAACTGTGATCTAATCAAATTTGCAAGCCCGTGTGTGTCAGCCAGGCCCACACAGACTGTACTGTGCCCACTGCCCACCACTTATATAAAATGGCACAGTACATTGCACGCAGAGTAACACTTATCTAATAAAAAAAGATAGGCAGAGGCAGGCCACGCCGCAAGGGCCGTCCTGTTCGTGGTGCTGTGATTTCCACTGGCCCTGGAATAATGCCCAGTGTTCAGAGGCCACGTACCCTGAACCCAAAAAATTCTGAGAAAATAGTTGACTGGCTTACACAGGACACCCAATCTTCATCAGCTTCCGCTAAGAACCTTGACACACCATCCTCCTCCTGCTCAGCTTTGGTCACCAATCTCTCGCCCGCCGCCACCACCACCACCACTACCACCACAGCCACCACAGCCGCTTCACTTGATCCCTCAAAGGAGTTATTTACACATCAGTTGGATGAAATTAGTGATGCGCAACCATTATTGCCAGGGGATGTAGATAACAGGGATATGTCTCAGTCAGGCAGCATTACACACATGGACGTACAGTGTGATGATGATGATGATGATGTTGTACCTGCTGCTGCTTCCTTTGCTGAGGTGTCAGATACAAGTGAAGCGGCTGTTGATGACGATGTGTCCGTGGATGCCACGTGAGTGCCTCCTCAAAGAGAAGAAGAAGAGGGGGAAAGTTCAGAAGGGGAGACAGAGAGAAGGAGGAGACGAGTTGGAAGCAGGTGGAGGTCGTCGCAAGGAGTTAGTGGCACAGTCAGACAGCATGTTTCGGCACCCGGGGTCAGCCAGACAGCTCGCCAATCAGCGCATGCTGTTGCCACCACCAGAATGCCGTCATTGCAAAGCTCAGCAGTGTGGTATTTTTTTGGTGTGTCTGCCTCTGACAACAGCGATGCCATTTGCAACCTGTGCCAAAAGAAGCTGAGTCGTGGGAAATCCAACACCCACCTAGGTACAACTGCTTTGCAAAGGCACATGATCGCACATCACAAACACCTATGGGATCAACACATGATGAAGAGTAAAAGCAGCACACAAGCTCAAAGCCACCATCCTCCTCCTGGTCCAGCATCTTCAGCCACGTCAACCATTGCTGTCCACTTTGCCCCCTCTCAACCACCCGCCACTCCGCCTCTCACCTTGAGCAGGTCCATCTCTTCTGCCCACAGTCAGGTGTCTGTTAAGGAAATGTTTGAGAGTAAGAAGCCATTGTCACAGAGTCACCCCCTTGCCCGGCGTCTGACAGCTGGCTTGACGGAACTCTTAGCCCGCCAGCATTTACCATACCAGCTGGTGGAGTCTGAGGCCTTCAAAAAATGTGTTGCTATTAGGACACCACAGTGGAAGTTTCCCGGACAATTTTTTTTTTCTAAAAAGGCAATCCCAAACCCCTACTCGGTGATTGAAAAGGAAGTCATGGCATCTCTGGCATACAGTGTTGGGGCAAGGGTCCATCTGACCACTGATACCTGGTCTGCAAAGCACGGTCAGGGCAGGTATATCACCTACACTGCGCATTGGGTCAACCTGCTGACGGCTGCCGAACATGGAATGCGTGGCTCTGCAGCGGAGTTGGTGACACCGCCACGACTTGCAGGCAGGCCTACTGCCACCTCCTCTACTCCTCCTACTCCATCCTCTTCCATAACCTACTTGGCTGAGTCCTCTTCTGCTGCAGCGTCTGGCTGCACATCAACTGAACCCCCCCAGCTCCCCAGGGGCTATTCCACATCCCGGATACGACAGTGTCACGCTGTCTTGGGGTTGACTTGCCTGAAAGCAGAGAGCCACACCGGATCAGCACTCCTGTCCGCCCTCAACACACAGGTGGATCAGTGGCTGACCCCGCACCAACTGGAGATTGGCAAAGTGGTGTGTGACAATGGAAGCAATTTGTTGGCGGCATTGAATTTGGGCAAGTTGTCACATGTGCCGTGCATGGCACATGTGTTGAATCTAATCGTACAACGCTTTGTGTCTAAGTACCCAGGCTTACAGGATGTCCTCAAGCAGGCCAGGAAGGTGTGTGGCCATTTCAGGCATTCCTACACGGCCGTGGCGCACTTTGCAGACATTCAGCACCGAAACAACATGCCAGTGAGGCGCTTGATTTGAGACAGCCCGACACTTTGGAATTCAACACTCCTAATGTTCGACCGCTTGCTCCAACAAGAAAAAGCCATCAACGAGTATTTGTATGATCGGGGTGCTAGGACAGCCTCTGTGGAGCTGGGGATTTTTTGCCACGTTACTTGACGCTCATGCGCAATGCCTGTAGGCTCATGCGTCCTTTTGAGGAGGTGACAAACCTAGTCAGTCGCACCAAAGGCACCATCAGCGATCACATCCCATTTGCCCTGCGAAGAGTGCTGGCTCAGGCTGCAGATGAGCGTGAAGAGGAAGAGTTGTGGTCACCATCACCACCAGAAACAGCCTTGTCGTCATCACTTGCCGGACCTGCGGCAACGCTGCAAGAGGAGTATGAGAAGGGGAGTCCGAGGAGGAATTTGGCTTTGAGGAGGAGGAAGGCCAACCACAGCAGGCATCCCAGGGTGCTCGTTGTTGTCACCTATCTGGGACCCGTGGTCTTGTACGTGGCTGGGGGAAAGAACAGACTGTCAATGACATCAGTGAGGAGGAGGAATGGGAAATGAGTAGCTCGGCATCCAACCTTGTGTAAATGGGGTCTTTCATGCTGTCATGTCTGTTGAGGGACCCTCGTATAAAAAGGATGAAGGAGAACGAAGTGTACTGGTTGGCCACGCTACTAGACCCCCAGTATAAGCAGAAAGTGGTGGAAATGTTACCAAATTACCTGAAGTCAGAAAGGATGCAGCAGTTCAAAACCAAACAAAAAAATATGCTTTACACAGCTTATAAGGGGGATGTCACAGCACAACGGGAATCTAACAGGGGAAGAGGTGAAAGTAATCCTCCTCCTACCACGACCACGGCGGCAAGGACAGGACGCTTTACAGATGTGTTGTTGATGGAGGACATGCAGAGCTTTTTCAGTCCTACACATCGCCACAGCCCTTCGACCGACAGGTGGCAGACTACCTCGCCTTAACGGCAGATATTGACACTCTGAGGAGCGATGAACCCCTTGACTACTGGGTGTGCAGGCTTGACCTGTGGCCTGAACTATCCCAGTTTGCGATAGAACTTCTGGCCTGCCTCGCTTCAAGTGTCCTGTCAGAAAGGAACTTCAGTGCAGCAGGAGGCATTGTCACTGACAAGAGAAGTCGCCTCGGTCAAAAAAGTGTTGATTACCTCACCTTCATTAAGATGAATGAGGCATGGATCCCGAAAGGACTGACAGTGGGGGATATGTTTGACTAACAAAAGGCCTGATGACATGCCTTGGCCTCAAAATGGTCCCCATGCTGCTGTATTTAATGTCTGCATACCGGATGACTTTCGTGAATTCTCCGCCACCAACTAGGGTTCAAGCCGCAATGTTTTAGTCACCTTTCTGCCTTGAAAACATCAATTTTTCCGGCCGCTGCTACAACAGCGGCTGCAACAATAACATTGTTTTTCAGGCATGTGTACATGCCTAATTTTTCTGGCCTCTGGTGCTGCACTGTGTCTGCAAAAACAAAACAAAAAAAAGGCACATACAAGTGTCAATTCCCCTTTCGTGATCGTTACCATGTTGTGGTGAAGGGGCTTGCACATCACAATGAAGCGATCATCACCTCTGAGTGTGTTGGCAATGTTGCCACACCCCAGATGATAAGGCCGTTGCTTCATTATGATCAGACCAAAAGTGATCGGGGCGGCTGGATGTTTTTTCTTAGAAAAAAACTTAAAAAAAATTATTTATCTTTTTTTAAGTTGTATCTTTTTTTAAGTTTTTTAATATATAAAATAAAAAAATCATAATAAAGTCTCTTAATAGTTTATTAGAAATAATGCAGACGGGGGGTTGGGCCAACTGCCGAACAGGGAGGAAGTGCCTTGCTGGAGCTCCTGCGATCTCGATTCTATCTTAAAGAGGACCTTTCATCAATATAATTTTATTTAAATGACCCCCCTACCTAATAGTCCGGCATCCACTGATGTTCCCCCTTTTTTTTTTTTTTCAAATCGACCCCCGAATCTTGAAATAACAGCCTTTTTCTTCTGCTGCAGCGTCTGTCAATCAGACGCTTTTTTGTAGGGGGCGTTGCTCAAGTCTTTTCTTTGCTATTCTCCTTGGCTGAGAGCGCAGCCAATCGCAGCGCTCTCTCTCAGCCAGGGAGAAGGAGCTCAAGTTCTCGCGAGAATCGCGAGAACTTGAGCTTCCTAACATCCGGGTTCCAGCGCCATCTTGGATTCCCCTGACGAGGATCGCGGCGGGTGAGGAAGCAGCGCAACGAGCGGCAGGGTAAGTATTAGAATATACCCCTTATGTCTAGGGGTATATTCTAATACTTACCCTGCCGCTCGTTGCGCTGCTTCCTCACCCGCCGCGATCCTCGTCAGGGGAATCCAAGATGGCGCTGGAACCCGGATGTTAGGAAGCTCAAGTTCTCGCGATTCTCGCGAGAACTTGAGCTCCTTCTCCCTGGCTGAGAGAGAGCGCTGCGATTGGCTGCGCTCTCAGCCAAGGAGAATAGCAAAGAAAAGACTTGAGCAACGCCCCCTACAAAAAAGCGTCTGATTGACAGACGCTGCAGCAGAAGAAAAAGGCTGTTATTTCAAGATTCGGGGGTCGATTTGAAAAAAAAAAAAAAGGGGGAACATCAGTGGATGCCGGACTATTAGGTAGGGGGGTCATTTAAATAAAATTATATTGATGAAAGGTCCTCTTTAAGGTATCCTGCCTTACAAATAAATCTCTGGACTTTAATAACCTCACGACTGATCAGACATTGTCTGCCGAACCATTCAGACCCTTTTTGGGAAACAGTCGACCCAAGACAACGTCTATTACAGCTTGCGGCCTAGACGGAGAGCGGATCCTCAGACTCCATCACATAAGGCACCCGTCTCCAGACCTGCCAGTGGTCTCCCGCAAGAAGAACACGCCGATACCGGGAAGATCCTAACACCGGTAAGAAGATCTTACCCCTCCTGTTAACCATAAACGGCTGAACAATCAGTCCAAACACGCTGTGCTAGAAAGCCGAAGGTCCGAACGCTGCGGTTTCGTTACAATCGCATAGGCGGCAATTACATCTGGACCCTTCTAAGCACACAGATAGCGTGACTCCCGGTTCGCATCCCCGCTCACCTACTGTATCCGGAGGCCACAAACTGCACTTAATCAAGAGATTGCATCCACAGTCTGTGTGAACAGGACACGCGCCACAGCAGTGATCGGAGCAAGCACACTTCACCCCACTCCCTTAAGGACTTGAATGCAAAGAAACGGAGTGACTATGTGGAATTCGTGATTGGACTGACAAGTTCTGACCAGTCCATAAGGTACTGTAGCAATCCAACCTAAAGCACAGACTCATCTCCCCCTTTGCAGCCGCTTACCCTTCCCCACATCCAGTCTTAACTGATCCAGATAGTAGGTTACCTACAATTTTTTCGGAGCCTCATATGAGGTTCTATATCTACCTATACTAGCAAACCACAGCCTACCAGTTTAACCCTGCTCGTGCAGACATCCCAGCAATCTACATTCAGAAATACTAAAGTCTGCATTTGCTTTAATCAGTTGAAGATTTGAAATGCTTTAACTCATTCACACCTACCAAGACACAGGTGACACTTTAATGCACAGTGGTCTCTAGACTCAAGCACATATGGTAAAAGTGGGAAGATTCAGGGGCCCGTGCCAAGAAGATCAAGGCCAACCTAAACTCCCACACCTGTCTCAAACAGGATTAGATAAATTCATAATGAAAAAAGCTCAAGCCACTTCGGGAGCACACACATCTACGCCAAAAGGTGCAGTATCAAAAGCTGCAATGAGACCACATGAAGGAGATAGTGACAACGAAGATGCTACAGAATTGACAGCAGAGCTTCCATTATCTAGACTAAGGGTACATACCCGAAACGCGTCAGTGACCATGCCGTGGATCCAGTGACTGTGTCGGTTTTATGAATCAATAAAGAAGAGCTAAGAGGACCTCCATTGTCTCCAGATACCTTTTTTCCTATTTTGTTTGCTGCTAGTAGAGTAGAAACTCTGGAAACCAACCAAACAGCACTCGCTAACTATACCAGACAAGCATCTGACACCTTTTCAAAATACCAACAACATATTAACTATCTCCATGACTACATAGAAGACCAGGATAACAGAGGCCGTCGAAACAACATCCGCTTCAGAGGCATCCCTGAATCTGTAGCCAATGAGGCAATACCAAAGGCGGTTGAAGAAATATGTAAATCCCTACTAGAAAGCAGCACGCCAGACTCTATCACAATAGAGAGAGCTCACAGAGCTTTACGACCGAAACCGAAACCAGGAGAACCCCCAAGGGACGTAATATGTAAATTCTTGAACTTTGCACAAAAGGAGGCGATAAGGAAAAAAGCTAGAGAAATGGAAAGCATTGAATACAAGGACTCTAATATCCTATTATTCCAAGATCTAGCACCAGTAACACTTAACAAAAGACGCATCTTGAAACCCCTAACAGATTACCTAAGACACAAAAGAATTGCTTTCTGATGGCTCTTCCCATTTGGGATGCTCATAAGCTGGAAGGATAAAAGATATACTATCAGAACACCAAAAGACGTACCCGATTTCCTTGCTGCCTTGGAAATTGAGGACATAGATATTCCAGACTGGTCCATGGCTACAGATGTTCTCATCCCCTCAGAGATCATACCTCCCACCACCTGGGAAACTGTGCTCTCAAGTAAAGCCCTGAAGAACAAAAAAAGGCAAGTAAAGATGACCCCAAGACGACTCATCACTGAAGATGACTGAAGCTGACCTTGTCTTTTTCAATTTAATGGACCCCCTCTTCGGAGGGCCCTCAGGAGAGCAGATTCTCTCCACATCCTTCCTTTACGGAAGAGGTTCTGAAGGTTGTATCATCCTTTTGCGACATGGGCCTACACCCATATATTCAGACATCAATGTCATTTAGACATTTCTCATCTGAGCATCTGGCATCTGGGTTGGATCCCCATGTCGCACATCTACCTAGCTAACTTTGCTAAATCACCTAATATAGCTGGTTATATATAGGATTAACGTTTACCTCTGTTACATTTACCTCTGTTACAGGTTCACCTTAAAGTTCTTAATCCTGTCACCTGTGTCGTACACATGTTGTATGCCTCAATATTTAGAAATATCATGTTTAAAAGGTTACATGTTTAGGTCTTTTGTACAGACCTTTATTATGCTCTATGATTTTACTCAACTCCATCTTAAATTCATGACTCATGTGGAGCTAACGTTATTTTCTCTAGGTCATGATAACCTATGTTATGTTTTCAACCTACCCAGATTGACTCTCCCTCCCCCCCTCCTCCCGCTCTACGCTCCAACCAGGACACCGATAAGGGATGCCAGTCGTCTCACCTTACCCAACAGAACTTTCCAGGACACGTATCCAGTAAGTAAATCAGCATTTCCATTTCACTCACAAAACCATCCTCATGGCAGAACTTAAAATTGTCACCTACAACGTTAGAGGGTTTAAATCCCCAGTAAAGAAAAGCCAAATACTTAACCAACTCAACAAAGAAAAGGCCAATATAATATTTCTACAAGAAACCCACTTTAAACATGAGAAAATCCCAGAATTATCAAGAACCAAATATAACCTTTGGTTTCACAACGCATCGGCCTCATCCAGCAAATCAGGCACAAGTATAGGGATCCACAGGAACACAGACTTCACACACATCAACACTGTGACTGATACAGAAGGAAGATTTATAATGGTTAAAGGTAGAATTAACTCCCATTTATACACTTTAGCAAACATTTATGCTCCTAATTCAGCCCAAAAATTATGGCTGGACAAATTTTGGCTAGAATTTGAGTCCTTTAGAGAAGGAACTGCAATATTAGCAGGAGACCTTAACCTCACCCTGAATCCTCGGATTGACTCCTCGACAGGAAAATCAGAAAGAGATCCCTACACAACAGCTCTTTGGTGGATGTGTGGAGAGCACTTAATCCAAAGGAAAAAGACTTCACACATTATTCGGCCCCCCATAACTCTTACCAAAGATTAAAACTATTTTTTCCTCCCCAATATCAATTTACAACAATGTCTTGAAGTTGAAATAGGCCCCCTCATACACTCAGATCACGCCCCTGTCCTTCTTACGTTCAAACCTTTAAACACATCCCCAAAATATTTTAGCTGGCGTTTGAATGAAACACTACTTAGCTCAACGGAGGTTCACCTGACCATAAATAAGAAACTCAAAGAATATTTTCTACACAACAATCAAGATGAAACCCTCCCACAATTTGTTTGGGAAGCCCACAAAGCAGTAATCAGAGGTGAATTCATTTCACTTGCATCCAACTTAAAAAAAATAAGACAAAAAAAATGACGAAATCCTCATATCAAATCTGGAATGTTCCCATAAACGCTTAAAAAAAAGAGACATACTAGATAAGCTTAATATAGCCAGAGAAGAATTGAAAAGCCACCTCAATGCACAATCTGCCAAACTATATATGGCTTTAAAAAAAAATCTTTGCCCATGGCAACAGACCTACCAAATTCATGTTAGCCTTACTACGTCAATGCAAACGTAAATCTAGAATCCCGTCTATTAAGATAAACAAACGCTCAGGGATGACAACCAGATAGCTCAGGCCTTCTATGACTTCTACTCGGATCTTTATAACATTAATTCAACAGATTCGGAGGAGACTATAAACAAAAAGAATGAACTTTCCTTAGAATTTCTCCAAAAACTTCCATCTATCAGCGCTGAACAAGCAAGCAAATTATGTGACACAATTTCGGAGGAAGAGGTCATGGAAACCCTGAAATCAATTGCCAAAGGGAAATCGCCAGGTCCGGACGGACTCCCGGCAATATATTACACAACTTTTAGAGAAACATTAGCCCCTCAAATGGCCCAAGTATATAACTCAGCATTGAAAAAGGGAACCCCCTTTACCCCCCAAACTCTAAGCGCCCATATTACATTGATCCCAAAACCTCAAAAGATCGATCCCTCTGCTCAAGCTATAGGCCCATCTCTTTATTAAATCTTGATCTGAAAATCTATGCAAAGATTCTGTCATCTAGAATAAAACCCTTACTACAAAACTTGATTCATCCAGACCAATCTGGATTTGTTCCAGGCAGAGAAGGGAAAGACAGTATGTATAAGATTATCAATGCAATGGTTCTTGCCAAATGTCGTAAAACACCGATTGTACTGCTCGGGACGGATGCAGAAAATGCCTTTGATAGAGTGGCCTTGCCCTTTATCACAAACTCTCTAAAGGTGCTTGGTTTTCCAGACTCCTTTTGTCAACGCAATTTTTTCAATGTATGCCTCTCCGTCCGCATACATAAAAGCTAATGACGTTCTGTCCCGGGCAGTACATATCAGTAACGGCACCAGACAGGGCTGCCCACTTTTCACCTATTCTGTTCATACTATCAATAGAACCTCTACTACAATCTATCAGGCAGAATCCTGAGATTAATGGCATAAAATGCGGTGACTTGGAGATTAAACAAGCGGCATACGCAGACGACCTACTTTTGGTCATCTCAAACCCTAAACTAGCCTTTCACCATATCATTAAAACCTTTGAGAGGTTTGGTGAGATATCCAATTTCAAAATTAATATCTCCAAGTCACAGGCAATGGGTGCACATTATTCCAATAAAGCACTTAAACACCTAGAAAACAATTCCGCCTTTCAGTGGACCAGAAACTCCCTGAAATTTTTTGGAGTAGAAATTCCACCAGACCTTAGTAAACTATACAAATTGAACTTCATACCACTACTAGACTCCATCCCAAATGTATTGAGTTCATGGACCCCTACCTTTATCTCATGGCTAGGACACAAAAACATGTTTAATTCCTTAATACTCCCTAAACTCACTTACCTAATGTAGATTTTACCAATTAAACTCCCAAAAACTTTTCTTGAGTCCTTTAGGAAAAGCTGCTCTAAATACATATGGGGCAACTTAAAACCAAGGATTTCTCATAAAAAACTACCCTTCACAAAAGGAGGTATAGGCTTCCCTTCATTAGATAGATATGTCAAAACTGTTCACCTCTGCCGCATTATTGACTGGGTGAGACGCCCAAAACATAAAATGTGGATTAAACTAGAAGAAGAGATAACTGGCTACCCTCTAAGAAGTTTAGTATTCTCGGACCCTCAATTAGCCCCTGTCACAAAAAAGGAAAACATTTTAGTTTACGCAACGATGTCCGTGTGGAACATAAAGCCTATAAGAGAAAGCTGCTCAAAATACCCATCCCATCTCCTAAGTCTAGGAGATTGCCTTCTCTCTACCGGTGAGGGTTTCAAAACCCTCCCAACACAAATTCAACACGACACTACCCCACCTGCAGACCTTTTGGAAGAGGACGGAAGCATCCCAGACCTATTTGCAATGAGAGAAAGGCTTAGGACCCCGCTTCTAAACAGCCTACATCACAATCTTATATCTAAGGTGTTAAAGAAAGCTATGAACCCAGACCAACAAACAAGAGATCCTTCCTCGTTTGAGAAGTTGATCTCACAATCACAGACACCCAAGAAACCTATCCATAATATAAGCCAACAACTCCTCCTAAATGAAACACCGAGCTCGCTATATTTCCTGAGAGAGTGGGAAAGAGACCTAAATATTAAATTCACAAAAGAAGACATTAAATGGATATTAATGTCACCAAAATGGTCCTCAAGATGCTCTAACATCCAAGAGAATACCTATAAAGTAATTTCTAGATGGTATCTCACACCAGTCAGATTAAGCCAGATGTATAGCAACACATCGGACAAATGCTGGAGATGTCTTAAGGACAGAGGCACCTCTTACACATTTGGTGGACGTGTCCACAGATAAAAACATTCTGGTCCCAGATCTTTAATAACATTAACGCCATTATAGAGAAAGAGAAATCGAAGATTTCCATCAGTCCAGAAATTGCACTTTTAAACATTCTCCCACACCACCTGACCTCACCTGATAAGAAACTGGTAAGAGTCCTTTTGGCGGCAGCAAGGTTACTTATAGCCTCCAATTGGAAAGCACAAGGACCCCTGTCCAGCACCTGCTGGTCAAACAAAGTAGCCTCCATCTCCAGGCTAGAAGAACTATCATATTGGGAACTTAGAACCCACAGTAAATACAAAAAAATCTGGTCTCCATGGATGAAATGGTTCTCTTCAAATAACCACGCAAACAGGCCCATCTGGTTCTGACATAGAGATTGCTGATACTCCTGGAGTTTAAAATAAGACATAGTATCTCCTAACCCCCTCTCGACACCAAACACAAGTCATGTCGTAGCACGATATCAACTAGATTGGCACATTTCCCCTACTCCCCTATCCCCTCTCCCTCTTTCCCTCTGTTTATACCCTATGGTTTTAGTTTGTTTATGTTTCCTACTCCTCGCAGGTACTAATTCATTTCCATTTCTGGAACATGATTATGCAAACTAATAAGTTCTCACGACCTGTTTCCTACTCCCGACCTCTCGCTCCCCTCCTGAGCCTTTGAACAACATTACCTAGGCTTGAGGATGGTTCTCTAGCTCAGAACGTGAGTACTCATAGAGCCTGGGACTAGGTAAACCTTTGCTTACTTGATGTGAACCAAGTCCACTTTTTCTGCACAATACTCAACGTCAATTAAGCAAAACCTACTGTGTCTTATATAACCTGCCCCACATGGTAGGTTATTATGTGTGGTATTTCCGATTACCTTGTTTTAAATGTATTTATAAGCCACAGGTCACCGATTGTATAATGTTTCCAGAATAACTGCCTTTAGTCGCCTTATAGACTGTACCTGCCAGTTGGCAGTTTTTGTCTAGCCATTATGTATGTAATCACTTTACTGAAAATTAATAAAAAGAATTTGAAAAAGAAATAATGCAGACAATTAAAAAATTCCCCAACAATTCCAATACAAATCAATTACAAAGCTCAGAACTAAATTATTCCAGGATGTCGTAATGGTTCGTTAATTCGACAATGGTTAATCAATTTGACACACGTCCCCGGATAGGGGACGTAAGAGGGATTGAACTGATAGGAATAGTACTAGTTAAGACACCACTCATATAGGGTGTCACAGCACATTGCTCCGTGCACGCGCAGTGCCCCAACTTGGGAGTAAGAGGACCGACCAAGCTGCTTTATCCATCTCCCGGTTCCTAAAATCAATTCAGTTTGGTGTATCAGAGTTTGGTCTGTCACTGTGAAGGCAGTCGAAGATACACAGCCTAAATTTTTTTTCACAAAATGCAATCCCACCCTGATATGGGACGTAACAGGGATTAAACTGATGAGAATAGTACTAAAGAAAATAATACTCATATCGGGTGTGACAGTAAATTGCACGGCGCAGACACAGTGACCGTAGCGTGGATTCAAACAAAGGGGGGGGGGGGGAGCCAGCAATTTTTTAACCATATCCCCGTTCGAAAAATCTATTTAATAAATGGACCCCAGATTGGGGACGTAACAGGAATTAAACTGATGAGAAGAGAGAACTACAGGAAATACCACTCACATCGGGTGGGACAGTAAATTGCACGGCGCAGATGCAGTGACCGTGGCGTGGATTTAAACAAAGGGGAGGGAGCCAGCAATTTTTTAACCATCTCCCCGTTCGAAAAATCTATTTAATAAATGGACCCCAGATTGGGGACGTAACAGGGATTAAACTGATGAGATGAGAGAACTATAGAAAATAGCACTCATATCGGGTGGGACAGTAAATTGCACGGCACAGACGCAGTGACAGTGGATTCAAACAAAGGGGAGGGAGCTAGCGTTTTTTTTTTAACCATTTCCACATTTAAAAAATCTATTCAATTCACCTTTCCGGGACCCTTGGTGTTGTACGTGGCTGGGTGGAGGAAGAAACCTTCATGTCACTGAAGGTGTACAGAAAACTAGAAGACACAAATGAAGATCTGAATGACTTGATCTAAAACTAAGGAACAGGAGGGTAAGCCCTGTAAGAGTCCTAGCTCTCTCCCTTACTGCTCAGCCTATGCAAAAATCTCAATGGTAGAAAATTGCATATCCTCGTTCCTCGACTGTATGCACCTGAACACCCTATAATAGTGAGGAGACACGACCACCGGCTCCCTACACTTAATACGGAGGGAGTCAGGGTCACCTAGGATCAAGCCCACAGACAAACAGAAATAAAGAAAACAGACTTATCTTGTGGATGCAGTAGTAACAGCTTCTAGCATCAGCACACTCCAGTAAGTTGTATAAACCACAAAGTGATGCAGTATGGGAAGGGATTTAAAGGGATGCAATCAGTGCAACTACATGACAGCTGAGAGAGGCTAACGAGATGAGAAAACGAAAGCAAAACAAAAGGAACCTCAAGTAGGAGGTTCTGAAGAACATCTGTCAGAGCTTCTCAGATGTCTGGTGGTGACAGTACCCCTCCTTCTACGAGTGGACTCCGGACACTCAAAGCCCATCTTCTCAGGATGGGACCTATGGAAAGCCCTGATGAAACGAGTGGCCTTAATGTCCGTCACTGGGACCCACATCCTCTCCTCAGGACCATAACCCTCCCAATGAACGAGATACTGGAGAGAACCACGGACAACACGAGAATCCACAATCCTAGAGACCTGAAATTCAAGATTACCATCAACCACAATCGGAGGAGGAGGCAAAGACGAGGGTACAATGGGTTGGGCATAAGGTTTTAATAAGGACTTATGAAAAACATTATGGATCTTCCAAGTCTGAGGAAGACGGTAGGCAACAGGATTGATGACGGACAAGATTTTGTAAGGCTCAATAAACTTAGGACACAACTTCAAGGAGGGAACCTTTAATTTGATATTCTTAGGCTGAGTTCACACGAGCGTGACAGATTTGGTCCGGATGCGTTCAGGGTGCGTTCAGTTAAGCTCGCACCATTTTGCAAGCAAGTTCAGTCAGTTTTGACTGCAATTGCGTTTTGTTGTTCAGTTTTTTCCGCGCGGGTGCAATGCGTTTTGATGCTTTTTTCACGCGCGTGATAAAAAACTGAAGGTTTACAAACAACATCTCCTAGCAACCATCAGTGAAAAACGCATTGCATCCGCACTTGCTTGCAGATGCAATGCGTTATTAACGCAGCCCCATTCACTTCTATGGGGCCAGGGCTGCGTGAAAAACGCAGAATATAGAACATGCTGCGATTTTAAAGCATTGCAGAAGTGATGCATGAAAAAATATGCTCATGTGCACAGCCCCATTGAAATGAATGGGTCAGGATTCAGTGCAGGTGCAATGCGTTCACCTACTGCATTGCACCCGCGTGGAAATCTCGCCCGTGTGAACTCAGCCTTAGTAGACAACCACACCAGATCACCAACATTCAGGTCCGGACCAGGCACACGTCTCTTATCCGCCACACGCTTATATCTCTCACTCATGCTCTTTAGATTATCCTGAATCTTTTGCCAAATAGATAACAAAGACGAGGAGAATCTGTCCTCATCAGGTAAACCAGAAGACCCCTCTCCAGAGAATGTCCCAAACTGCGGATGAAACCCATATGCACCAAAAAATGGTGACTTATCAGAGGACTCCTGACGACGGTTATTTAAAGCAAACTCGGCAAGGGACAAAAAAGAACACCAATCCTCCTGATTCTCCGCCACAAAACAGGGCAGATATGTCTCCAGATTCTGATTGACGCGCTCTGTCTGACCATTCGACTGCGGGTGGAAAGCAGAAGAGAATGACAACCGAACCCCCAAGCGAGAACAGAAAGCCTTCCAGAATCTGGAAACAAACTGTGTGCCCCTATCAGAGACTATGTCTGAAGGAATACCATGCAATTTGACAATGTGATCAATAAATGCCTGCGCCAGCGTCTAGCATTGGGCAAGCCAGGAAAAGGAATGAAATGCACCATTATGCTAAAAGGGTCCACCACCACCAGAATCACAGTTTTCCCCGAGGAACGAGGCAGGTCCGTAATGAAGTCCATGGACAGATGTGTCCAAGGACGGGAAGGAATGGGTAACGGAAGGAGAGGACCTGATGGCTGTGAATGAGGGACTTTGGCACGAGCGCAGGTCTCGCAGGCTGCCACAAAACCCTCAACCGACTTACGAAGCGCCGGCCACCAGAATCTCCGAGCGATGAGATCCACTGTGGCTCTTGCCCCCGGGTGCCCAGCAAGGACAGTATCATGGTGTTCCTTAAAAATCTTGTGTCTTAAAGCTAGAGGCACAAACAACCTCCCAAGAGGACAAAGATCAGGAGCCTCTGACTGGGCTACCTGAACCTCTGCCTCCAATTCAGGATAAAGAGCAGAGACCACCACACCTTCAGCCAAAATGGGACCCGGGTCTTCAAAATTCCCACCTCCCGGAAAACAACTTGACAGGGCATCCGCCTTCACATTCTTAACCCCAGGGCGGAACGTGACAACAAAATTAAACCTTGAAAAGAACAAAGACCATCTGGCCTGTCTCGGGTTCAGACGTTTGGCTGACTCCAAGTAGGCCAGATTCCTATGGTCAGTAAACACGGTAATAGTGTATCTGGCTCCCTCTAGCCAATGGCGCCATTCCTCAAAAGCCAACGTGATGGCCAACAATTCCCTATCTCCCACATTGTAATTTTTCTCTGCGGAGGAGAGTTTCTTAGAGAAAAAGGCACACGGTCGCCATTTGGCAGGAGAGGGACCCTGAGACAAGACCGCACCCACACCCACCTCAGAAGCATCAACCTCAACTATGAAGGGTAGAGAAATATCAGGTTGTACCAAGATCAGAGTGGAAGCAAAACTCTCCTTGATATTAGAAAAGGCCTTACGCGCCTCTACCGACCAGGAGGAAAAATCTACCCCCTTTCTAGTCATATTAGTGAGTGGTTTAACAACAGAGGAATAATTCAAAATAAACTTCCTGTAATAATTGGCAAAACCCAAAAAACGCATCAGCGCCTTCTGATTCTTAAGAAGCTCCCACTCAAGCACAGCACGGACCTACTCGGGGTCCATGCGAAAACCAGAAACGGAGAGAAGAAACCCCAGAAATTGAATTTCTGGAACCGAAAACACACATTTTTCCAGTTTAGCGTACAATTTATTCTCCCGCAGGATGAGCAAGACCTGACGTAAGTGCTCCTTATGAGTTTTGAAATCAGGAGAAAAATGTCATCTAGATACACTAATACAAATTTCCCCATTAAATGATAAAAAATGCTGTTCACAAAATGCTGAAAGACGGCTGGAGCATTAATCAAACCAAAAGGCTAAACCAAATTCTCAAAATGGCCCTCTGGGGTATTGAAGGCCGTCTTCCATTTGTCTCCTTCTCTGACCCTGACCAGGTTGTATGCTCTTCTTAGATCCAACTTGGAAAAAAACTTTAGCCCCAACAATCTGGTTAAACAGGTCCGGGATCAGAGGAAGCAGATAAGGGTCGCGAATTGTGATACTGTTCAGCTCCCTGAAATCCAGACATGGTCTTAAAGAACCATATTTTTTCTTAACAAAGAAAAAACCAGCGGCAACAGGTGACTTTGAGGGTCGTATGTGTCCCTTTCTCAGACTCTTAGAGATATAAGCACGCATAGCGACCCTTTCAGGTTGGGAGAGATTGTATAAACGATATTTAGGCAGCTTGGCGCCTGGGGTGAGATTAATAGGGCAATCGTACTCCCTGTGCGGGGGCAAGTCCTGAACACCACTCTCAGAGAACACATCCGAAAATTCCGAGAGAAAAGATGGTACAGTCTTAGTAGAAACCTCAGAAACAGATGTCGTGAGGCAATTCTCTCTGCAAAAGTCACTCCAACCATTTATTTGCCTCGCTTGCCAATCAATGGTGGGGTTATGTTTAGTGAGCCAGGGTAGCCCCAACACTAGAGGAGTAGGCAACACACTTAGGACGAAACATGACACATCCTCAACATGAGTATCACTCACAATCAAACGGATATTGTGAACTATGCCCTTTAACGATTTCTGAGAAAGTGGAACGGAATCAATAGCAAAAACAGGTATATAATTTCCCAAAGTGCATACCTGGAAGCCATGAGTTATAGCAAATTGATTATCAATGAGATTGACAGCTGCTTCACTATCTACACAAATCTCACAAAAAATGTTCTTGCTCTCTAGCGCCACCCTGGCAGGTAGGAAAAAACGGGAACTACAAGCAAACGGAAAACCTTCAATTTCCGCATCAACCTTGCCAATAGTAACAGATGGAACATTTTTAGAGGATTGTTTTCTTTTTGTTACTTTATTACTCTCAAAAAACTGCCTGAATCTCCTAGAGGGACAAACATTTGCCAAATTATTTATACCCCCACAACAGAAACAAACCTTTCTATGAAGGCTGAATCTTCTATTGTCAGAGGCAATCAAACCCAGCTGCATGGGCTCCTACTCAGAAGGGATTGAGAGGGACTGAGACCCCTGTGCACTGAATGAGACCGCCACACTGTCCTTGGACTGAGTATGACAGGAAGGAGTGATCTCTCCTCTCTCTCTAAGACGCCTGTCAATACGAACGGCCCGAGACATGGCAGAGTCCAAGGAGGTAGATCTCTCATGAAAGGCAAATGCATCTTTCAATCCCTCTGAAAGACCATGGCAAAATTGACTTCGGAGTGCAGCATCATTCCAACCAGTATCAGCTGCCCATCTCCGAAATTCTGAACAGTATATCTCTGCGGACTGTTTACCCTGGCATAAAAGACGTAGTCTAGACTCAGCCAGAGCAATACGATCCGGATCATCATATATCTGACCCAGGGCTAAAAAAAATTCATCCACTGAACGGAGGGGCCGTGCCCCCTCCGGCAGCAAAAAGGCCCAGGACTGAGCTGTTCCCTTCGTTTGACATGTGCTGGCGGCCATCTTGGTTTCTGGGTTTTCTTGTAGCCTCCCACCCTGCGGCTCCTCCTTCCCACTGGGAGGAGCTGGATGCCTAGCTCATATATATAGGAGGTCTGTGGCTTCAGTTCCTTGCTTGGTCCTCCTGTGTTCACATGCTTCCAAGACTGCTGCTGCTTCTGGTTCCTGATCCTGGTCTCGTCTGACTACCCCGTTGGTTCCTGATTCCGGCTTCGTCTGACTACCCCGTTGGTTCCTGATTCCGGCTTCGTCTGACTACCCTGTTGGTTCCTGTTCCTCGCTTCGTCTGACTACCCTTCTGGTTCCTGACCTCTGTCTCCGCAAGACCCTGCTTCGGTTTAGCCATCCGTTCGGACTTTGCTACGGCTTGCTCTTCAATAAAACCTTCTTATTTTCCACTTATCTCTTGTTGTACGTCTGGTTCATGGTTCCATGACATTAGGACCAAGCCATGAATTCTGACGGTACAGGGCCACCCTCGCTACCTACGCTGGTTGCCAGACTTGATCAGCAGGATCACCTGTTGGGTCGGTTCGCTGTGGCGTTGCAAACCCTGCTTGAACGCACGGCTCATTTAGCTTCCGTTGCCGATGGGTCGGTTGTCGCTCCTGGGCCCGCTCCTACTGCCGCTCCGGTTGTTGCGCCAGAGTCTACCCTGACACCTGTTGCTGCGCCTGTGGTGTTTCAGGGTATGACCGGTTCTGCCCCCCTTCCACAGCGCTTTGGGGGAGAGCCAACTCAGTGCCGAGGTTTCCTTAACCAGGTGGGCATTTACTTCGAGTTGCTGCCACATGCCTTTCCTACTGAGAGATCAAGGGTGGGCTTCTTGATCTCGCTGCTCTCGGACAAGGCCTTGGCCTGGGCCAGCCCTTTATGGGAGAACAACAATCCGGTGGTTGCCGAGTTTTCCGGTTTTGTTGCTTCTCTTCGGAAGGTATTCGATGTGCCGGCTCGTGCGGCCTCTGCTGCGAAGCTCCTTATGTCCATCAGACAGGGTTCACGATCCGTAGCTGAATACGCCATTGAGTTTCGTACCCTGGCAGCAGAGGTGGGCTGGAATAATGAGGCTCTGGTCGCTGCTTTCTCTCATGGTCTCTCGGATGCCTTGAAGGATGAGGTTGCAGCTAAGGACCTACCGGTGGAGCTCGAGTCTCTTATTTCTTTCCTGATTTTGATTGACACCAGACTCAGGGAGAGACCTTCCTTTAAGGAGAGCCTGCGGAGGTCTCCTAACAGATTGGCGCCTACGTTTGCTGTCCCACCCGTGCCTCCCTCTCCTCCCACGCCTCCTGGGGATGACTTGTCTGGGGGTGAACCCATGCAGCGGGGGTTTGCTCGCCTGTCTGAGGGGGAGAGGGTACTCCGGAGACGCGAGGGCCGATGCATGTACTGTGGTCTCGGGCATTTTCGGTTGGCATGTCCGAACCGTCCGGGAGAACGCTCGCACCTGAGGTCCTGTCGGGGGCAGATCTTGGGTGGAGTCTCCTCGTCCCCGGTTTCCCGTGTTGACAAACCACTGATCACGGTTGTCCTCTCCTGGGTCGGGGGCTCGGTGACGACCCAGGCGTTGGTGGACTCTGGTGCTGGTGGTTTGTTCATTGATAGAGTGTTCGTTGCCGCCAATTCCATTCCTCTGCAGCCTCGAGGTTCCCCACTGGCTCTTGAGGCGATAGACGGCAGACCCCTTCTGCCGCCACACGTGACTCATGAGACCCTTCCAGTGGGGATGGCCATTGGTGCCGTTCACAGAGAGTCGGTCTGTCTCCAGGTTATTTCGTCTCCACACTACTCGGTGGTCTTGGGGTACCCCTGGCTCCAGAAGCATAATCCGACTTTCGATTGGAGATCGGTCGAGATCCTCTCGTGGTCACCGCAGTGTGGGGCTAGTTGCATCCATGGGCCTGTCAAGTTGCTGTGTACTTCCTCGGACTCTCTGTTGCCTCCTGAATACGAAGAGTACCGGGATGTATTCGATAAGGTGCGCGCGGTTGCCCTACCTCCGCACCGCCCATACGATTGTGCCATAGAGTTACAATCCGGTGCCGTTCCTCCTCGTGGCAAAGTCTATCCACTGTCGGTAGCGGAGAATGAGGCCATGGAGGAGTACGTGAGGGAGGCGCTTTCACGCGGACACATTCGCAAATCCTCGTCCCCGGCAGGGGCTGGATTTTTCTTTGTGAAAAAGAAGGGCGGTGAGTTGAGGCCTTGCATCGATTACAGGGGTCTCAATCGCATCACGATCAAGAACGCTTACCCGATACCCTTGATTTCCGAGCTGTTCGATCGCCTCAAAGGGGCCACGGTCTTTACCAAACTCGACCTGAGGGCGGCATATAACCTGGTAAGGATCAAGGCGGGCGATGAGTGGAAGACCGCGTTTAACACCAGGACCGGTCATTATGAATCCTTGGTTATGCCCTTTGGGTTGTGCAATGCGCCCGCAGTCTTCCAGGAATTCATCAATGATGTTTTCCGTGACCTGTTGCAGCAGTGTGTGGTGGTCTATTTGGATGACATCTTGGTATATTCTGCATCCATGGAGGCCCACATTCTGGATGTCAGACGAGTGTTGCAACGCTTACGAGAGAACAAGCTGTTCGGTAAGCTTGAGAAATGCGAATTTCACCGATCCCAGGTAACCTTCTTAGGTTACATCATTTCCGCTGAGGGCTTCTCCATGGATCCTGAGAAGGTTTCGGCTGTCTTACAGTGGCCCCAGCCCAGTGGGCTTCGTGCCCTGCAGCGCTTTTTGGGCTTCGCCAATTATTATCGGAAGTTCATCAGGGACTTTTCCATGCTAGCCAAGCCTCTCACGGATCTGACCAGGAAGGGCAGTAATCCTCAGGTCTGGCCGCTCGAGGCCATCCGAGCTTTTGAGGCTCTAAAGTCCGCCTTTGTGTCGGCTCCGATTCTGTCGCATCCCAACCCTGGGTTGCCTTTTGTCCTCGAGGTGGACGCGTCTGAGACGGGAGTAGGCGCCCTCCTGTCTCAGCGTAGAACACCAGAGGGTCCTCTGCTTCCTTGTGGGTTTTACTCCCGGAAACTGTCTTCCGCGGAGTGCAACTATCAGATTGGTGACAGGGAGTTATTGGCCATCGTGCAGGCCCTTAAAGAATGGAGGCACTTGCTCGAGGGCTCGGTGGTTCCGGTTCTCATCCTGACGGACCACAAGAATCTGACCTACCTCTCTGAGGCCAAGAGATTGACACCACGTCAGGCCAGATGGGCTCTGTTCTTGTCACGTTTTAATTACGTGGTCTCCTACCTACCCGGCTCCAAGAACATCAGAGCGGATGCCTTATCACGGCAGTACTCCGAGCTGTCCGGGGAGGAGTCGATTCCGACTACGGTCATACCCCCGAATCAGATCCTGGCCGCTATTCGCACCAGCCTGACTTCTCCTCTGGGTGAGCAGATTTTGGCGGCTCAATCTGGTGCTCCCTCTGGGAGACCCAACGGCAGATGTTTTGTGCCTGAGGAGTTGCGCACTCGGTTGTTGCGAACCTACCATAACTCCAAGGCCGCGGGGCACCCTGGAAAGAATCAGCTGTCCTGGGTGGTTTCACGTCTGTTCTGGTGGCCTTCTCTACGTTCCGACATCGCCGCATATGTAGCGGCATGCTCCGTTTGTGCCCAGAGTAAGTCCCCTCGGCATCTTCCGTTGGGCCTTTTGCAACCCATAGCCACCGGGGAGCGTCCATGGTCACACCTGGGGATGGATTTCATTGTGGACCTCCCTGCATCCCGAGGCCATACGGTCATTCTCATGATTGTGGATCGGTTTTCCAAAATGTGCCACTGTGTTCCTCTCAAGAAGTTACCCTCTGCACAAGAGTTGGCCTCGATTTTTGCCAGGGAGGTCTTCCGGTTGCACGGTTTGCCCAAGGAGATTGTGTCGGATCGGGGGAGTCAGTTTGTGTCCAGGTTCTGGCGCGCCTTTTGCTCCCAGTTGGGGATTCATCTCTCTTTCTCCTCGGCCTACCACCCTCAGTCCAATGGGGCCGCAGAACGATCCAATCAGGCCTTGGAGCAATTCCTTCGTTGCTATGTCTCCGATCACCAAGACAATTGGGTTGACCTCCTGCCTTGGGCTGAGTTTGCCAGGAACACGGCGGTGAACTCTTCCTCTGGGACGTCTCCCTTCATGGCCAATTATGGGTTCCAACCTGCCGTGTTACCGGAGGTATTCTCTCCCCAGGATATTCCGGCTGTGGAGGATCACCTTTCCGTCCTACGTGCTTCTTGGGTACAGATCCAGAGGTCCCTTGAGGTCTCTGCGCAGCGCCAGAAACTCCAGGCTGATCGCAGACGAGCGCCCGCTCCTTCCTACCAGGTCGGAGACCGCGTATGGTTGTCCACCCGCAACCTCAACCTTCGAGTGCCCACTCCCAAGCTGGCGCCTCGCTTTGTTGGTCCCTTCCGAGTGCTTCGCAGGGTAAACCCGGTAGCCTATGCCCTTGCGCTTCCTCCTGGCATGCGGATCTCCAACGTGTTTCATGTCTCCCTGTTGAAGCCACTGGTGTGTAATCGTTTCACTTCCTTGATTCCACGGCCTCATCCGGTCCAAGTGGGCAATCGTGAGGAGTATGAGGTGAGCAATATCCTGGACTCACGCCTGGTCCGCGGCCGGGTGCAGTTTTTGGTCCATTGGCGTGGTTATGGTCCAGAGGAGCGTTCCTGGGTTCCCTCCGCAGATGTCCATGCTCCTGTCTTGCTCCGAGCCTTCCACGCACGCTTCCCTCAGAAACCGTTCCTTACTCCGCGGAGGAGGGGCCCTTGAGGGGGAGGTACTGTCATGGTCTTACCTCCTTGCTGTTCCCTTCGTTTGACATGTGCTGGCGGCCATCTTGGTTTCTGGGTTTTCTTGTAGCCTCCCACCCTGCGGCTCCTCCTTCCCACTGGGAGGAGCTGGATGCCTAGCTCATATATATAGGAGGTCTGTGGCTTCAGTTCCTTGCTTGGTCCTCCTGTGTTCACATGCTTCCAAGACTGCTGCTGCTTCTGGTTCCTGATCCTGGTCTCGTCTGACTACCCCGTTGGTTCCTGATTCCGGCTTCGTCTGACTACCCCGTTGGTTCCTGATTCCGGCTTCGTCTGACTACCCTGTTGGTTCCTGTTCCTGGCTTCGTCTGACTACCCTTCTGGTTCCTGACCTCTGTCTCCGCAAGACCCTGCTTCGGTTTAGCCATCCGTTCGGACTTTGCTACGGCTTGCTCTTCAATAAAACCTTCTTATTTTCCACTTATCTCTTGTTGTACGTCTGGTTCATGGTTCCATGACACAGAGGAATGGGGAAGTAGGCGAAAATGGAGTTTGCAAGCCTCTCTAAAACGAACAAAATTCTCACTACCCCCGGAGAACGTATCCGGGAGCGAGATCTTAGGCTCAGAACAAACTCCATGAACACAAGCAGAAGCGGTCACCTGAAACTGAGAAAGAGTCTTACGGAGATCTGCTACCTCCAATGAAAGACCCTGCATGCGTTCAGTCAAGAGTGAAACCGGATCCATGCTTGGGACGGTTTTGGTGGTTTATAATGTCACGGAAGGTGTACAGAAAACTAGAAGACACAAAATGAAGATCCAACTGACTGGATCCAAAACTAAGGAACAAAAGGGAGAGCCCTGCATCAGACCTGGCTCTCTCCCTAACTGCTCAGCCTATGCAAAAATCTTAATGGTAGATGATCGCATATCCTCGTACCTCGACTGTATAACACCTGAACACCCTATAATAATGAGGGGACACGACCACCGGCTCTCTACACGTGATACAGAGGGAGTCAGGGTCACCTGGGATCCAGCAAACAGGAAAACACAAATGAACAAACAAAACTTATCTGTAGAAGACTTAGTAGTAGCATCAGCATGCACACACTCCAGGAAGTAATATAAACCGCAAAGTGATGCAGTATGGGGAGGGATTTAAAGGCATGCAATCAGTGCAACTACATGACAGCTGAGAGAGGCTAACGAGATGAGAAACTGAAAGCAAAACAAAAGGAACCTCAAGGAGGAGGTTCTGAAGGACGTCTGTCAGAGCTTCTCAGATGTCTGGTGGTGACACTTCCCCCCCTCTTCTTCTTCTCTTCAAGCAGGCACCCAGGTGGCATCCACGGACACATCGTCATCATCAACCACTTCACTTGTATCTGACACCTCAGCAAAGTAAGCAGCAGTGGGTACAACATCATCATCATCATCACACTGTACGTCCTTGTGTGTAATGCTGCCTGATTGAGACATATCCCTGTTATCTACATCCCCTGGCAATAATGGTTGTGCTTCACTAATTTCATCCAACTGATGTGTAAATAACTCCTCTGAGGGATCAAGTGAAGCGGCTGTGGTGGCTGTGGTGGTAGTGGTGGTGGTGGTGGTGGCAGGTGGGAGAGTGGTAACTTGAGAGCAGGTGACCAAAGCTGAGCTGGAGGAGGATGGTGCGTCAAGGTTCTTAGCGGAAGCTGTTGAAGATTGGGTGTCCTGTGTAAGCCAGTCAACTATTTTCTCAGAATTTTTTGGGTTCAGGGTACGTGGCCTCTGAACACTGGGCATTATTCCAGGGTCAGTGGAAATCACAGCACCATGACCACGACGGCCCCTGCGGGGTGGCCTGCCTCTGCATGTCATATTTTTTTAGATAAGTGGCACTATGCGTGCAAGGAACTGTGCCACCCTATATAAGTGGGCACAGTACAGTCTGTGTGGGCCTGACACACACGGGCTTGCAAATGTGATTATATCACAGAAAAATTTTAAATATAATTATTTTTTATCTGCAAGGTATTTGAGTGAGTGACACCCTGTAACTGTATGAGTGAAGGTCTAGCCAGTGGCCACAATACAGTCTGTATGGGCCTGACACACACGGGCTTGCAATTTGCAAATGTGATTATATCACAGAAAAATGTTAAATCGATTTTTTTTTTATTTGCAAGGTATTTCACTGAATGACACCCTGTAACGGTATGAGTGGAGGCCTAGCCAGTGGCCACAATACAGTCTGTGTGGGCCTGACAAACACGGGCTTGCAATTTGCAAATGTGATTATATCACAGAAATTTTTTAAATAGAATTTTTTTTTTATCTGCAAGGTATTTAAGTGAATGACACCCTGTAACGGTATGAGTGGAGGCCTAGCCACTAGCCAGTGGCCACAATACAGTCTGTGTGGGCCTGACACACACGGGCTTGCAAATGTGATTATGTCACAGAAAATTATTAAATATAATTTTTTTTTATCTGCAAGGTATTTTCTGTCACACCCTGTATGAATGGTGTGCACGTGCTGTCTGGGACTGAGCCTGCAGCCTCTCACACACGGGCAGCCAGGCAACTGCAATATATATATATATATATATATATATATAAAGCAAAGAAAAAAAAAAAGCACACTGATGTACCAGCCCTGAAAAGGGCATTTTGGGGTGCTGTCTGGATGCTGTCCTTACAGCAGATGAGTCTGTGGACACAGAACAATGCCCTAGCTAACGCTTCCCCTATTGAATCAGCAGCAGCAGCACTGTCCCTCCTCTCACTCTGAATGCAGCTTCCGAATGAATCTAAAATGGATGCTGTCAAGGAGGTGGGAGGGTCTGTGAGGGAGGGTCTGCTGCTGATTGGCTGGAATGTGTCTGCTGACTCCTCCACTGTATCTGCAGCTACCACTTCTGCAGGAAGGCTATTCCATGCATCCACTACTCTCTCAGTAAAGTAGTGCTTCTCAATTATTTTCTGTCATGCCCCCCCCCCCCGCGCGACTGTAAATAGTATCATTTGTCTATAAAATTTTTATAATTAATAAGTACACCTCTGCATAACACTGTATCCTTATTAACGTATAAGAGAATAAAGAAAGAAAGGTGGATCAATTTACAACAAAAATATTTTTAACCAAAAGGTGTGCTTTTGGTGGGTTTGGAACTAATGGTGGTCTGTGGGTGGCACTATTCCTGGGGATCTGTGGATGACGGACACTGTTATGGGGGGATCTGTGGATGACGGACACTGTTATGGGGGGGATCTGTGGATGACGGACACTGTTATGGGGGGGATCTGTGGATGACGGACACTGTTATGGGGGGGATCTGTGGATGACGGACACTGTTATGGGGGGGATCTGTGGATGACGGACACTGTTATGGGGGGGATCTGTGGATGACGGACACTGTTATGGGGGATCTGTGGATAACGGACACTGTTATGGGGGGATCTGTGGATGACGGACACTTATGGGGGGATCTGTGGATGACGGACACTGTTATGGGGGATCTGTGGATGACGGACACTGTTACAGGGGGGATCTCTGTTACAGGGGGGATCTCTGTTACAGGGGGGATCTGTGGATGGCACTGTTACAGGGGGGATCTGTGGGTGTCACTGTTATATATGTGCCATCCACAGACCCCCCACCCCATAACAGTGGCATCCACAGCCCCCCCCTTAACTGTGCCATCCACGAATCAGCCTAAACACACCCCCCCCGCCACCCCCCGCCCCGTATTCAAATATAAAATGTCTTATTCAATTAAAATGTATTAGATATGCCCCCTCACTCCTAAATTCCTAATAGTACCTTACATCCTATTCCTAGGTTCTGTACAATTGCGGCAGGCCGGGCCGGCGCGTCACTCACTGACGTCACTTGCCTGGCCGCCTGCTTCATTCATAAAGTAGGCGGCGCAGGCACGTGACACCAGGGAGAACCGGCATTACAGAACCTAGGAATAGGATGTAAGGAACATTTTAATTGAATAAGATATTTTATATTGCTATACCGGAGCGGCGGGGCGGGGCTATAGTACACTGACTGCACCGCCCCGCCGCTATTCCCGGCCCCCAGCTCCTCCTCCCAGTCCCTCAGCGCCTGCGCCGGCCTCTGATCAGAGGAAGGGAGATGAGCGCTTCCACAATGGAAGCGCTCATCTCCCTGCCGCATATTACATTGCGCGCCCCCTTTTATGGAGCCCCTGGGGGGCGTGCCCCACTATTTGAGAAACACTGCAGTAAAGTAATACTTCCTGATATTACTTTTAAACCTTTGCCCCTCTAATTTAAAACTATGTCCTCTTGTAGAAGTTTTTCTTCTTTTAAATGTTCTCTCCTCTTTTACCTTGTTGATTCCCTTTATGTATTTAAAAGTTTCTATCATATCCCCTCTGTCTCGTCCTTCTTCCAAGCTATACATGTTAAGGTCCTTTAATCTTTCCTGGTAAGTTTTATCCTGCAATCCATGTACCAGTTTAGTAGCTCTTCTCTTAACTCTCTCTAAAAGTATCTGAACTCTCTCCATTTGTCTTTGAGCATTCAGTGCAAGACATAAACATTTCGAGCAGCTGCCCTAACTGTAAGACACACATTAAACTAACTGCCCTACACTCTCCGTGTTTTGCCCAGTTCATTAGAAGTGAATCGCCCAAAATTACGAATTTTTTTTAATGAAATTAGTCTGATTTGTCTAGAATCGATTTGCTGATCTCAAATGTGTAGCATAAGCAATCAAGTAAAAAAGAAGTGTCAGAATTCTTTTTTTTCTCTACATTTATGAATCCAGAAAATTATGTATATTACAAATTAATTTGCATTCAGTCTCAAATATCACCAAAACATTTCAGTTACTCCTGGATAGTTCTTAAACAGCTATGTCAATAAAATATAAAATTGCTTAAGCAGAAAAAAAAGCTGGTCATTAAAGGAGTTATCCAATGTCATAAACAAGCCTCCCTAGCGTCACCCACAATGCCTGGGAGGCTCGTCCCCGCCTGCCATTGGCTCAATCCCCCCCCCCCCCACCGACACTGGATGTTTTCAGCCGTGTACAGGGAGAAGCAGCAGCGGCGGTGCGGGAAACGGTGCAAGTATATTCCGTGTTTATGACATTGGATAACCCCTTTAAGGGGTTAATAGATTTATCCCATATTTTTTTAGTTCTATAGGTCGCAATGGTTCATCAGGATATTCAATAAAGATCTCCATAAATTAATAGTACATAAACAGTAAGACTGTTTGGTTCAGTTGGTATCCCTGGCATTTGCCATTATGTTCTGCCCCATGCCAATTTTTATAATATTATGCAGTTGGTAATTTGCAATTTAAAGGTTCACTTCTGATACTCATCATCATTATACAACAGTCAATCATTTACTTCTCAAGAGCTAACACTGCTATTCTCATCATCACAAACTTGTAATGGGTGTTAGAAGAGAGTAGATGGCACTGCTGTTTAAATTAATATTTGGCAGTATTTATTACAAGCAATCAGTAGTAATGGAAACTAGCTAATATTTTGGACTGTATCTAAACACTCAAAAACTTCTCTGCATTTTAGAGGTCAGTATGTAATGGCTTTTGTATAACCCCAGATTAGTATCAGTATAAGCTGAGGCAGATAATGGGGACTTGAGGAATGCAGATAAGTCTTTTCTTAGTATTGCTGCACCTAGGAGACATCCATATGGAGTTTGGCTTGATCTTCCATTGTCAGGAAAATGGCAATTATTTAATTTGTTCAATACACGGAGCAATACTTTTAATGAGAGTATTATGAGCCTACTTAGTTTGAGATCAATAGGATATTGATCTATGGAATACTTCCAACTTGGCTATGATACTGATTCTTTGAACAATTGTGCATAAATGGATGAGCATACCCAATGTGAACTTAAAAGAAAAAAAATCCCCTTACATATGGTGAAGGTGCTTGCAAATATTTATTGTGACTTAATTTAAATATTGTGTGTTGCTGGCAAGGCCAGACTGTGACAGAAATGAATCTGTGGCATTTAAAAGAGAAAAGACCCACCACATGATGAAGGCTTCAGAGAAACAAATGTCAAGGTTAGCACCATCCCAGTAGGGGCAGGCATTTATGGGAATATTTCTTAGCTATTTGTGCATTTCTGGCACATGCTGATTGCTAACTATATTCGCAATGCTAGCTATTTCACGTAGATAGATAGATATTGCAAAGAGGGATTACACCTACAAGCATATAGTATACATTTTTCCATACCTTACAACTTTATAAAACCACAAGGCAAGACAATAGAAGCAGCAAATTTATTATTACTAGAGATGACTGAATTTTTCAAAAATGAGTTTTGCGGGTTCGCTGAATTTATTTGAAAAAAATCGGTTTGATCCGAATAAATTTGCGGCAAATTACGTTAAAAACTACTATTCCCTTACGTCCTATCAGCAGCACAGATGGGGTTAACTGCCCCCCGTGGACTGGTAGGACCGGCGGAATTTTAATGAGCCCAAAGATTAAACCAATAAAAGAACTCCAGCTCCCTTAAAGGGAGGGGTTCATCCCCCAGCCCACCGTGTTTTTTTCTGTCCTCCGGACAGGTGGACTGGCGAGTTTTTTTCCCCTGGTTTATTATTTAGACAGGGGTTTTGGGACGCTATCATGCTGACTTAGTTTCTCAGTCCCTCTTTTACTTATCTGCGTGCGCTTATATTGCGCTCTTGTAGCATGTTTTTTTCCGTGCTCACGGGTCCTCCCACTCCCCTGCGATAGCCGGCAGCGCTCCTGTTGCTGGGCGCCGCCATGACCGGAAGTGACGCGGCCCTTGCCTCGGCGTCACTTCCGGTTTCCTTTTTCTTTTTCTTGCGCAGCAGGGATGAGTGATATGTGGGGACATTTCCTTATAGGCTTATGCCTTTTCTCCCCCCTTTTTTTTTTTTTTCCAAAGGGAGTTTGTTTGTAGCTGTGCTTAGGGGGAGGTTTTTAGCTTGGACTTTGCCACTCCCCTGGGTGGAGCTATCCTATTTAAGCTCCCTGATTCCCTCAGTCGGTCTCTGGTTGCGCTGCTTTAACAAGCTAGCTCCAGAGTCTCCTGATTTGTGAGACATTGCCTTCAGACTGCTCTTTCTCTTTTGCTCAGCTATCTTGTTCTCTCCTCTGGTTCGTGCTTAAAACACTGGAGGTTTTTTTCTTATTTTCCATTTAATGATGCTTTAAATTCCTCTCCTTTTTTGTTCCCTTTTTTTAGCTATGGCCTCTCCCAGAGAGCCCGATCAGCTTCGGAAATCAGCCACCAAGAGGAGACACCTGGCTTGCTATGACTGCAATACGCCTCTTGAGGACAGCTGCCCATTTTCCAGATGCAACAGCTGTCGTTCCGCCACTGCTACCGAGCCTTCCATGCAGGATATGTACCAGTGGGCTAAGACTTATGTCGACGACTCCATTAAAGGGGTCGTAAGTCTCCTTAATGAGAGACTACCTGTTCCCTCCCAAACACCAATGGAGGTGCCCGCCCCCACCGATAGGCCTATGCCCCTTTCTGTGGGGTCATCTTCCTCGGATGAGGAAGAGACATCTTCTGGTTTCTTTCCACCGGAAAAGACCCAGAAGCTTCTAAGGTCCATCAGGTCGGGGGACCATGATGTTGACGTCGGGGAGTCTTCCGATCCCGCCTGCCGGACCCAGCGGGTCTTTAAGGCAGATGAGACCCTTCTCTCCGTGATGCGCACGGAGTGGAAAAAGCCTGAGAAAGGCCCAGTCCTTACTAGGAAGTTTAAGCTTATGTTTCCTATGGCTATACCCTTAGTGGAATCATGGGGTTCCATTCCTAAGGTGGACATGGCGATTGCCAAGTTGTCCAGGTGCACTCTGGGTCCTGCAGATGATGGGTCTAGCCTGCAGGACCCTCTAGATAGGAGGGCAGAGTGCACCCTCAGGAGAGGTTACTCAGCGGCCGCAGCCTCGGCCTCGACTTCTATTGCTGCCACAGAGGTCTCCTCCTTCCTCAGAACCAAGCTGAACCAGATTCAGACTGATGTTGACCAGAGTGTCTCTCGGGACGATATTCTTGCTGCCTTCAAGTCCGTCAACTTAGCGGTGGATTTCCTCTGTGACACAGCCCAACTCCAATTAAAATTGGCGGCCAAGACTATGGCTTTGGTGTCTGCCGCCAGGAGACCTCTGTGGCTCAAGCCTTGGAATGCGGATAACGCATCCAAATATAACCTTTGTGGGCTCCCCTTTGAACCAAGCCGTCTTTTCGGTTCTGAGCTAGACACTATTATGGAGGGTCTATCAGACAAAAAGGGGAAGAGCCTTCCCCAGCAGCCCTTTCGAGGCAGGGGAAGACAAGCCCGCGGAGGTCGACCAGGACAGCAGGGACGTAAGGATTGGGGGGGACCGCCTAGAAAATTCTCCAGGCGTTCCCGCAAACCCAGGGAGGCAAAGCCCTCCTGACTATGGGCCTCTCAGAGGCTCTTGGATAAACCCTGCTGTCCCTACCGTTACGCCTCTCGATTATCCCGTACCCCTCCCCCACCTCCCTGTGGGGGGGCGTCTTTTCTTTTTCAGTCACGTGTGGGCCCAGGAAATTCGAGACCCCTGGGTCCAAAATATAGTAACCACCGGCTATCTAATAGACCTTATTTCTCCCCCCCCCCCCAGGAAGATTCATTGCTACACGCAGTTTTTTGCCAACCAGGCAGAGGGTCTTGGAAGCCTATATCCAAGACTACCTTTCCAAGGGAGCCCTGGAGGAGGTACCGGCAGGGGAGAGGGGTTTAGGGATTTATTCCCCGGTATTTCTGGTACCCAAAAAGACGGGAGATCTTCGGATGATTATAGATTTGAGATTTCTCAATCGTTTCATAAAGAGGACCAGGTTCCGCATGGAAACCATAAGGTCAGTCAGCCACCTCCTCAACCCTGGGGATGTGATGGCTACTCTGGACCTCAAAGACGCTTACCTCCACATCCCGATCCACCCTTCCTCCCGGAAGTTTCTCAGGATCGCGGTCCAGATATCAGGTGTGTGCAAACATTTCCAGTTTGCCGCCCTTCCCTTCGGAATCTCTTCTGCCCCCCTGATCTTCACCAAGGTGGTAGTATCGGTAGTGGCAGCATTGAGACTCCAAGGTCTGACCATTGTCCCTTACCTGGACGACTGGCTTCTTCTAGCCTCTTCAGTCCCTCTACTTTCCCACCAACTTCATGTCGCAATATCCTTTCTGCTCCGCCTAGGCTGGATGGTCAACTGGTCGAAGTCGAACGTGAGCCCTTCGACTTCTATCCACTATCTAGGATTCATAGTCGACTCTTTACAGATGTCCCTCCGGTTGACACCAGAAAGAAGAATGCGGATTCAGGACCTAGCAAGGTTCCTTTACGTACCACGACGAGTCTCCATACGGACCCTCATGAAGATGGTGGGGCTCATGTCAGCGGCTGCGGATGCAGTCCCTTGGGCTTTATGGCACCTCCGACCTCTTCAATCGGAGGTCTTAAGCAAGTGGAACGGCAGCCCCAGGGGGCTAGATTCCCTGTGCTCCCTATCCAATCAATCCCGGAATTCCCTCAGATGGTGGTTTCATCTACCAGAAGGGAGGTCTATGACCCAACCAGCTTGGCTCATATTGACCACGGACGCGTCCCTTGTAGGCTGGGGCGCTCATCTAGACGGGTCCCCAGTTCGGGGGTCCTGGTCTCCTCAGGAGCGGCATCTTTCCTCAAATCTCCGCGAGATGCGTGCTATCCGGCTAGCCCTCCTTCACTTCGCCCCTCAGATTCGGGGCAAAGCAGTGAAAGTCCAGTCAGACAACATGACTGCCGTGCTTTATATAAACAAGCAGGGGGGCACAAGATCCGTACCCCTTCTTTTAGAGATTGGGGTAATTCTTCGGTGGGCAGAGCTGAACCTATCCCATCTATCCACCACTCACATCAAAGGCTCCCTCAATGTCATCGCGGACCGCCTAAGTCGCGGCCTACCGACCATGGAATGGTCATTACATCCGGAGATCTTCAAACAATTAGTCCTCAGGTGGGGGATGCCAGAGGTGGATCTCATGGCAACCAAGTTCAACGCCAAGGTACAGAGGTTCTGTTCCCTTTACAGGGAGGACAACCCCCTGGCGATAGATGCTCTGACAATACCATGGAGGTTCAGGCTGGCGTACATCTTCCCTCCTTTTTCCATGATCCCGAGGGTATTGATGAAAATCCGTCAGGATCAGGCCTCGGTAATAGCCATCATACCGTTCTGGCCCAGGAGATCCTGGTTTACCCAGCTCATTCAGATGAGTCGGGGACAATATTGGAGACTCCCCCTGGAGCAGACTCTGGTGTCGTGGGACACGCATCTCTGCCCAGATCTGCACAGATTCAACCTGACAGCCTGGAGGTTGACCAGTCCCTTCCCAGAGTGGAAGGGCTCTCTGAGTCGGTCCTGAGAACTTTATCGCATTCCAGAGCAGAGTCTACCAGAAAGGCCTACTCTCGGATTATGAGGATCTTCGCCTCTTGGTGTAGCTCCAACCAGGTGGCGTCTGCAGATCCGCCCCTCGCAGCGATCTTACAGTTCCTCCAGGATGGGATAGACAGAGGTCTCTCCCCTTCTACCCTGAAGGTCCAAGTTTTTGCCATCTCGGCCTGTCTTAACAGACCATATTCTCGGGACCCGCTCATCAAGCGCTTCCTTAAAGGAGCGGAAAGATTGAAGCCTACAATACTGAGACCCGTTCCTCAATGGGATTTGTCAGTTGTTCTTAAGGGGCTAGCATCTCCCCCCTTTGAACCCTTGGAGGAGGCAAGTTTTAAACTTTTAACTCTTAAGATGGTTTTTCTTCTGGCCATAACTTCGGCCAAAAGAGTCTCGGAGCTTCAAGCTTTCTCCGCATCTTACCCTTATACCATGTTTCTACAAGACAGGGTCCTTCTGAAATTTCTACCTTACTTTAGACCTAAGGTTTCTACCTTCCAAAATATTAATCAGGTAGTCTCTCTACCTGTATTGCTCTCTGCCTCCTCCTCTGATGCTCCAGTTCGACATCCACTGGACATAGCTAGATGCCTTCAGATCTATGTGGATAGATCTAAAGAGTTCAGGTTGGATGAAAATCTCTTTATCCTGTTTGCCGGTAAGTCAAAAGGCCGGAAAGCATCTAAAACGACTATTAGTCGCTGGGTTAAGGAGGCCATTAGGGAAGCCTTTATTTCCCAAGCCTTAGATCCTCCGGAGTTTGTGAGGGCCCATTCTACAAGGGCCGTAGCTACCTCTGTTGCGGAAAGAAATCTTCTCCCCCTAGAGTTGATCTGTAAGGCAGCCTCCTGGAGCTCTGAGTCTACCTTCATCTCCCATTATAGGATCGATGCTAGGATATCGGAGTTCTCGGCCTTTGGGCAGACAGTCCTTACTTCTGCCGAGCATGAGGACCCTCCCTAGGGGATTCTTCTTGCTATCTCCCCATCTGTGCTGCTGATAGGACGTAAGGGAATCGTTAATTTCTAACGATAATTTGTTTTCCCTTAGTCCTAACAGCAGCACACAAATTTCCCGCCCTAAAGTACTTTTTTTCTTGTAACATACACGGTGGGCTGGGGGATGAACCCCTCCCTTTAAGGGAGCTGGAGTTCTTTTATTGGTTTAATCTTTGGGCTCATTAAAATTCCGCCGGTCCTACCAGTCCACGGGGGGCAGTTAACCCCATCTGTGCTGCTGTTAGGACTAAGGGAAAACAAATTATCGTTAGAAATTAACGATTTCCTGGCTGCAGAGAGCCTTTATAGTGGTGTAGAACACTGTGCCTTGCAGTAACATGCTTTGGTAGTGAAATAATAAAGTCCATATCACATGCAGGTGACAGGCGTCGCACTTAGAATCACTGCACACATAACTTATTTGGGCAGTCACAGGGCCAAAACTGAGCAAATAAATCAAGCATGATCTCAGCCTTACAGGTCGATGTTAGCTCCAAGAAGACGAGCACTCCTTTTACACCGTGGTCAGCTGATTCCACACAGATGTCTACAGAACCTGTTCTGTTACACGCTTATACAAGTAGAGCCCCCCGGACAAAGTGGAGAGGATGAAGGAAGAGACCAGCACTCCTTGGTACTGCAATTATATAGGGTTTATTTGCCACTCATAGAAGAGGTGATGCACATTTTGACACATGCAAGTGCTTTTATTAAAGCAATCCTGCTCCTCACAACGCTTTGATAAAGGCACTTGCATGTGTCAAAATGCGTGTCACCTCTTTTATGAGTGGCGAATAAACCCGATATAATTGCAGTACCAAGGAGTGACGGTCTCTTCCTTCAATTTAGCATCCGGAGTGACGTCCGCTAACCGCGCACCCGTACCTTCACGCAGTGCCGCCTGACTATTCGTAACCAAAGTGGAGAGGATGTCGGCAGTAAGTTTGTGTTGACGTCATTGATTATTTTGCCCTACCGTCAGAATAATAACCCCCAAAAAAACGGATCCTGTCTGTGGAGCAATTAAGGTGCAGAAGGACAGACAGCTCCCTTTGGCTGAGGTGGTGGAGCCTTGACTGCCTGAAATCGATTGCGTACCACTGGGTAATGCAGCAGGCTGGACCACCGCATCGGACCCATGGGTCTCCCAGGTCACTGCATAGCAACGCTGCATATGTTAAAGCAGAGCCGTAGAGACAACTTTGGCACCCTGGGCACGCTTTACCTACTGCCCACAGATTCTACATATGGCCACGTTCTCCTCCTCCGGCAGCTTAAGAAAAAACTTCTAGGGGGCGGAGCCTGCGGCCGAGCTGAATGGCTGTGTGAAGCAGGAGCTCCGTTTGAAAAGTGCCCTTTCAGCTTGGATTTCTGCTTGATCAGGTCCGGAATGGTGAAAATCGGAGGCCCTAAAGCAGGGGAACCTGCCACTCAGCCGAAATCGTCCACCTCGTCCGGTGACATGGATAAATTTATAAAAAAGGCTGCTGCCACATACGCTAGCAGGGAGACCAAGATGGCGCCGGCGTCTCCTCATGCTACCGGCCGAAAACAAGGAGAGCCTTCTCTTGGAGCGCAGGGAGGTGAGGACGAATCTGACTCCCTCCCGATATCCCGCTCTTACCTTAGAGACACGCTGACTGCCTCCCTAGCGATGGCGTTAGAACCCATAAGTGCCGACATAGGTGCGATTAAGCAGGACGTCCGCCATATTGGTCGCAGGGTTGAGGCCCTAGAAGACACGCAAATTGTCCTGTTAGATCACCAAGCGGCGGTTGCACAAAAATTACAAGCAGTCCAGCTAAATTTGAATTTGCTGTATAGCGCATTAGAGGACCAGGAAAACAGAGGTCGCCACAATAACCTCCGCTTTAGAGGAATACCAGAAACGGTCGCCCAGGGGGACATCCCTAATACTATAGTGCAGATTTGCCTTAACATACTGGGTCCTGATTCGGTACACGAGGTTCTTTTAGAGAGAGCTCACAGAGCCCTGAAGCCCAAACCGGCACCTACAGCGCCACCCAGAGATGTTATTGTTAAATTTCTGAGTTATCCAGTAAAAGAAGCGGTGATGTCAAAAGCCAGAGGCATGCAATCAATCAAGTGGGACGACCATGAAGTCCTAGTTTTTCAGGATCTAGCCAATCTACGCTCAGGAAACGGAGAGCTCTCAAACCACTGACGGATTGGCTCAGGAGACACAACACTATGTACAGATGGAACTTTCCTTTTGGACTTTCGTTTGTCTATGAAGGACGCAGGATGACCATATCCTCTCACCTGGACTTAGACCCAGTCTATGAACACCTGAATATTGCCCCTATGGACATACAGGACTGGGATCCAGTACAAGAGCTAGGCGGCCTACCTGCCCTCCCACCTGCTGAATCGTGGGATAAACAACACACACCTAAGCAACAAAAGTCCAAAAGAGGCAACCTGAAAACGACTCCAAGAAGACTTCCTATGGGAGAGTGAAGCCGCTGATATTTATGGTATCATGTATGTTCTCTGGCTCTCCTCTCTCTGAGATATTTTCCGGATACCTTTTCCGGCTCCTCTTTATCCTATCCCTTCCCCCTCTTTCCGCCTCTATCACATATCATATATACCTCTGCTGGTCTCTATGGACCTTTCTCATGTATTAAGGGCACTGAAACAGTTCCTTGGTTTTTCCCCCTAAACATACTTTCTTGCCTTTCCACTACCCTTTCCCCACTCACGGTCCTTCCGGGAGTACTTCATAACATGTATGTTAATTTCTTTTCTGCATACCTTTTGGTTTTTATTTTCCTCCACCTGACCATTATGCTGGATGTAAAGCATAAGAGAAGGTGGTACTGTTGTTTCATGTTCATATTTGTTCTCAGTATGAGTGGATGTCCTGATGTCTATAACTTGATTATGTATCTTTTGGGATTTACGGATGACGAGGTGGTCAATGTATTCTGGGGGGCACGTCTATCCCCCTGGTCCCTAGCTGTCCCAATTTTGATAATGGAATTAGCAGCTTTTTTAATACGGAAGGGAGATGGCGGACTTGACTGTAGTCTCATATAATGTGAAGGGCTTTAACGCGCCCTCCAAAAGATGCCAGACCCTCTCATTCCTCAAAAAAAAAGATTGCTCCATTCTGATGCTGCAGGAGACGCACTTTAAATTTAATCATTATCCGAACCTATCCCACTCCAGGTTTCCGGTGTGGTTCCATTGTGGCTCAAATTCCTCTGCCTCCAGGGGAGTCAGCGTGGGCCTCAGGGGGGACGTGCCCTTTCAGTTGAGCTCTCAAATACTAGACCCAGATGGCCGCTACATCCTAATCAAGGGCTTTATTGCTAATCAAATGTACACGCTTATCAATGTCTATGCCCCAAATACTAACCAGCAGAACTGGTTTAAAAGCCTCTTCCCAATTATTGATTCCTTTAAAGAAGGTATTACTATAATGGGTGGAGACTTTAACTTAAGCCTAGACCCCCTGATGGATTCAACCTCCCAGAGATCAGCCCTTTCTCACAAGACTTTAGTGTCCATTAAAAAACAGTTCCACAATCTAGATCTTATGGATGTTTGGAGATCCCTGAATCCAGAGACTAAAGATTATTCCTTTTTCTCACATGTCCATGGGACTTATCATAGAATAGATCACATCATGATATCTAGGGAACACATTCACCTATGCCTTGAAGCTTGGATTGATTCTATCCACTTATCTGACCATTCCCCTGTAATGACTATCATATCCACTCCTCAAATGGCCCCCAAAACTTTCAATTGGAGGCTTAATGAGCAACTGTTATCCTCAAAAGAACAGATTTTAGAAATACAGAAATCCATGGAGGAATTCTTTACTTTAAACGCCCTTCCAGAAACCTCCCCACACATAGTTTGGGACACGCATAAAGCCTATATGAGAGGCCAATTCATCAAAGCTGGCTCCATACTTAAAAAGAAAAGAAAAGCACATATGGATCTTCTCCTGCTAGAAATCCGCAAACTAGAAACCCTTCACAAGAAATCTCTCCAAGACTCCCAGTTATCTAGGCTTAGTGAATTGAGGGCGGAGTTGAAGAACTACCTCAACACGCAATCAGCTAAGTTCTATTTGCATTCCCAATTTAAATTTTTTGCACACGGCGACAAAACATCTAAATTCATGATGAACAGGATTAGGAAGAGGAGAGCACTTAATTATATAAATAAAATCACCAAAACAGACGGAAGCCAGGCAATATCGACCAAGGAGATTGCACAACAATTTCAAGAATATTATGAAGCCTTATATAATATCCCACAAACAGACTGTGAGGAAGATCCCCTATCACCCTCTCATCCAATTAAACAATTCTTGGACCAAATCCCTCTTCCTCAACTGGATGAGCTTCAAAGAAAACAGTTGAACGCCCCTTTTACCATGAAAGAGTTACTTTCCACTATTAAAAGCCTCCCTAAGAACAAAGCACCTGGTCCAGGTGGCCTCCCTGCCATCTACTACCGTATCTTTGGTGAAACTCTATCCCCCCATCTATTAAAAATCTGTAACTTGTCCTTACAAAATATCCCACTATCCCCGGAAATGACTAAGGCTCATATAACTATCATTCCCAAAGAAGGGAAAGACCCTGCCCTCTGCTCAAACTACCGCCCCATTTCCCTCCTAAATCTAGACCTGAAACTACTAGCAAAAATGATGGCCAACCGCCTGTCTCCACTTCTCCCTCTGCTGGTTCACAGAGACCAAACCGGCTTCGTTAAGGGGAGAGAAGGTAAAGATAATTCCGCCAGACTAATAAATTCCCTGTTCCACGCCAAAAAACAATCTATCCCCCTTGTCTTTCTCAGCACCGACGCTGAAAAGGCATTTGACAGGGTCAAATGGGATTTCATGACCCTCACGTTGGGGAAATTTGGCCTACCCCCGGAATATATCGCTGCAATCCTTTCAATGTACACTATGGCCTCTGCAGCGGTGCTAGTTAATAATTCCCTCTCTCCTCCCTTCCCTATTAAGAATGGAACAAGACAGGGTTGTCCCCTCTCCCCTTTCTTGTTTGTTCTAATCATGGAACCACTTCTCCAAGCTATTCGCCAGGAAAACAGAATAAAAGGCATCAAGTTAGGGGGTCAAGATCACAAAGTTGCCGCATTTGCTGACGATCTCATGAATACCACAACAAATCCTGAAACGTCATTACCCATTGTTTATAAAATACTAGAGACCTTTAGCCCACTCTCCAATTTCAAAGTTAATCTAAAAAAATCCAATATTCTGGCCATTGGTATAAAGCCATCAATCAAAGAGAAATTGGCTAAAACTTCCCCCTTTAACTGGGACACCCCTTTCCTAACTTATATAGGCGTCAAAATATCAGATGATGTAGATAAACTATATTCCTTCAATTATATCCCACTTCTTAAATCCATACAAGACCAACTTACCAACTTACATTCACCCTTTCTGTCCTGGTTTGGTCGTAAGAACATGGTGATGTCCCTTGTAGTCCCCAGACTCAATTACTTACAGCAGGTACTTCCTGTTCCTGTTCCAAAAAATTATTACATCTCCCTAGCTAGAGAAATTAGATCTTTCATATGGAATAAGAAGAAGTCAAGGATTTCTATGTCTGTTCTCCAGAGACATAGATCCTACGGAGGAATCGGTCTCCCAAATCCTCTTCTGTATAACAGAGCCATTCTTCTGGCGAGGGCCCTGGATTGGTTTCGGCAGCCTCCCCACAAATCTTGGGTGGGAATGGAAACGTCCCAATCGGGATACTCGTTTAGAGGTCTCTTAGTGGATACACCCAGCTATCTTACCCCGAAACTGAATGCTAGTCCTTCTGTTAAAGCTACGTTGGAGGCATGGAAATGGCTCCAGGAATCCAACTTGGGCATCCCCACTCCCTCTCCAATTGTACAGATCAGGGACGTGTTGGATCTTGCATCTAAAGAGCTGAAACAGCATATCCCTACAGCCCTCCGCCTTTCAGTCACCCCCATCATATCTCTGTTCTCGAACTCAGGGGATTTGTTAGAAGGTAAAGATTTTTTGCTGGCCTTGAATTCCCCCTGCACTAATCCTCTTATTATCTCTTTCCTGAGGACCCATATTATTAAATTTATCCCTTATCATTCGCTACTTAGACCTCTCACGTGGTTCGAGCATATGATACAAACACAATCCTCCCCTGTTAAGATCATTTCTCAACTTTATAAAAAGCTTAATACACCGATTCTGCCACCAAAACCAGCTTTCATTAGTTTGTGGGAGAAAGACCTCAACTGCAGCTTCTCTCCCAGTGAGCAGACTTGCATTCTTAATGCCCCCCACTCCTCCTCCCGCTGCGTAAGGATTCAGGAAAATGGGTATAAGGTGCTGACCAGGTGGTATAAGACCCCAGACATAACATGTCGGTATGGAGAGGGAAATTTGGACACCTGTTGGCGCTGCAGTCAGGAGAAGGGTACCTTCTACCATATTTGGTGGAAATGCCCAATTATACAGTCCTGGTGGGAGGGGATCTTCGTGAAAAGTAATAAGATATGCAATTCTAACGTTCCAATGTCTCCCCTAATTGCCCTCCTGGGTAGTCACACAGGTGACGAACCTGCTAAGACCCCCTTCCTATTTAACAAACTTATCATGGCAGCACGCCTATTGGTCCCTGGGTTCTGGCTTTCCCCAGACGTGCCCTCTGAAGATTTCTGGGTAAACAAAGTAGATACTATTTATAGGTTTGAGGAGATTGCTGCCTGGGAAAATAGATCCCATTCCAGATTTAAAAGTCAATGGACGGGTTGGGAAGAGTTTAGAAACTTCAAATAGGATTTTCTACTTTATTCTTGGCATATATTTCCACTCTTATGTTGGCTGCATTGCTCGTCTGTATCCAAATGACCGTGACATCTAACTGTATACTGTATTTGTTCTTTTGTTCGATTTGCTCGTTCATTGTACTTCATTGTGCATACCTTTATGTATCAACTTTTATTCAGAAATAAAATTGTTAAAATGGAAAAAAAAAACAAAAAAAAAAAAACTTCTACACCGCCCAGTAGGTGATTTTACAACCAACATTATGAACTAACTGAATACTACCACCGCTGCCTCCTTAAACCCATGCACTGCTACTTTCCGGGCAGGTAGGCTCCCGCGAAGTGGGTGTTCTACCCCTGGCACTTTGCCTCCCGACATCCCACTGCTGCCACCCTGCGGAATCCCGCTCACGCTAGTAGCTTGCTAGTTAAAACGAAAACACCCCACGAAAGCCTTTACTACAGATTACTGCACCGCAGAGCCGCAAATTTTTTTTTTCTTTTTGTGCTAATACACGTCACAAAGGACTTTACAAGAAATAACTACACTGCTTATTGGAAAATTTATTTTTTCTTTTTGCGCTAAAACACCCCACGAAAGTCTTTACTACAGATTACTGCACCGCAGAGCGGCAAATGTATTTTTTCTTTTTGCGCTAATACACATCAGAAAAGGCTTTACAAGAAATAACTACACCATTGAGCGGCAAATATATTTTATCTTTTTGCGATAATACACGTCACAAAAGGCTTAACAAGAAATGACTGCACCGCATAGCAAGAAAAGGTATTTTTTCTTTTTGTGCTAATACACGTCACAAAAGGCTTTACAAGAAATAACTACACAGCTGAGCGACAAATGTATTTTTTTATTTTTGCTCTAAAACACCCCACCAAAGCCTTTACTACAGATAAGTGCACCACAGAGCGGTAAATGTAATTTTTCTTTTTGCGCTAATACGTGTCACAAAAGGCTTTACAAGAAATAACTACACTGCTGAGCGGCAAGTATATTTTTTTCTTTTTGCGCTAAAACATCCCATCAAAGCCTTTACTACAGATAAATGCATTGCAGAGCGGTATATGTATTTTTAATTTTTGCGCTAATACATGTCACAAAAGGCTATACAAGAAATAACTACACCGCTGAGTGGCAAATATATTTTTTCTTTTTCCGCTAAAACACCCCACCAAAGCCTTTACTATAGATAAGTGCCCCACAGAGCGGTAAATGTAATTTATCTTTTTGTGCTAATATAGGTTACAAAAGGCTTTACAAGAAATAACTACACTGCTGAGCGACATCTGTGGCAAGGTCTACATAACTACCGATACGTGGACCAGTAAGCATGGGCAGGGACGTTATATCTCCCTAACTGCACGCTGGGTAAATGCAGTGGTGGGAAAATGCTGGGCATAAAGCAGATAGCAGTTTGGAGCATGTCCTTCCACCACCGAGGATTGCAGGACATTTCTTGTTGCCTCCTTATCCTACTCCGCTTCCTCCTTTGCTGGCTCCTCATCCGGTCAGTGTAACACTTTCACCACCAACTTCAGCACAGCCAGGGGGAAAAGACAGCAGGCTGTTTTGAAACTTATCTGTTTGGGGGAAAAAACCCACACGGCACAGGAGCTGTGGACGGGCATGGAACAACAGACCGATGAGTGGTTGGTGCCACTGAGCCTCAAGCCCAGCCTGCTGGTGTGCGATAATGGCCGAAATCTCGTAGCAGCTCTGGGCCTGGCGCATGTGCTGAAAAATTACCCTGATATGTCAGAGCTGCTGCAGAAAGTGCGGGCCGTCTGTGTGTGCTTTCGGCGTTCTCACCCTGCTGCTTGCCTGTCAGCGCTGCAGCGTAAATTCAGCCTTTCCACTCCCCACCTCATATGTGACGCTCCTACAAGGTGGAACTCCACCTTTCACATGCTGGAGAGACTGTGCGAGCAGCAGCAGGCCATAGTGGAGTTTCAGCTGCATCATGCATGGATGAGTCGCTCTGTGGAACAGCACCACTTCACCACCAATGAGTGGGCTTCCATGCGGGATGTGTGTGCCATGTTGCGCTGTTTCAAATACTCCACCAACATGGCCAGTGCCGATGACACTGTCCTCAGCATTACTATCCCACTTCTATGTCTTCTTTAAAAAAAAAAACACTTCGGGCACTGATGGAAGAGGATGAGGGATAATTTCCACGGTTATCAGGCCAGTCATTCACAAGTGGCTCGGAGGGTGGATTCCTGCATCAACAAAGGCCAGGAACACAACTGTGCAGCCAGTGCTGGAGGTTTCAGGAGGAGTATGATGAGGAACTGTGTTCACAGCAGGGTAGCACCTAAAGCAGCTCATGGACATCACTGGAGCATGGCTGGGGGGATACAGAGGACACAGACGATACACCTCCCACAGAGGACAGCTTGTTGTTGCCTCAGGGCAGCCTGGCACACATGAACGACTACATGCTGCAGTGCCTGCACAACGAACGCAGAGTTGCCTACATTCTAACCAGTGCTGATTACTGGGTGGCCACTATGCTGGATCCCCGCTACAAGGACAACGTGTCATCCTTAATTCCGTCACTGGAGCGTGATAGGAAGATGTGCGAGTACAAGCGCGCGCTGGCAGACACGTTGATGACGGCATTCCCACCTGACAGTGGGGGCTTAGTGGAAGCACAAGGCGAAGGCAGAGGAGGAGGAAGCGGTTCACGACGCAGATGGGGCACCGCCAGCACCTCATAAGAGAGGGTTAGAATGGCCAAAATGTTGAAAAGCTTTGTCAGCATGCCACAGCTAGTTATGAGCAGCAGGGGTCATATTCAAATTTGTGATATTTCGCAAATATTTTGTAGAATATTCATTGAATATTCACAAATTCCAATATTTGTTATATTCTACGTTTTTTTCACAAAAAAAATTGGCAAGGTAATGATCGCGTAATATGCAAATGTTTTTGTAATGCAAATTTTTATCGCCCTTTTCTTTTAATTGCCGATCTTTTAAAAACATGATTCCTCCCTGCTTCTTGCTTGTAGGCCAATGAGTCAAAGCACTATATCGAATATATTTGTTTATTCCAATATTCGTAATATTCTAAAACAAGAATATATAGCAATATAGTGAATATTCTAAAAAAACGAATGTAGAGCAATTTAGCTAATGTAGTGCTATAATCTTTTTTATTTAATAGTTTAAATTTTTTTCCAATCTGGACTTCAGATGAGAAAAAAATTACAACTATTAGACAAAGAAGATTATAACACTATATTAGCTAAATTGTGCTATATTATTTTTTTTCAAAAATTCGCTATATTGATATATATTCTTGTTTACGAATATTTGAAAAAACTAATATATTCGATATAGTGCTATATATTTGTTTTTTTTAGAATATTCATCATTTTTCCCATCTAAAGTCATGATTCCTCCCTGCTTCTTGCTTGTGGGCCAATTAGTTATTAAAAAATTTGTGATCAACACTAGCCACAATCACCAGCACCACCAGCTGATATGAAACATCTTAGCAGGAGGCAGCATTTCAGCAACATGGTGGAACAGTACGTGTGCACACAACAGTACACGTACTGACTGATGGGTCTGCCCCATTCAACTTCTGGGTCTCCAAATTGGGCACATGGCCTGAACTTTCCCTTTACGCCTTGGAGGTACTGGACTGCCCTGCGGCCAGTGTATTGTCCGAACGTGTGTTTAGCACGGCGGGGGGCGCGCGCGGGGGGGGGGTGGGCAATCACAGACAAGTGCAGCCACCTGTCCATAGCCAATGTGGACAAGCTCACTTTCGTTAAAATAAACCAGGCATGGATCCCACAACACTTGTCTGTACCCTGTGCTGATTAACCACCTCAGCCCCCCTAGCTTAAACCCCCTTAATGACCAGACCACTTTTTACAATTCTGCACTACACTACTTTCACGGTTTATTACTCGGTCATACAACTTAACACCCAAATTTTGCCTCCTTTTCTTCTCACTAATAGAGCTTTCATTTGGTGGTATTTCATTGCTGCTGACATTTTAACTTTTTTTTATATTAATAGAAATTGACGGAAATTTTTGCAAAAAAATTAAATTTTTCACTTTCTGTCGTAACATTTTTCAAATAAAACTACATTTCTATATAAATTTTTCTCTAAATTTATTGTTCTACATGTCTTTAAAGTCTGGAAAACAAATGTCTAAAAATGCCCTCCTAAAAGGTACTCATTGGAATTTGGGCCCCTTTGTGCACCTAGGCTGCAAAAAAGTGTCACACATGTGGTATCACCGCACTCAGTAGAAGGAGGGCAATGTGTTTTGGGGTGTATTTTTACATATACCCATGCTGTGTGTGAGAAATATCTCTGTAAAAGACAACTTTTTACATTTTTTTATACAAAGTTGTCAATTTACAGAGGTATTTCTCTCACCCAGGATGGGTATATGTAAAAATACACCCCATACCACATTGCCCTACTTCTCCTGAGTACGGCAATACCACATGTGTGACACTTTTTTGCAGCCTAGGTGTGCAAAGGGGCCCAAATTCCAATGAGTACATTTTAGGAGGGCATTTTTAGGCATTTGGATTCCAAACTACTTCTCACGCTTTAGGGCCCCTAAAATGCCAGGGCAGTATAAATACCCCACAAGTGACCCTATTTTGGAAAGAAGACACCCCAAGATATTCTGTGAGGGGCATGGCCAGTTCATAGAAGGTTTTTTTTTGGGCACAAGTTAGCGGAAAATGTTGTTTTTTTTTTCTTACCAAGTCTCATATTCCACTAACTTGTGACAAAAAAATAAAATTTTACATGAACTCGCCATGCCCCTCACGGAATACCTTGGCGTGTCTTCTTTCCAAAATGGGGTCACATGTGGGGTATTTATACTGCCCTGGCATTTTAGGGGCCCTAAAGCGTGAGAAGAAGTCTGGAATACAAATGTCTAAAAATGCCCTCCTAAAAGGTACTCATTGGAATTTGGGCCCCTTTGCACACCTAGGCTGCAAAAAAGTGTCACACATGTGGTATCGCCGTACTCAGAATAAGTAGGGCAATGTGGGGTATACTGTGTGTGAGAAATATCTCTGTAAATTGCAACTTAAAAAAAAAATTATACAAAGTTGTCAATTTACTGAGATATTTCTCTCACCCAGCATGGGTATATGTAAAAAAATGCACCCCAAACCACATTGCCCTACTTCTCCTGAGTACAGCGATACCACATATGTGACACTTTTTTGCAGCCAAGATGCGCAATGGGGCCCAAATTCCAATGAGTACCTTTAGGATTTCACAGGGCATTTTTACGCATTTGGATTCCGTGAGGGGCATGGTGAGTTCATGCAAGATTTTATTTTTTGTCACAAGTTAGTGGAATATGAGACTTTGTAAGAAAAAACTAAAAATAAAACAAAACAATTTCCGCAAAAAAAAAAATCTTCTATGAACTCGCCATGCCCCTCAAAAGTGATCATTATAGTGCCGCAGCGATTTTACTGTGTTTTTGCAGTGATCAGAAAAAAAAAATTGTCACTGCGGTGGAGCGGACTGAACGCAAGTGTGCGCACAAGATCAGGCCTGATCGGGTGAACACTGCGTTTTTTGTAGAGCCTATAGAACATGTCCTATTCTTGTCCGCAATTGCGGACAAGAAAAGGCATTTTCTATATAGTTCTGGCAATGTGCGGATCCCCAAAATGCAGAAAGCATATTGCCGGTGTCCGTGTTTTGCGGCTCAGCGGAGCCGCAAAACACAAACGACGGCTGAATGGAGCCTTACAGGGGTAATGACAGGGGGGTGATCAGGGAACCTATATGGGGTGATCAGGGGTTAATAAGGGGTTAATAAGTGACGGGGGGTGTAGTGCAGTGTGGTGATTTCCGCTACTTAGGCTACTTTCACATTTGCTTTCGGTGCGGATCCGTCTGGTATCTGAACAGACGGATCTGCACCTCTAATGCAAATGATCCGTCTGCATTAGACAGCTTTTTCAGATCTGAGTTTTCACATCATGAAAACTCAGATCCGACAGTATATTCTAACACAGAGGCGTTCCCATGGTGATGGGGACGCTTCTGTGTTGGAATATACTAAGAACTGTGTACATGACTGCCCCCTGCTGCCTGGCAGCACCCGATCTCTCACAGGGGGCTGTGATCCGCACAATTAACCCCTCAGGGGCCAGGCCCCCCTCTCTCCCCAGTTTTAAATTCATTGGTGGCCAGTGCGGCCCCCCTCCCTCCCTCCCCAGTATTAAATTCATGGGTGGCCAGTGCGGCCCCCCTCCCTCCCCAGTATTAAATTCATTGGTGGCCAGTGCGGCCCCCCTTCTCCCCCCCTTAATTAAAATCACCCCCCCATCATTGGTGGCAGCGGAGAGTTCCGATCGGAGTCCCAGTTTAATCGCCGGGGCTCCAATCGGTTACCATGGCAGCCAGAACGCTACTGCAGTTTTGGCTGCCATGGTTACTTACCAATTTTAGAAGCATTATGCTTACCTGTGCTGTCTGTGGCCGGCCGGTCACTCCTCTTACTGGTAAGTGAAAGGTCTATGCGCCGCATTGCTTATAGCACAGACCTGTCACTTACCAGTAGGAGGAGCGACCGGCCGGCCACAGACAGCGTGGGTAAGTATAATGCTTCTAATATTCGGAACTCTCCGCTGCCTCCAATGATTGGGGGGGGGGGGGGGATTTTAATTGGGGGGGAGAGGCGGGGGCAGCACTGGCCACCAATGAAGTTAATACTGGGGAGGGAGGGAGGGAGGGAGGGGGGCCGCACTGGCCACCAATGAAGTTAATACTGGGGAGGGAGGGAGGGGGGCCGCACTGGCCACCAATGAATGTAATACTGGGGAGGGAGGGGGGGCACACTGGCCACCAATGAATGTAATACTGGGGAGGGAGGGGGGGCCGCACTGGCCACCAATGAATTTAATACTGGGGAGGGAGGGGGGTCTGGCCCCTGCTGCCTGGCAGCACCTGATAAGGGGGCTGAGATCCGCACAATTAACCCCTCAGGTGCGGAACCTGAGAGATTAATTGTGCGGATCACAGCCCCCTGTAAGAGATTGGGTGCTGCCAGGCAGCAAGGGGCAGTCATGTACACAGTTCTCAGTATATTCTAACTTGAAGCATCCCCATCATCATGGGAACGCCTCTGTGTTAGAATATACTGTCGGATCTGTGTTTTCACGATCTAACTCAAATCTGATGGTATATTCTAACATAGAGGTGTTCCCATGGTGATGGGGATGCTTCAAGTTAAAATATACCATCGGATTGGAGAAAACTCCGATCCGATGGTATATTAATAGGGACTCCTGACTTTACATTGAAAGTCAATGGCGGACGGATCCGTTTGCAATTGCACCATATTGTGTCAACGTCAAACGGATCCGTCCCCATTGACTTGCATTCTAAGTCTGGACGGATCCGTTTGGCTCCGCACGGCCAGGCGGACACGAAAACGCTGCAAGCTGCGTTCGGGTGTCCGCCTGCTGAGCGGAAAGTAGGCCAAACGGAGCCATACTGATGCATTCTGAGCGGATCCACATCCACTCAGAATGCATGGGGGCTGTACAGATCCGTTCGGGGCCGCTTGTGAGAGCCTTCAAACGGAACTCACAGGCGGAACCCCGAATGCAAGTGTGAAAGTCGCCTTACAGAGCTGCCTGTGTCCTCTGGTGATCGATCCAAGCAAAAGGGACCACCAGAGGACCAGGTAGCAGGTATATTAGACGCTGTTAACAAAACAGCGTCTAATATAACTGCCAAAAATTGCATCTACAGCCTGCCAGCGAATGATCGCTGCTGGCAGGCTGTAGATCAATTTCTCAGCTTAGCGTTGCTGTGAACGCGCGCTCATGCACGCGCGTGTTCACGCAAAATCTCGCCTCTCGCAAGATGACGCACTGATGCGTCTAGGAGGAATAACCTAGCCGCCCGTAGGACGCATCCCTGCGTTAGGCGGTCGGGAGGAGGTTAAACAAGTATACCGGCACCCAGCCATTGTTAGACTCCAGCGCACTTTCTCTTTGCATTCTTTTTTCTAGTTCCCAATGTTTTGGGGTCTTCCCAAATTTATAAAAAAAATCAAGGAAACAATCAAATAAAAAAACAAAAAACAAAAACAGTGTTGGCCACCTCCTCCTCCACCGCCGCTTCCACCTACACCGTCACATCCACCACCTCCTCAACCTACCACTCCACTTTGACCTCCGCCACCTTGTTCAATATTATTATTATTTTTTCTACTCTGTTATTTTAAGTCATTTTCCTATCCACATTCGTTTGCAGGGTAACTGTCCTGCTTTTACCCCCATTTTGCTTTCTTTTGCAGCCCTCTACCCCTTACTATATCTATTTTACAGGCATTTTAGTGCCCCAAAGTTCGGGTCTCCATTGACTTCAATGGGCTTAAGTTTAGGTCAAGTTCTAGTCCCGAACCTGAACTTTGAGCCGAAGTTCGTCCGAACCCGGCAAACCCAAGCTTCCACGTGTTCGCTCAACCTTAGCCATGAATCCAAATTTCCTCGCGCTTCGTGATAACGAATCAGTTTTTCCTAAAATGGCGGCTACATGTGTTACAAAGTTAAAGTAAGAAGCCCAGGAATACGGTATGACCCATAATGTTGTGCAGCCAGCTAGTCAAAAGATAGCCATCCTCTGTGATGCCACGCCCTATAAAAGACTAATGCTTTGCAGCCCGTGAGCTGAGCATAGGGACAGATGTGCCAAGAGCTAGGGCCAGTGGTTAACAAAGATTTTAATTGTACAATATTGGATAGAGACAGCGCAGATACAGTGCAGGGACAGCATAGGGAGACTGTAGAAAGTTTTTACACACTATAGGGAGAGAGACTGCAGGGACAGTGCAGGCTCCGTGTAATCACTCTGTGCATCTTGTTTATCTGCTGCGCCATTAATTCTTAATATGTTTTACATAGACTTACTGTGCATCAGAATTAGTCTCTACAGGCGTTCTAATATATAGGTATGTTTACCTCGTTAATCTGCTGCACCATTTATACTTAATCTGTTATGTTATACATAGACTTATACTCTGTGCATCAGATTCATTGTCAACAGGTGATCTAATATATAGTTAAGTTTACCTAGTTCATATGCTGTGCCATGTATACTTAAAGAGGTTCTCCGGGCTCTCCTATATTGAGGACCTATCTTCAGGATAGGCATCAATATCAGATTGACGGGGGTCAGAAAAACCCAGTTCCCCCGCAGATCAGCTGTATGAGGAGACAGCGTGCGCAGTGCATGCGTGCCATCTCCCCTCTCTCTTCCTGTTCACTGCTGCTGACTATGTAAAAGGCCATAGTCCACAGAAGCGGACAGGAAGAGAGAAGGGAGATGGCACGTGTGCACCGTCTCCTCCTACAGCTGATCGGCAGCGATGTGGGGTATGCCGCGTATGCACCATTCATTCTTAATCTGTTATGCATAGACGTACTGTGCATCAGAATTTGTCTCAACAGACGGTCTAATATATAGGCTTGTTTACCTATTTCATCTGGTGCACCATTGATACTTAATCAGTTCTGTTATACATAGACTTGGTGTGCATCAGACTAATTGTCAACAGGCAGTCTAATATATGGACTCATTTACCTAGTTCATATGCTGCGCCTTTAATAATTAATCTGTTCAGTTATACATAAATTTACTGTGCATCAGACTCATTGTCAATAGGCAGTTGAATATATAGGTGCTGTAGAGGACACCAAGGTTGGGTCCTCAGTGACAGATATATATTGCCACTATTTGGGTTATGGTGCCTTTAAGAAAGCACTACCTGGGATCCGGTACCCACAGGGTTACCTCACTCTCCTGATAAGAGGAAAAGGAAGTGAGTGAGGGGTGTGTGGTGTGGTGTACACACTGCTGTGGGTTGCTGTGAGCAGAGCTGGAATCTGAGGACACGTGTAACGTTTTGCAGGAAAGCTGACTGAAAACTACCATGGACTAAAAAGAACCCAGGGTGAAAATACCTTTATTTTGAACGGACTGTTCTACTGTTTATATTATGCTGAACTAAGCAGACTTTATTTTTTTTTATTTTTTTTATAAACATCTGTTTTCTTTAACCCTGGGCTGGCTCATGCACCTGGTTTATTGGAGCAATCTTCCCCCGTATTACAGCGCATTTACATATTTTATCTACTATGCCTTTAATAATTAATCTGTAGCCTCTATAGAAGCTGGACCACGTGTAGCACCGCCCATCAGCTCTGAGTATTGCAGAAACAGGAAGCAGGCAGCTGAAGCGAGGGAGATTGTTAGGAATATGGCTATTTGTTTTGTGGGTGACCTATAATGATTTTTTTGTGGGTGTAATACAACAGCTTTGCACCCCTGACACAGAAATATAATAATAAATCTAGCTGTTAATTCTGTGGGTAACATAGTAGTAACATAGTAACATAGTACATAAGGCCGAAAAAAGACATTTGTCCATCCAGTTCGGCCTGTTATCCCATGCAAGTTGATCCAGAGGAAGACCCCTAGTAGCTATAGCCTGTAATATTATTAAGCTCCAGAAATACGTTCAGGGCCCTCTTGAATTCCTTTATTGTACTCACCATCACCACCTCCTCAGGCAGAGAGTTCCATATTCTCACTGCTCTTACCGTAAAGAATCCTTTTCTATGTTTGTGTACAAACCTTCTTTCCTCCAGACGCAGAGGATGTCCCCTCGCACAGTCACAGTTCTGGGGATAAATAGCTGATGGGAGAGATCTCTGTACTGACCCCTGATATATTTATACATATTAATTAGATCTCCCCTCAGTCGTCTTTTTTCTAAAGTGAATAACCCTAATTTTGATAATCTTTCAGGGTACTGTAGTTGCCCCATTCCAGTTATTACTTTAGTTGAAACACCAAAAACAACTCTATCATAAATATCTTGCATGGAGTTATTTGTATTGTCACCTACATAGCTCAGAGAGCAACCACACAGAGAGTAATTCTAATTAAATATTCTTTATTGGATATCCAACACAAAAGATGGTATATCAGTTAAAAAAACATATACAAAAGACAGTGCATACTGAGAACACAACGGTGTTACAATAAATGTATAAAAACAGAGTAGGCTCCAAACCACTAAGGGACTAGTATCCCCCCATACACAGTAGAGCAGTATCAGCTAGGTGGGGCACATATAGCAATAAAGGCATCCAGAGCATACATGAACACTCCAAACATCTAAGGGAGTGTAAGTCTGAATGCCACCCACATCAAGCGGAGACTGCAAGGGAAGAGGGGGGAAAAGAACACTGTTTAAAGTGCAAATGAAAAAGAATTCCTACTGACCCTGGTCTGGAACCGCCGCCCGACGATCGTTTCGCAGAATGCTTCCTCTTGGGGCCTACTAGACTACTCCATACTGATCTCCTATATATTCCAGACATCTGCAACCATCCAATCAACACACACCTACTCAGCTTTCCATAGTTAAGCAAATCAGTCACTCCTAGTCGTAGGGGGCGTGCCTGACCAATGGTCAGTCGTATTTAGTCTCGTCATCAGTCACCTGATCATATGGTATCGGCACCGCCCACTCCTCTCTCCAGGTCATATTGCGGCACCATTCAATCCTGAGTCCCGAACACTACTCCATCCAAGATCTCGCTGCACCTCCACATCGCTCCCACAGGTTGCATATGTTCGATCGTCAGTGGCACTCAGGTGATCCAGTGTCGTCACGCGATCCGCATCATGCCTCAGCTGCAACGGCCGGTGGCGCCAGAGAGTGACATCACCTCCTGTATTAACACCGTGCCTCTGCGTCGGCCTTGTTTCCTAGCAACTGAGTCACGAGGCGGGTCACATGATCGGACCAAATGCATCACACAACTTCAAATGTTATTGTTTCCAGACAAAGCCCGGGGTCAGTCATATAGTATCAGCACAAGTATAGGCACTTAAATATAGGGAAGATGATGTGAATAAGGATAACTATCATTAAATATATGAATATATATCAAAGATTAAATATTTACATAGACATAAAATTGGAGTAAATATCTCCAAGTGATCAAAGTGACGCGTGCATATACAGATAAATATTATACCAACATTGTGAAAATAATATAAATTAAATAATATAAGGCTGCATTCATTAATTGTAGTAGCATTACTGCCGTACCCCATAAATTAAGTAAAAAACATTCAGACTAAAGTGCTATAGTGTAAATTGCATCATCTTGATGCCATATAGTGCAAGTTGCATCATGCTGATGCCACATAATATAAATTGCATCATACTGATATGTAAAACCAGTGTATATACATTTTTGGAGGTCAGGTGTTTGTCTACCATCATCAGATATAAACATGGAGGTATCCAAGCACCCAGACCATTAGATTGAAAAATGGGATCCAGTTAATGCTATACAGACCCCTGCCTCCCATAACACCCCTGAGACCAAGTGTGTTCCGATACCATCAATGATAAAAGTGCCAGTGCATGTGCTCAAATGAAAAAGTGAAAGACAGAAGAAGAAGTGTTAGAAAAGTGCCAGTGCCAGTGCCATAGGGGAGAATTACATTGATGGTATCCAAACCCAACTCGTCTATTCATATTTCATCACCATAGACATATGAGATCCAACACAGCATATGCCCCATTCCAGCACCCCTCGATCGATTCTCTGACTCTATGTAGAGAAAAAAACACAATATCTGTCCTCAGGGGCTTCCATGGGTGAGAGAATCCAGACCACCTTAATCATCTCCACAGCATTTTTCTTTGTTTCTCTCTTTTTTCCTTTACTCTTTCTTCCTTTTTTATATTGCCTCTTTTTTTCTCCTTTTTTCCCTTTTTTTTTTTTTCCTTTTTTCCTCTCTTTTTTCTTCTTTCTCTCATATTACATATTTGATGCTGTGAGTATCTCTAAGCACATTCCATCGACCAGGGAACCCAATGCATGTTATCCAGACCTTCAAGCTATACTAAGACAGACCAGAGTCGAAAAAAAGGGGGGGGGGGGATATATAGGAGATCAGTAACCATATTAAAAGCAAATAACAAAAAACAGAACCACCGCGTTGCTGCAAAGACAACAAACAGCCAAACACTGGTGTCAAAGGACAAGGACATAACCAAATCACTGCTAAAAAGAAACAGAAATATACATCATTACATCAAGTAACTAGCAATGATTAAAATGAACCAATCCTACCTGGTGGTTCTGTGATGATCCAGACTTCGAAATACCAGCAGGAGGGAAAATAATCTAGAGAAATGGAGCATAGCTGTTATAATCATTCAATCCCACAGGGTCCATAGTTTTCAACTTATATATCCAACGTGTCTCTCGCTGGGCCAGTAGTTTCTTCCAATTCCCACCTCTATGGGAGATCATAACATGATCAATCCCTCGAAAGCGTAGAACTGATCCATCGCAAGCATGTTCAGCTTTAAAATGTCTTGGTATGGTTGTTAGTAGTTGTACATCAGTTACCTCCTGTGCAGCTTCAATCGCTAGCACATGCTCACGGATCCGTTTTTTAAACTGTCGAGAGGTCATCCCCACATAGATTTTTTCGCAGGGGCATATGGCCCAGTAGATTACCCCCACCATTGTACAGTCAATGGGGTGAGTGATTTTGTACTCTTTCTTATGGGACATGTCCCAAAAGATGTCACTTCTGTCCATATTTGTGCATGCGACACATTTTCCACAGGGTTTATTTCCCCATCGTGGGCCTTTTGAACCGAAGGGGTTGGGGGGGCGTATTACATAGTGACTCTTTACCAAAAGATCCCTTAGATTTTTGCCCCTTCTAAAGGTAATGCTCGGATGTTGTTTCAATTGATCCTTCAGACCGGGGTCGAGTTTTAGGATCTCCCAGTGTCTATCAAGTATCTGGGTGATCTCTTTGTTCCTACTATTAAATGTTGTTATGAATCTGATCTCCTCCGTGTTTCCCCCTGGTCTCTTACCTTGCAACAGACTTGAACGTTTCGATGAGCTCGCTCGTCTGTATGCTCTTTTAATTGATCTTTCAGTATAGTTACGCGCCTGAAATCTATGACGTAGGTCTGCTGCTTGGTTTTCAAACAGATTGTCTGAGGAACATATCCGTCTGGCCCTCAGGAACTGCCCCACGGGGATATTTTCAATCAATCTTTTTGGATGTGCTGAGTCAGCCGATAGCATGCTGTTAACGGAAGTGGGTTTTCTATATAGGTCTGTCACTATTTTACCATTCTCACCCACGCAAATTTTGATATCCAGAAACTCCACCTCCGTTTGACTAGTGGTAGAGGTCAGTCGGATGTTTAGATCATTTCTATTCAATTGATTCATGAATCTGTCGAATTCCTCCTTGGTGCCCTGCCATATAATCAGCAGATCGTCAATATATCTGCCCCAATATTGCACCTTCTGGGCCAATGATGTTACTTCAGTCTGGAGGATTTCCCTTTCCCACAGCCCAAGGAACAGATTAGCGTAAGAGGGCGCACAAGACGCCCCCATCGCTGTCCCCTGGAGCTGTAGGAAATGGAGACCTCCAAACATGAAGAAATTGTGTGTTAGCACAAATTCTAATAGGGCCATAATGAACTTACGTTTTTTGGTAGGCATGTTTGAAGTCTGTAGAAAAAAATTAGTTGCCCTCAAACCATCTTCATGTTTTATAGAAGTATATAGCGACTCCACATCACAGGTGGCCAGGAGCATGTCTGAGTCCAAGTGCAGATCTTCGATCTTCCGGAGTACGTGGGAATTGGTGGGAATTTGTAGAAACTACTGGCCCAGCGAGAGACACGTTGGATATATACGTTGAAAACTATGGCCCCTGTGGGATTGAATGATTATAACAGCTATGCTCCATTTCTCTAGATTATTTTCCCTCCTGCTGGTATTTCGAAGTCTGGATCATCACAGAACCACCAGTATAGCTTGAAGGTCTGGATAACATGCATTGGGTTCCCTGGTCGATGGAATGTGCTTAGAGATACTCGCAGCATCAAATACGTAATATGAGAGAAAGAAGAAAAAAGAGAGGAAAAAAGGAAAAAAAAAAAAAAAGGAGAAAAAAAGAGGCGATATAAAAAAAGGAAGAAAGAGTAAAGGAAAAAAGAGAGAAACAAAGAAAAATGCTGTGGAGATGATTAAGGTGGTCTGGATTCTCTCACCCATGGAAGCCCCTGAGGACAGATATTGTGTTTTTTTCTCTACATAGAGTCAGAGAATCGATCGAGGGGTGCTGGAATGGGGCATATGCTGTGTTGGATCTCATATGTCTATGGTGATGAAATATGAATAGACGAGTTGGGTTTGGATACCATCAATGTAATTCTCCCCTATGGCACTGGCACTTTTCTAACACTTCTTCTTCTGTCTTTCACTTTTTCATTTGAGCACATGCACTGGCACTTTTATCATTGATGGTATCGGAACACACTTGGTCTCAGGGGTGTTATGGGAGGCAGGGGTCTGTATAGCATTAACTGGATCCCATTTTTCAATCTAATGGTCTGGGTGCTTGGATACCTCCATGTTTATATCTGATGATGGTAGACAAACACCTGACCTCCAAAAATGTATATACACTGGTTTTACATATCAGTATGATGCAATTTATATTATGTGGCATCAGCATGATGCAACTTACACTATATGGCATCAAGATGATGCAATTTACACTATAGCACTTTAGTCTGAATGTTTTTTACTTAATTTATGGGGTACGGCAGTAATGCTACTACAATTAATGAATGCAGCCTTATATTATTTAATTTATATTATTTTCACAATGTTGGTATAATATTTATCTGTATATGCACGCGTCACTTTGATCACTTGGAGATATTTACTCCAATTTTATGTCTATGTAAATATTTAATCTTTGATATATATTCATATATTTAATGATAGTTATCCTTATTCACATCATCTTCCCTATATTTAAGTGCCTATACTTGTGCTGATACTATATGACTGACCCCGGGCTTTGTCTGGAAACAATAACATTTGAAGTTGTGTGATGCATTTGGTCCGATCATGTGACCCGCCTCGTGACTCAGTTGCTAGGAAACAAGGCCGACGCAGAGGCACGGTGTTAATACAGGAGGTGATGTCACTCTCTGGCGCCACCGGCCGTTGCAGCTGAGGCATGATGCGGATCGCGTGACGACACTGGATCACCTGAGTGCCACTGACGATCGAACATATGCAACCTGTGGGAGCGATGTGGAGGTGCAGCGAGATCTTGGATGGAGTAGTGTTCGGGACTCAGGATTGAATGGTGCCGCAATATGACCTGGAGAGAGGAGTGGGCGGTGCCGATACCATATGATCAGGTGACTGATGACGAGACTAAATACGACTGACCATTGGTCAGGCACGCCCCCTACGACTAGGAGTGACTGATTTGCTTAACTATGGAAAGCTGAGTAGGTGTGTGTTGATTGGATGGTTGCAGATGTCTGGAGTATATAGGAGATCAGTATGGAGTAGTCTAGTAGGCCCCAAGAGGAAGCATTCTGCGAAACGATCGTCGGGCGGTGGTTCCAGACCAGGGTCAGTAGGAATTCTTTTGCATTTGCACTTTAAACAGTGTTCTTCCCCCCCCCCCCCCTCTTCCCTTGCAGTCTCCGCTTGATGTGGGTGGCATTCAGACTTACACTCCCTTAGATGTTTGGAGTGTTCATGTATGCTCTGGATGCCTTTATTGCTATATGTGCCCCACCTAGCTGATACTGCTCTACTGTGTATGGGGGGATACTAGTCCCTTAGTGGTTTGGAGCCTACTCTGTTTTTATACATTTATTGTAACACCGTTGTGTTCTCAGTATGCACTGTCTTTTGTATATGTTTTTTTAACTGATATACCATCTTTTGTGTTGGATATCCAATAAAGAATATTTAATTAGAATTACTCTCTGTGTGGTTGCTCTCTGAGCTATGTAGGTGACAACATTATTACTTTAGTTGCCCTCCTCTGGACCTTCTCCAGCTCTGCTATGTCTGCCTTGTTTACAGGAGCCCAGAACTGTACACAGTACTCCATGTGTGGTCTGACTAGCGATTTGTAAAGTGGTAGTACTATGTTCTTATCACGGGAATCTATGCCCCTTCTGATGCAACCCATTATCTTGTTGGCCTTGGCAGCAGCTGCCTGACACTGTTTTTTGCAGCTTATTTTGCTGTTTATTAAAATTCCTAGATCCTTTTCCATGTCAGTGTTACCGAGTGTTTTACCATTTAGTATGTACGGTTGACTTGCATTTTTCCTTCCCATGTGCATAACTTTACATTTATCAGTGTTAAACCCCATCTGCCACTTATCTGCCCAAGCCTCCAGTCTATCCAGATCCCTCTGTAGTAGTATACTGTCCTCATCAGTGTAAATTACTTTACACAGTTTAGTGTCATCTGCGAATATTGATACTTTACTATGCAAGCCTTCTACAAGATCATTAATAAATATATTGAAGAGAATAGGGCCCAATACTGACCCCTGAGGTACCCCACTAGTGACAGTGACCCAATCTGAGTGTGTACCGTTAATAACCACTCTCTGTTTTCTATCACTGAGCCAGTTACTTACCCACATACAGACGTTTTCTCCCAGTCCGAGCATTCTCATTTTATATACTAACCTTTTATGTGGTACAGTGTCAAATGCTTTGGAGAAGTCCAGATATACGACATCCATTGATTCGCCGCTGTCAAGTCTAGAACTTACCTCCTCATAGAAACTGATTAAATTAGTCTGACATGACCGATCCCTCACGAAGCCATGCTGATATGGCGTTATTTGCTTATTTCTGTTGAGATGCTCTAATATAGCATCTCTCAGAAAACCTTCAAACAGTTTACCCACAACAGATGTTAAACTTACCGGCCTATAGTTTCCAGGGTCTGTTTTTGGCCCCTTTTTGAATATTGGCACCACATATGCCATGCGCCAATCCTGTGGGACATTCCCTGTCAGTATAGAGTCTGCAAATATCAGAAATAAGGGTCTGGCTATGACATTACTTAATTCCTTTAGGATACGGGGGTGTATGTCATCCGGTCCTGGCGATTTGTCTATTTTAATCTTTTTAAGTCGCTGATGTACTTCTTCCTGGGTCAGACAGGACACTTTTAATGGGGAATTTATTTTTGCATTCTGCATGTCAGCATTTTTTTGTGGGTGCAAAGCACCATCTTTGTACCCCTGACACAGAAATTTAATAATTAATCTGGCTGTTAATTCTGCGGGTGACCTATAATAGTGATTTTTTTTGTGGGTGCAAGGCACCATTATTGTACCCCTCGCACAAAAATAGGGGTACAATAAAATAGGGGTACAAAAAATAGGGGAAAATGTGCGGGTGCGTTGCAGGAACACCCACGATTTTTCCGCGCGAGTGCAAAACATTGCAATGCGTTTTGCACTCGCGTGAGAAAAATTGTGCATGTTTGGTACCCAAACTTGAACTTCTTCACAGAAGTTCGGGTCTGGAATCGGTGTTCTGTAGATTGTATTATTTTCCCTTATAACATGGTTATAAGGGAAAATAATAGCATTCTGAATATAGAATGCATAGTAAAATAGCGCTGGAGGGGTTAAAAAAATAATAATAATTTAACTCACCTTAGTCCACTTGATCGCGCTGCCCGGCATCTCGTCTGTCTCCTTTGCTGAACAGGACCTGTGGTGACGTCAATCCGGTCATCACATGTTCCATCACATGATCTTTTACCACGGTGATGGATCATGTGATGACCGGAGTGACATCACCACAGGTCATGTTACTGCAATGAATGCTCACCACAGGTCCTGTTCAACAAAGGAGACAGAAGAGATGCCGGCTACGCGATCAAGTGGACTAAGGTGAGTTAAATATTTTTTGTTTATTTTTTTACCCCTCCAGTGCTATTTTACTATGCATTCTGTATTCAGAATGCTATTATTTTCCCTTATAACCATGTTATAAGGGAAAATAATAATGATCGGATCTCCATCCCGATCGTCTCCTAGCAACCGTGCGTGAAAATCGCACCGCATCCGCACTTGCTTGCGGGTGCTGGCGATTTTCATGCAACCCCATTCACTTCTATGGGGCCTGCGTTGCATGGAATATCACCGCTTATGTGCACAGCCCCATAGAAATGAATGGGTCTAGATTCAGTGCGGGTGCAATGCGTTAACATCATGCATTGCACCCGCACGGAATACTCGCCCGTGTGAAAGGGGCCTAATAGTTAATCCATCTGTTAGTTCGATGGGTGACATATACATGTGCACGTTATACGTGATAGGGAAATTAATATAGTTAATCTGACTGTTAGTTCGGCTGGTGAAATATACCCATTATTGGTGTAAGATACACGTGCACTTTATATGTGACAGGGAAATTAATACAGTTAATCTGATTGTTAGTTCGGCCAGTGACATATACCCATTTTTGGTGTGAGATACACATGAACTGCATATGTGACAGGGAATTTAATATAGTTGATCTGTCTGTTAGTTCGGTGGGTGACATATAGCCATTTTTGGTGTGAGATATACGTGCACTTTATACGTGATAGGGAAATTAATATATTTAATCCGTCTGTTAGTTTGGAAGGTGACATATTCCCATTTTTGGTGTGAGGTACACCTGCACTGCATACGTGACAGGGAAATTATTATAGTTGATCCGTCTGTTAGTTTGGTGGGTGACATATTCCCATTTTTTTTGTGAGGTACACCTGCACTGCATACGTGACAGAGGAATTAATATAGTTAATCTGTCTGTTAGTTCGGTGGTCGTGGTCAGTGGCGTCTCTAGCTTTCAAATTTTGGGGGGGCACACTGAGGGCCAGGACAAAAGTAGGAGGGGGCAGCTATAACAACAATACATTTACACAAGTACGCTTAGAAATGCTGCGATACTTGACCCAATACTTAAAACCGCAACAGGGAAGAAAAGTCCTGTTGTCTGTGGTTTAACCACCTCCGGACCGCCTAACGCACATGTGCGTTCCGGAGGTGGCAGCGCTGCGCACAGTCACGCATATACGCGTCATCTCGCGAGACGCGAGATGACGCGAGTATGCGCCCGCGCGTGCGCAGTTCGCGCCGGCATTTCTTCGAGAAGCATTTCGTCAGCAACCTGCCAGCCAATGATCGTGGCTGGCAGGTTGCTGATTTTTAAAAAATCCAATCAGAGAGCCGAATAACAGATCATATTTGTAAATATGATCTGTTATATGGCTGCCTGCTCCTCTGCTGGTTCTTTTCGTCGGTTGGATCCAGCAGAGGAGCAGGCTTCACAGTGAGTACACCAACACTACACACTTAGCCCCTGATCACCCCCCTGAACCCCAATTAACCCTTTGATCACCTCTTTGATCACCCCTGTCAATCACAAGTGAAAAGAAAAAAGTGATCAGTGCAAACTGTCACTTTTTTTTTTCACTGTTATTGACCGTTAGGTTTTAGGTATAGTTTAGGTCCCTTGGTTAGGTAGTTAGCGATCAGTTAGCGCCCAGCCCACCGCACCGCAGTCCGTTATTCGCTGATTAGCGTATCGCTAATCAGCATTTGTACTTTTATAGTATCTGAAAGTGATCAAAACTGATCACGGTCAGATCTATAATAGTACTAGTGTCACTTTAGCTCGCCCTCCACCCAAAACGCAGTGTTTGCCCGATCAGGCCTGATCGGTCGCCCACACGTGCGTTCGCCCACACCCGCCCCACCGCAGTGACAAAAAAAAAATTTTTTTTTGATCACTGCACATTCACTTTACACGCACTGCGGCGATAAAAAAATCAGTTTTGATATTTTTTATCAACCGCAGCGGCCTCCGGTACTTCGCTAGCCTCCCCTTTGTAAGACAGGCTTGCTTTTTTTTTTCTTGGGTAGTCTCAGGGAATACCCCTAAATTTAGTTGCCCACATGTCAAACAGGGGGTATTCTTCTGAAGAGGCCTACAGGCTTCTGACCCAGTCGGATGAGGAGTGGGAACCCTCATCTGATGAATCCAGCGGGTCAGAATACGAACCTGTAGAAAGCAGTGGCTCTCTGACCCAAAGTTCGGACGAGGAGGCTGAGGTCCCTGATACCACCAGGCGTACCCGGCCCCGTGTCGCTAGACCGCAGGTTGCGCAGGATCCGCTTCAAGAGCAGCAGAGTGGGGCTGGTGCTGTCGGATTACGTGGTGAGGCATACACCAGCAGCCCAGCCCTCCCTGGACCTAGTACCAGCACTGCCGTACAACCTGGTGAAGTAGCGAGCACCAGAAGGGCAGTTGAAGCTGGTACGGTGGCACGTGCAGTAGTGACCCCGTCGCAGCCACCGCAAAGACGTGCCCGTAGAGCCCCTAGAATCCCAGAGGTGCTGGCAAACCCTGATTGGCAGTCCCCAACTTCAGCCGCACCTGTAGTTTTCCCTTTCACTGCCCAGTCTGGAGTTCGGGTTGAGACGGCTCAGATCGGTTCGGCCCTGGGATTTTTTGAGCTGTTCTTGACTGCGGAGCTTTTAGACTTAGTCGTGGCAGAGACAAACCGGTATGCCACACAATTTATCACCGCTAACCCGGGAAGCTTTTATGCCCAGCCTTTCCGGTGGAAACCAGTCCAAGTTTCCGAACTTAAAACTTTTCTGGGCCTCCTCCTCAACATGGGCCTGACAAAAAAACATGAATTGCGGTCATATTGGTCCACGAACCCGATTCATCACATGCCCATGTTCTCTGCTGCCATGTCCAGGGCACGTTTTGAGGCCATCCTGCGGTTCCTGCACTTTAGTGACAACACCGCCTCCCGTCCCAGGGGCCACCCTGCTTTTGACCGGCTCCACAAAATTCGGCCCCTCATAGACCATTTCAACCAGAAATTTGCAGATATTTATACCCCAGAGCAAAACATCTGCATAGACGAGTCCCTGATACATTTTACCGGGCGCCTTGGCTTCAAGCAATACATCCCAAGCAAGCGCGCCCGGTATGGGGTCAAATTGTATAAGCTCTGTGAAAGGGCCACAGGCTATACCCACAAATTTCGGGTCTATGAGGGAAAAGATCAGACCCTGGAGCCGGTCGGTTGCCCTGACTACCTGGGGAGCAGTGGGAAGACAGTTTGGGACTTGGTGTCACCCTTATTCGGCAAGGGGTACCATCTTTATGTGGACAATTTTTACACAAGTGTGGCCCTCTTTAGGCATTTGTTTCTAGAACGGATTGGCGCCTGTGGTACCGCGCGAACTAGTCGCGCGGGCTTCCCCCAACGGCTCGTTACCACCCGTCTTGCAAGGGGGCAGAGGGCCGCACTGTGTAACGAAGAACTGCTCGCGGTGAAATGGAGAGACAAGCGTGACGTTTACATGCTCTCCTCCATTCACGCAGACACGACAATACAAATTGAGCGAGCAACCCGTGTCATTGAAAAGCCCCTCTCAGTCCACGACTATAACCTCCACATGGGAGGGGTCGACTTCAATGACCAGATGTTGTCTCCGTATTTAGTTTCCCGACGCACCAGACGCTGGTATAAGAAGGTGTCTGTATATTTAATTCAATTGGCTCTGTACAATAGTTTTGTTCTCTACAGTAAGGCTGGGAGAACTGGATCCTTCCTCAAATTTCAGGAAGAGATCATTGAGAACCTCCTGTATCCAGGAGGTTCCGTGGCCCCAACCACCAGTGTAGTTAGCCGTCTACACGAGCGACATTTCCCCAATGTCGTTCCTGGTACCTCAACCCAACCGTCACCCCGAAAAAGATGTCGTGTCTGTAGCAGGAGTGGAATAAGGCGTGACACCCGTTATTTCTGTCCTGACTGTCCGGACCACCCTGCCCTATGCTTTGGAGAGTGTTTCCGGAAGTACCACTCACAGGTACACTATTAGCATAGGGATCATCTCACCAGGACAGGCACACAGGGCTATTAGGGCCCATTCACTCACTGCTGCTGCAAACGTCTCCTTTCACATGGGACAAAGTGCATAACGCACTTCGCCACATCTTTGGGCGATTTGCGCTTTGCACATTGACCCATGGGGAAGGAGAGGTTTGTTCTATAAAGGTAAAAAAACAAAAAAAAAAAACAGGTAAGCAAACAGGTTAATGTTTAGTTCCAAAAGTTAAAGTTACATGTTCTGTTCCAAAGTTAATAAAATTATTGCGTTGTGGCCTGTTTTTTTCTTTTTTTTTTTTTTTGTCTTTTTACCTTCCAGGTGGACCAACCGATCGACCAGCTGCAGCACCGATGTGCATTCTGACAGAAGCATTGCGCTGCTGTCAGATTACACGCAAGTCGGTGTATGCGGCGCTGCAAGACGAGATTTCTACTCTGCAGTGACAGATACGTTTGCCGAGGCATACGAGCTGAGGAGGAGGCGGCGTTCCTATGCTTTGGCAAGCACTTTGTATGTATATATATATATATAAAAAAAAATATCCCGGCAATGATTTATTCATCCACATCGATTGATGCGAATGGAGAAATCTGGTTTGCCAGGGCATACGAGCTAAGTGGGTATGGATGTAGGGCGGAGCTCCTATGTCCTGGCAGACGCCTTTCCCCTCCATTTTTTTTTTTTGGCAGAGATTTTTTCATCCACATTGATCGATGCGAATGAAGAAATCTGTGCCGTTCATTTTTTTCTTTCAGCCCAGAGGCTGAACGGAAAAAAAAAACTCATTACCTGTATGCTCAATATAAGGAGAATAGCAGAAACTCCTAATGCTGGCCATACATGTAATGATTGCGGAGACCCTCAAATGCCAGGGCAGTACAAACACCCCACAACTGACCCCATTTTGGAAAGAAGACACCCCAAGGTATTTGCTGAGGGGCATATTGAGTCCATGAAAGATTGAAATTTTTGTCCTAAGTTAGCGGAAAGTGAGACTTTGTGAGAAAAAACAAAAAAAAATCAATTTCCGCTAACTTATGCGGAAAAAAAAAAAATTTCTTTGAACTTGCCAGGCCCCTCATTGGATACCTTGGGGTGTCTTCTTTCCAAAGTGGGGTCACATGTGGGGTATTTATACTGCCCTGGCTTTTTAGGGGCCCTAAAGCGTGAGAAGAAGTCTGGGATCCAAATGTCTAAAAATGCCCTCCTAAAAGGAATTTGGGCCCCTTTGCGCATCTAGGCTGCAAAAAAGTGTGACACATCTGGTATCGCCGTACTCAGGAGAAGTTGGGGAATGTGTTTTGGGGTGTCATTTTACATATACCCATGCTGGGTGAGAAAAATATCTTGGTCAAATGCCAACTTTGTACAAAAAAATGGGAAAAGTTGTCGTTTGCCAAGATATTTCTCTCACCCAGCATGGGTATATGTAAAATGACACCCCAAAACACATTCCCCAACTTCTCCTGAGTACGGCGATACCAGATGTGTCACACTTTTTTGCTGCCAAGGTGGGCAAAGGGGCACATATTCCAAAGTGCACCTTTCGGATTTTGCAGGGCATTTTTTACACATTTTGATTGCAAGGTACTTCTCACACATATGGGCCCCTAAATTGCCAGGGCAGTATAACTACGCCACAAGTGACCCCATTTTGGAAAGAAGACACCCTAAGGTATTCCGTGAGGGGCACGGCGAGTTCCTAGAATTTTTTATTTTTTGTCACAAGTTAGCAGAAAATGATGATTTTTTTTTTTTTCTCTTTTTTCCTTACAAAGTCTCATATTCCACTAACTTGCGACAAAAAATAAAAAATTCTAGGAACTCGCCATGCCCCTCACGGAATACCTTGGGGTGTCTTCTTTCCAAAATGGGGTCACTTGTGGCGTAGTTATACTGCCCTGGCAATTTAGGGGCCCAAATGTGTGAGAAGTACCTTGCAATCAAAATGTGTAAAAAATGCCCTGCAAAATCCGAAAGGTGCACTTTGGAATATGTGCCCCTTTGCCCACCTTAGCTGCAAAAAAGTGTGACACATCTGGTATCGCCGTACTCAGGAGAAGTTGGGGAATGTGTTTTGGGGTGTCATTTTACATATACCCATGCTGGGTGAGAGAAATATCTTGGCAAACGACAACTTTTCCCATTTTTTTGTACAAAGTTGGCATTTGACCAAGATATTTTTCTCACCCAGCATGGGTATATGTAAAATGACACCCCAAAACACATTCCCCAACTTCTCCTGAGTACGGCGATACCAGATGTGTGACACTTTTTTGATGCCAAGGTGGGCAAAGGGGCGCATATGCCAAAGTGCACCTTTCGGATTTCACCGGTCATTTTTTACAGATTTTGATTGCAAAGTACTTCTCACACATATGGGCCCCTAAATTGCCAGGGCAGTATAACTACGCCACAAGTGACCCCATTTTGGAAAGAAGACACCCCAAGGTATTCCGTGAGGGGCATGGCGAGTTCCTAGAATTTTTTATTTTTTGTCGCAAGTTAGTGGAATATGAGACTTTGTAAGGAAAAAAGAGAAAAAAAAGAAAATCATCATTTTCTGCTAACTTGTGACAAAAAATAAAAAATTCTAGGAACTCGCAGTGCCCCTCACGGAATACCTTAGGGTGTCTTCTTTCCAAAATGGGGTCACTTGTGGCGTAGTTATACTGCCCTGGCAATTTAGGGGCCCAAATGTGTGAGAAGTACCTTGCAATCAAAATGTGTAAGAAATGACCGGTGAAATCCGAAAGGTGCACTTTGGAATATGTGCCCCTTTGCCCACCTTGGCAGCAAAAAAGTGTCACACATGTGGTATCGCCGTACTCAGGAGAAGTTGGGGAATGTGTTTTGGGGTGTCATTTTACATATACCCATGCTGGGTGAGAAAAATATCTTGGTCAAATGCCAACTTTGTATAAAAAAATGGGAAAAGTTGTCGTTTGCCAAGATATTTCTCTCACCCAGCATGGGTATATGTAAAATGACACCCCAAAACACATTCCCCAACTTCTCCTGAGTACGGCGATACCAGATGTGTCACACTTTTTTGCAGCTAAGGTGGGCAAAGGGGCACATATTCCAAAGTGCACCTTTCGGATTTTGCAGGGCATTTTTTACACATTTTGATTGCAAGGTACTTCTCACACATTTGGGCCCCTAAATTGCCAGGGCAGTATAACTACCCCACAAGTGACCCCATTTTGGAAAGAAGACACCCCAAGGTATTCTGTGAGGGGCATGGTGAGTTCCTAGAATTTTTTATTTTTTGTCGCAAGTTAGTGGAATATGAGACTTTGTAAGAAAAAAAAAAAATAATAAAATCATCATCATTTTCCGCTAACTTGTGACAAAAAATAAAAAGTTCTATGAACTCACTATGCCCATCAGCGAATACCTTAGGGTGTCTACTTTCCGAAATGGGGTCATTTGTGGGGTAGTTATACTGTTTGGGCATTGTAGAACCTCAGGAAACATGACAGGTGCTCAGAAAATCAGAGCCGTTTCAAAAAGCGGAAATTCACATTTTTGTACCATAGTTTGTAAATGCTATAACTTTTACCCAAACCATTTTTTTTTTGCCCAAACATTTTTTTTTAATCAAAGACATGTAGAACTATAAATTTAGCGAAAAATTTATATATGGATGTCGTTTTTTTTGCAAAATTTCACAGCTGAAAGTGAAAAATGTCATTTTTTTGCAAAAAAATCGTTATATTTTGATTAATAACAAAAAAAGTAAAAATGTCAGCAGCAATAAAATACCACCAAATGAAAGCTCCATTAGTGAGAAGAAAAGGAGGTAAAATTCATTTGGGTGGTAAGTTGCATGACCGAGCGATAAACGGTGAAAGGAGTGTAGTGCCGAAGTGTAAAAAGTGGCCTGGTCATGAAGGGGGTTTCACCTAGCGGGGCTGAAGTGGTTAAAAAAAAATATAAAATCACTCAGATTTCAACATGTTCTAGTTGCCTGTGGATGACACTTTTATAGGGACGGGGATCTGTGGATGACACTGCTATGGGGGGGGAGAAGCTGTGGATGGCACATACCGTATATAGCATCTTATGCTATATGTGTCATCCACAGATCCACCCCATGACAGTGTCATCCCCATTTCCCCCTCCATAACAGTATGTATAAGCAAAACTTCGTGGCACTCTGCCGTCCGTTTGCCGCTGGAAGTCGGGTTCCCACCCCGTTTCAATAGTAATGTAAAAACTCCAGCAAATAGCGTTGCAAAAAGGAATCTTTTAATAGACATATGCGGCTGTGTAAAATTCATGACGTTTCGGCCATACATTAGCCTTCATCAGACTACAGCAAAACAAAAGGAAGAAAAGAAAATAATATGAACACATCTTATATATACATATTTATAAAGTGTGCCATGGCAAGTGACATAGAATGTGGCACATAAGTATAAAGCAGTAATTCAAGTAAAAGGCGATAATTAAGGTCCAGAGAATTCTGTAATTTTGTCCAACAATCCGTGTTCAGACATATCCTTGGTGCAGGTGATGTATTCCGATCCCATCTTCAATGAGAACATGTTAAGGAATATAATGTTCATGTGAACAGCAGTCCGTAGAATGCTTACAAGTCCGTGGGCATCAGCAGCGTTACAGAAATGGAGCACAGATGTTGTCATGATAAAAGATGATTTCAACAGTACTAAGATAGGATATCCCTATGCTGCAATTAAACACCAGTATATAGATCTAACCTGGATAAAGTGAATTGGCAGTGGATCCATGGATAGATGGAAGGGAACGGAGAAGGGGGAAGGGAGAGAGTGAGAGCACAAGGCTAGAGATGAGGTAAGGAGGATACACACTATATAAAGCATCGCTACAGGTCTTATATGCAGTTTGTCATAAGTAAACTGGTATTGTCCTACCTTCTGCCGCTTAAGGATGGATGTCCAGGATGTGGGCGTAGTGTGAAATGTGCAGTAGCACTGTCTGGGATGCGCCTCTGAGATCCAGGACGCGCGCCCTTATTTGAAGGAGTGTGTCCGGTAATGAGGGTCATGGCGCATGCGCACTGAGTTCCGTTGCGTGTCACGTCTCACTCCTGTTTATAGATAGGATCCGGTATGTCTGGTATGGATGCGCCTCAAGCCTCGCTTGGGGTTTTAGTGTTGCGCATGCGCAGATGGTATAGGTGCGTATCAAGCCTCGCTGTGAGTGCCATTATGAGTGTACGGGATATTTGAAGAGTACAGTATCGCAGTACCTGATGTAGGGTAAAATAGGATAGAATGAAAACGGACTAATCTATGAGGGAGAATAAGTCATAGAAGATAAAAGGACATAAGGGACATCAATACGGATAGATGATAATGATATATGACATATGGACATATAGACAAAAGACATTAGACAGTCATAGGAGATATCAGGAAGATAACCTATAATAACATGAAAACATGGATACTATACCATAACGTGAAAAGGATACTATTATACTACTATATTCACCCGGAATTACAATTCACTATACACTACCATTCTGATTCCATCAACTTCCTTGACACCATGGTTACCAAATTTCCAGATGGTTCCCTTACCACAGATCTATTCAGAAAATCAACAGACCGTAATAGCCTATTACACTTTTCCAGTTTCCATTCTATAAATACAAAAAAGTCACTCCCACATTCTCAATTTGAACGGATACGCCGCATAGTCAAAACAGTCCCACTTCAACAAATCAGATTAACGGAAATGAAACAGCGATTCCTAACGCGTGGCTATCCACAACACCTTCTCCATGAAACAATTAAACCCAAAATAAAAAAACAATCAGGAATAACCAATAGGATACCATTTGTCCACACCTTCCATCCAAGTGTTAACAAAATAATCAATAGTATTAGGAACCACTGGCCCCTGTTACAAAAAGCCTACCCAGATATTAGTGAATTTAAAAACCCCATACTACCCTGTACACGCCGGCCCAAAAATTTACGGGACTTAATTGTGAAGGCTGATATAGGCCCGACTAAGACCATCCCTAGACAGACTTTTATACAGAAACAAAAGACAGGAACTTTTCCATGTATACATTGCTCCCAGTGCTCGAATGTATTAAAAGGACCCCAATTTCATCACCCACAGTCAGGCAAAAGCTTCCCAATTCGCGGTTTCTTTACATGTGAAACCAATTTTGTAGTGTACTTATTAAAGTGTCCCTGTGGTAAGATATATGTAGGGGAAACAACCCAAAAAATACGCGATCGCATATGCCAACACAAATCTAATATTTAGACGAAAAAATCTATTACTTCCGGTACCAGCACATTTCGAATCAGCAGGCCACAATCTCTCACAACTCAAATATCAAGTAATCGAACAGGTGACACCCAGTAGAAGGGGAGGTGATAGAATCAAATTATTGAAAAAGAGGGAAGCATATTGGATTCATACACTTGACAGTCTGGAACCCAAAGGATTAAATAGGGACTATGAAATACATAGCCTTATCTGAACTAACCGTTACATAATAACAGATACCAGACCTTGATACCCAGCAGTGTATATCCAAGTTGTCCCTCCTTACCTCCTATTTGACATTTTTAATCCATTCCTTTTTCTTTAAAAAAAAAACCTCCCCCCACGTCCGGTTACTTTGAAACCTAGACACCTCTATATTTTAATATATGCCTATCTATATCAACAGTAGTATGTGATAACATAGTCTCCACCACTTTCTCATGTATTCTGTTGTTCCTTTTTAGATGAATTAGTCGCACCACCCTTCACTACGTTGGGTCATCTATAGTATCCTTTTCACGTTATGGTATAGTATCCATGTTTTCATGTTATTATAGGTTATCTTCCTGATATCTCCTATGACTGTCTAATGTCTTTTGTCTATATGTCCATATGTCATATATCATTATCATCTATCCGTATTGATGTCCCTTATGTCCTTTTATCTTCTATGACTTATTCTCCCTCATAGATTAGTCCGTTTTCATTCTATCCTATTTTACCCTACATCAGGTACTGCGATACTGTACTCTTCAAATATCCCGTACACTCATAATGGCACTCACAACGAGGCTTGATACGCACCTATACCATCTGCGCATGCGCAACACTAAAACCCCAAGCGAGGCTTGAGGCGCATCCATACCAGACATACCGGATCCTATCTATAAACAGGAGTGAGACGTGACACGCAACGGAACTCAGTGCGCATGCGCCATGACCCTCATTACCGGACACACTCCTTCAAATAAGGGCGCGCGTCCTGGATCTCAGAGGCGCATCCCAGACAGTGCTACTGCACATTTCACACTACGCCCACATCCTGGACATCCATCCTTAAGCGGCAGAAGGTAGGACAATACCAGTTTACTTATGACAAACTGCATATAAGACCTGTAGCGATGCTTTATATAGTGTGTATCCTCCTTACCTCATCTCTAGCCTTGTGCTCTCACTCTCTCCCTTCCCCCTTCTCCGTTCCCTTCCATCTATCCATGGATCCACTGCCAATTCACTTTATCCAGGTTAGATCTATATACTGGTGTTTAATTGCAGCATAGGGATATCCTATCTTAGTACTGTTGAAATCATCTTTTATCATGACAACATCTGTGCTCCATTTCTGTAAAGCTGCTGATGCCCACGGACTTGTAAGCATTCTACGGACTGCTGTTCACATGAACATTATATTCCTTAACATGTTCTCATTGAAGATGGGATCGGAATACATCACCTGCACCAAGGATATGTCTGAACACGGATTGTTGGACAAAATTACAGAATTCTCTGGACCTTAATTATCGCCTTTTACTTGAATTACTGCTTTATACTTATGTGCCACATTCTATGTCACTTGCCATGGCACACTTTATAAATATGTATATATAAGATGTGTTCATATTATTTTCTTTTCTTCCTTTTGTTTTGCTGTAGTCTGATGAAGGCTAATGTATGGCCGAAACGTCATGAATTTTACACAGCCGCATATGTCTATTAAAAGATTCCTCCCCCCTCCATAACAGTGTCATCCACAGATCTCTCTCCCCGCCTCTCAAAGGAGTGTACATTTGACATTTCTAAACTGTAATCCATATCCTGCAGTAACTTTAAATCAGGAATAAGCGGCACTCATCTCTACTAGTACCTTAACCTTACACCACTCAGCTAGCTTCGGTAATAGGGCCAGGCTACAGCCTACAGGTACTGCCTGTTAGTTGTTACTGAGCGAGTGCTGATTTCTGCAGGTCAGATACGGATTACAGTTTGGAAGAAATGTGAGCGGTCCAGACCAGTTGCGGATCCAGAGCCTGGTCTCGGGAGGGGCACTTCCAGATTATTTTCTGTCCACCGCCACAGAACAAGGGTGCTTAAAGAACAGACTACACAGTGTAGCGGTATACTGTATATTGTGTGGCACAGTGTATGTTATATGTGCATAACATAAACATATTTCACATGAAAACTTTACTTGGCTTGGCCCTTGGGGATCTCGGACACCACTTCAACACTTTGGCCGGGGGCTCAGCAGAGCTGATGTTGTGTTTTATCCTAATGAGAAATATTTCATAATAAGGATTTGGAGAAGGGGCAGAGGGGTCACAGAGCAGGGAGAGGCTGGTGCTGCTACTAGGGGGTCATACCATGGGGGAGTAATAAAGCCCACCATAATGCCTCCCCCAGTAGAAATTATTCTCCTTAGGCCTCACGACAGTTTTTTTTCACGGTCCGCAAAAACGGGGTCCGTGGGTCCGTGATCCGTGACCGTTTTTTCGTCCGTGGGTCTTCCTTGATTTTTGGAGGATCCACGGACATGAAAAAAAAGTCGTTTTGGTGTCCGCCTGGCCGTGCGGAGCCAAACGGATCCGTCCTGAATTACAATGCAAGTCAATGGGGACGGATCCGTTTGATGTTGACACAATATGGTGCCATTTCAAACGGATCCGTCCCCATTGACTTTCAATGTAAAGTCTGGAGTTCTTTTATACCATCGGATTGGAGTTTTCTCCAATCCGATGGTATATTTTAACTTGAAGCGTCCCCATCACCATGGGAACGCCTCTATGTTAGAATATACTGTCGGATATGAGCTACTTCGTGAACCTCAGATCCGACAGTATATTCTAACACAGAGGCGTTCCCATGGTGATGGGGACGCTTCAGGTTAGAATACACTACAAACTTTGTACAAGACTGCCCCCTGCTGCCTGGCAGCACCTGATCTCTTACTGGGGGATATGATAGCACAATTAACCCCTTTAGGTGCGGCACCTAAAGGGGTTAATTGTACTATCATATTCCCCTGTAAGAGATCAGGGCTGCCAGGTAGCAGGGGGCAGCCCCCCCCTCCCCAGTTTGAATATCGCTGGTGGCACAGTGTGCCCCCACCATTGCCCCCCCCCCTCCCTCCCTCTATTGTATTAAATCGTTGGTGGCACAGTGTGCCAACCACCATCGGCCCCCCTCCCTCCCTCTATTGTATTAAATCGTTGGTGGCACAGTGTGCCAACCACCATCGCCCCCCCCCCTCCCTCTATAGCAGTAACATTGGTGGCAGTGTGCGGTCTCAACAGTAGAAGATTCATACTTACCTGCTTGCTGCTGCGATGTCTGTGTCCGGCCGGGAGCTCCTCCTACTGGTAAGTGAAAGGGCTGTGCGGCGCATTGCTAAAAAACTGTCACTTACCAGTAGGAGGAGCTCCCGGCCGTTCACAGACATCGCAGCAGCAGGCAGGTAAGTATGAATCTTCTACTGTTGAGACCGCACACTGCCACCAATGTTACTGCTATAGAGGGAGGGGGGGGGGGCGATGGTGGTTGGCACACTGTGCCACCAACGATTTAATACAATAGAGGGAGGGAGGGGGGCCGATGGTGGTTGGCACACTGTGCCACCAACGATTTAATACAATAGAGGGAGGGAGGGGGGGGGCGATGGTGGGGGCACACTGTGCCACCAACGATATTCAAACTGGGGGGGGGGGGGGGCTGCCCCCTGCTGCCTGGCAGCCCTGATCTCTTACAGGGGAATATTATAGTACAATTAACCCCTTTAGGTGCCGCACCTGAAGGGGTTAATTGTGCTATCATATCCCCCTGTAAGAGATCGGGTGCTGCCAGGCAGCAGGGGGCAGTCTTGTACAAAGTTTGCAGTGTATTCTAACTAGAAGCGTCCCCATCACCATGGGAACGCTTCTGTGTTAGAATATACTGTCGGAAATGAGTTTTCACGAAGTGAAAACTTAGATCAGAAAAAGCTTTTATGCAGACGGATCTTCGGATCCGTCTGTATGAAAGCAACCTATGGCCACGGATCACGGACACGGATGCCAATCTTGTGTGCATCCGTGTTCTTTCACGGACCCATTGCCTTGAATGGGCCCATGAACCGTTGTCCGTCAAAAAAATAGGACAGGTCATATTTTTTTGACGGACAGGATACACGGATCACGGCCTCGGCTGCAAAACGGTGCATTTTCCGATTTTTCCACGGACCCATTGAAAGTCAATGGGTCCGCGAAAAAAAACGGAAAACGGCACAACGGCCACGGATGCACACAACGGTCGTGTGCATGAGGCCTTATAATGTGACAATGCAAAAAATACCCCCTTGTAATGCCCCCAGTTGAGCTGATGTCCTCCATAATGTGCCAGTATAAAATACCCCTATATAGTGCCCCCAGTAAATGCCCCATAGTGCTCCTCCTCCCCCTTCCTCCTAGTGCCCCCCATAATGTACCAGTATAAAATGCTGCTTATATCGTGCCCCAGTAGATGCCCACAGTGTCCCCCATAATTTGCAAGTATAAAATACCGCTTCTTAGTGCACCCCGTAGATGACTCCATAGTACTCCTCTCCCCCCTTACCCATAGTACCCACCACAATGTGTCCCAGTATAAAATGCTACTGTACAGAGCGCCCCATATAAAATACCCCTTCTTTGTGGCCTCAGTAGATGCCCCTATAGTGCCCACCAATAATGTGCCAGTAATAAGTGCCCTCAATAACGTGCCAGTAATAAGTGCCCCCAATAATGTGCCAGTAATAAGTGACCCCCTTCACGTGCCAGTAACAAGATCCCCCCAATGTGCCGGTAATAAGAACCCAGCCCCCTATCACGTGCCAATAATAAGAGCCCCCCCAATGTTCCAGTAACAAGAGCTCCCCATCATGTGCCAGTAATAAGCCCCCCATCATGTTCCAGTAATAGGCCCTCATCTTGTGCCAGTAAAAAGCCCCTCAAATGTGCCAGTAATAAGCCCCCCAAATGTGGAGTAACAAGAGCACCCCTAATGTGCCTGTAAAACTATTGTAAAAAAAACACTCATACTTACCTCCATGTCAGCGATGCGATGCAAGCCTCTTCCGCCCTGAGTCCCACTCTGTATGGCTCAGGCGGTGCAATGACGTCATCGTGCCGCCTGCGCCGACCTCTGATAGGCTGTCGGCCTAGTGCCTGCAGCCTATCAGAGAAAGGGGAGGGACACTCCTCTCCCTCCCCTGCCCCGCCGCAGCACAGGTGACTATGGAGATGAGCACAATGGAAGTGCTCATCTCCCTGTGCCCGACTGTGGTGGCTCACTTGGGGGGGAACAGCGTGATGTAGGGGGGCCTTCCTCAGGTGCACATGGGCAACAGGACACTCAGCATCATTTTTTAGGCCCAAATACCGGTGTACGAATGGTAAGGACAGAACAGGTAGAGGCGGTAGTAGATTGGATGGCTGACAGTGCTTCCAGTTCCTTCACATCGTCTCCCACCCAGTCCACTGCTGAAACTGCAGAGTTGGCACCTGCAACCCATGGGCATCTGTCTTTCACCTCACCCCCTTGCAAATCAGCCAAGCAGTCTGAGCCCCAGGTCATGCAGCAGTCTCTCATGCTTTTTGATGACTCTGCTGACTCTGATGGTCATACAGCGCCAGCCGCACAGCAAAAGAGGGAGCAGGGTGCAAAAGCAGAGTGGCCGTCCCCTAGCCAGTATGCCTGCTACTGCCCAATGCACCCAGGGACTGAGCACACCATAGCCAGCTCCAGGAGTTCCCTGGCATGGCAGGTCTCCAGAAAATGTGCTGACGACAATACACAAATGGTTTGCACGATGTGAAATCCGAACCTGAAGCGAGGCATAAATGTTCTAAACCTGAGCACCATCTGCATGGCCAGGGATCTAAATGCAAAGCACGAGCTGCAGTGGAGTACACACATGAAAAACCACAAAAGATCTCATGCTCCTCTTGCTCCCTCTTCTGCTGCAGTCTTGACCTCTTCCTCCCCCTCTGGAGTGACAGTGAAACCTGCCACACTGCAAACAGAGGATGTGGCAGCAACACCACTATCTCCACCACAGTCAACCAGCATGTCCACACTGTCCCATGGAAGCATTCAGCTGTCCATCCCCCAAACACTGGAGAGAAAGAGGAAGTACCCCCCCCTACCCACGCATGATTCCTGGCCCTGAATGCCAGCATTTCAAAATTCCTGGTGTTTGAAATTCTGTCATTCTGTCTGGTGGAGACTGAGACTTTTAAAAACTTTATGGTGGTGGCTGTCCAACAGTATGTGGTTCCCAGTCACCACTACTTTTTCAGGCGAGTTATCCCTGCCCTGCACAATGAAGTGGCGGACAAAATCACACGGGTGGGTCGCTCTGCAAAGCTTCACCACCACCGAGTGGGCCTCCATGCGGGACATGTGCGGCCTGTTGCACTGTTTACTCCACCAACATTGCCAGTGCTGATGACTGGCAGTCCTCAGCGTTACTATCCCACTTCTATGTCTCCTTGAAAAAACACTTTGGGTGATGATGGAAGAGGATATGGCACAGGAGGAAGAGGGATAATTTCCACGGTTATCAGGCCAGTCATTCACAAGTGGCTCGGAGGGTGGGTTCCTGCACCAACAGAGACCAGGAACACAGACCTGGAAGGAACTGCTCTGCATCATCAACCAACAAATTGAATCCCGGCTGTCTCTTCACCAACTGGAGATGAACCATGGTCACTGATAACTGGAATAACATTCTGCCTGCACTGCGTCAGGGACGGCTTACCCACGGGCCCTGCATATCACACTTCTTCAATCTGGTTGTCACCTGGTTACTGAAGTCGTCCACCCAACTGCAAAGTGTCTTGAGAATGTCAAGTAAACTGTGCATGCACTTCAGCCACTATGACCATGGAAAACACGACCTCCTTGAGCTGCAAAGGCAGAATGTTGATCCCCTATATCACCTCATACAGTATGTGATGTTTCCACACGTTGGAGCTCCACATGTTGAACCAACTGTATGAGCAGTTTCTTGATGATGCAGACGGACAGGAGTACTTCCTAGTGTAACTTTGACATTGAGGAGACCACTTTATTTGTCAGTCACCAGGACTATGGCATGAATGATGTCATTGCACTCCTTCACGTCCTGGAGGGGATGCTGATAAATCTGACTTGAGAGAGGACAAAATACATGGCGCCCACATCTCATGGCCGCCAGAGCCCTGTGGAGGCTGAACTGGCACAGGAGGAGAAGGATAAGTACATAAATGCCCAGGAATTCTATACAGAACTAGGTGGTTTATCTGCCAAAGTGACAGGAGAGGAGCAGGAAGGGTATGAGTAGCTAGTAGGTGATGGGGAAGATGACTCAGATAACCCAGACAGACTGTTTCAGTATACAGTTGGAGAAGCAGGGAGTCCCTTGCGCAAATGGCCAGATGCATGCTGAGTTGCTTGCGTAGTGACAGCCGCATTATCACCATTTGTCAGAGGGATGCCTACTGGCTTTCCACAATGTTAGACCCTCACTACCGGTCCAAATTGGGGGGCCTTTTTTTGCACCTTCTGAGATGGATGAAAAGTTCACCTACTATCGACACTTCATTTGTATTCGGTAGGTTGATGCCTACGCAACCCATCCCCCTTCTTCATGAAGGTCTGACCTGAAGAACCCTCTGAGTTTACGCTTCACTGCCATGACTGCTGGATGGGGGTGGGGCAGTGGAGGAGAAGAAGCACCAGCTCCATCAGCAGTAACTTAAATCTTGAGAGAATGTGCACTTTTCTCTTCACCCGCCTAGTGAAGAAACAAGAACCTGAACCAGAAGGTGGTGGCGTACATGTACTGTACTTTTACACCCCAGATCCAAGATCCCCCGGACTACTGGGCAGACAAACTTGAATTGTGTCCGCAACTTGCCAAGCTTGCCGTTGACGAGCTTTCATGCCCGACCAGTAGTGTGGCATCATAGCGAGTGTTTAGTGTGGCAGGTGTCATAGTTACCCAAAACAGAACTCTCCTTTCAATACCAAATGTGGAGAGACTAACCTTTATAGAGATGAATCAGGCCTGGATCAATCAGGATTTCCAGACTCCGGTCCCAAATGCAACTAAATAGATTATTCTGGCAGTAATTATCTGACTGTAGTGTGCTGCCACACTGGAAAATTGGGACAAATGGCTGGCTACTTCTGCCCACGTGCTGAAGTACAGTGTCACGGGGCGCCAAAGGTGCACTCGGTCTCCCATCAGCCGCATACCTGCTGCTGAGCTTCGGGAGCGAGGATCTGTGTTTGGCCTAGTTCCCAGGCCAGCTTTTGGGAGCGCAGATCTGTGTTTGGCCTCGTTCCCAGGGCTGCTTTGGTAGCTGGGAGGCTCCCTGCTCCTAGGTCTGCCTTGAGCGCCAAGCTCGTTGCTCGACTTGTCTGTAATTGGTCATGAAAACAACAACTCACAAAAAAAGTGAGGTCATCAGATGCATTGGCACCTATGATGGATATAATGATGAGATATGCCGTATAATTAAAAAATATTGGCACATAATACGATCTGATAGAGACCTAGAGATGGTTCTTACCTCATATCCATCTATAACATACAGGAGAGGTCCAAATCTCAAGGACCAGCTGGTCCATAGTCATCTGGGAGAGGATAAGATCCAACCTATAAGGGAAAAGGAAAAATATAAGGGATCATCACCATGTGGGAGCTGCTCCTTTTGTAAATACATACCTCGCATTAAAAAATTCACGAACACTGGAGACAAAAAGGAGTACGAAATTAGACAATTGATAACATGTAGAACACAAGGAGTTATCTATATAGCCTCTTGCCCATGCCCAAAACTGTATGTGGGCAAAACCATACAAGAGCTGAGACGCCGGATCTCTGGTCATTTAAGTACTATTGAAACAGATAAAGATACCCCCCTGGCAAGACATGTTAAATATATACATGGGAACCAGAGTTCAATACTAAGATTCTGGGGAATAGAAAAAATATCCATGGGACCAAGAGGAGGGAATCTAAATAAAAAATTGTTACAATCTGAAGCCCGGTGTATAGACAGATTAAACACCATGAGTCCTCATGGACTGAATGAAGGCTTCTCATTCGCAGCATTTATTTAGCATAAATTCATATATATAAAAAGGAAAACCTAATATACGTTAGTATATGTGTGAAGACAGTTTGCCTGGATTTGTGGGAGGGGCTGAGGTCCGCCTCCAGCCTATTTAGGGCACCCCCTTTACCTGGCTCCTGCACCGTCCGAGGTCTGAGCTTTGAGGGAGGAAGTCGCTTGTGGAGTTACTGGAGAGTTACCTGCGAGTTGCTGAGTCTTGGAAGTTTTGCGTCACTCGGTTCACTGTGGGTCGCGTTTGCCCGGTATACTATGAGTCATCCATACGGTACAGCTGGGGCCTCACGGCTGCCCCCTGTACCGGCTCATTTCATTTCACCAAACTTTGCACTCATGTCACAAATTCTCGTTACAAGTCACTATCATTTCATGTCTGCGGTACAGCACGGGGCCTCACGGTTGCCCCCTGCACCGGCTCATTTCATTTCACCAAACTTTGCACTCATGTCACAAATTCTCGTTACAAGTCACTATCATTTCATGTCTGCGGTACAGCACAGGGCCTCACGGTTGCCCCCTGTACTAGCTCAAGTCAATTCACCATTCGTTTCACTCATGTCACGCTATTGTCGCTCACAAGTCACTGGTCATTTTTCATGTCTGTCATGTTTGGGGTCATGCAAAAACATGACTGCGCTGCACCCCTACTCCAAGTCACCAGCCAGCACGGGTTATCATTGCAGGGGGCAACCGTGAGGCCCCGTGCTGTACCGCAGACATGAAATGATAGTGACTTGTAACGAGAATTTGTGACATGAGTGCAAAGTTTGGTGAAATGAAATGAGCCGGTACAGGGGGCAGCCGTGAGGCCCCAGCTGTACCGTATGGATGACTCATAGTATACCGGGCAAACGCACTCATGTCACAAATTCTCGTTACAAGTCACTATCATTTCATGTCTGCGGTACAGCACGGGGCCTCACGGTTGCCCCCTGCACCGGCTCATTTCATTTCACCAAACTTTGCACTCATGTCACAAATTCTCGTTACAAGTCACTATCATTTCATGTCTGCGGTACAGCACAGGGCCTCACGGTTGCCCCCTGTACTAGCTCAAGTCAATTCACCATTCGTTTCACTCATGTCACGCTATTGTCGCTCACAAGTCACTGGTCATTTTTCATGTCTGTCATGTTTGGGGTCATGCAAAAACATGACTGCGCTGCACCCCTACTCCAAGTCACCAGCCAGCACGGGTTATCATTCCCGTGGCTGCCACCTTTCAGTTTTGTCAGCACAGGGCCTCACGGCTGCCCCTGTACCAGCTCGTTCATTTCACCTTTTCCTTGTCAAACCATGTCACAGTTTCACTCCAAGTCACGGTTTTCATGTTTGCTACGTTTTCCGATCATGCATGCACACGGTCACCACACCACATCCCCACTCCCAGCGCTGCCAAACACGTTGTACCAGGTTCCCATGGCAGCCACCAACGCCGTTCCCCTCCTCACCATCATCCCACACTTTCCTTCCCCTCACACACAGATATATATATGTGTCATACTGTCACTTGCTGCGGACCATTCTGTTACTTTTGTTGGAAATAAGTTGTTCCCCTCGCCCAGCTCAGCGGCACGCCCGCCCTCTCACCGTCACCAGTTGCTCGCCGCAACCCGGCCGCTCCACGCTCCCCCTCCACACACTACACCAGTGCCACGGTCCCTCTCTTCCCCGCGTCTCCGTCCTCCTGCCGCGCTGCCAATGGCGTCCGCCGCGTCCCGACGCCCGGTTTGCGCATGCGCGGCGGGGGCGCGGCGCGTGCGCGGCCGCGGCGCATGCGCGGTGACCGGCGGCCGGCCGGGTGCCGCGCGCGTGCGCTGTGCGGGGGGGGGGGGGAGCCGAGGGGTGCCGATTATGCACCCCTGCACCAAGCACCACAAGATTCAGCTACCGCTCCCCTCCATCAGCCAGCACATTCAGGAGGGGGGCGCCACATCCATGTACCAAAATCCACCGCAATAAAAACCTTCAAAACGCTTCACACAAACCACCAGAACAACCCGCATGGGAAAATAGAAACCGAAAAAAAAAAAAAAAAAAAAAACGCCATATGGAAAGGAAAAAAAAAAAAAACGCCACATGGAAAAAAAAAAAAATAAAAATAAACGCCATATGGAGAAACAAAAAAACCCGCCACATAAAAGAAAAAAAAAAAAGAAAATTTTTTCCTCAGTGTCATAGAAGAGAAACCCGCCATATAGTCCTGGCAAAAAAAAAAAACGGTCTGCAAATCACACCTTCCTCCACGTCACGGGGGCTCATTTCGCACCACTGCTGCTCACGTCATGACCCCTGCACCAGCACCACAGATCCAGCTACCGCTCCCCCCCCAGCAGGCAGCGCGTTCAGGGGGGGCGCAAGTCATCATCACAAGAGCTTGCATCAGGGAACACACCCGCCATGCCAACATCAATGTATAAACAAATCCACCACAATAAAATCCACACCATTCAAAACGCATCACACAATCACCAAAGAAACCCGCCATATGAAAAAAAAAAAAAAAAAAAAAAAACTGCCATAGAAAAAAAAAAAAAAAAAAAAAAAAAAACGCCATATGAAAAAAAAATATATACGGTCTGCTGATTACACGTTCCGCAACAAATCCCCCACGTCACGGGCCTCATTTCGCACGCCATCCGCACAGCCGTGGCACCACTGCTGCTGACGTCATGATCCTCTCAGGTCATGCCGACCTTCATACCACAGTCCACTCTCGATCTCCTCAGCACTGTCCTCAGCAAGGCCAGGCCATTTTTAGCAAATCTGACAAATAAATAAATAAATCCCGCCATATGGAAAAAAAAAAAAAAAAAAAACCGCCATATGGAAAAAAAAAAAAAATAACTAGGGAAAATAAAAAACCGCCATATGTAAAAAAAAAGAAAAAAACGCCATAAGGCAAAAAAAAAAAAAATAATAATAATAAAAATTTTTATTAAAATCAAAAATACCCCCGGTTTCATTGCTACATTAATATCTCTGTGAAACCCCCCATGGAAAAAAAAAAAAAAAAAAAAGAAATGCGGCCGCGGCTAAGTACGGGGGACCGCTGGCATCCAGGGTTGTCCGTCTCTACCAGCTGCCGGCAGAGCCCGGAGCAGGCGGTCAGCTTCCTACCCCACACTCAATTAGGCATCACGACCGCCCAACACAAACCCGCCACATCACCCGCGTGCCCCATGGTCCAAAGTAAACAAATAAACAGATAAAAGAAAGGGAATCCCGCAATATAGTCCATGGCCAAAAAAAAAAAAAAAAAAAAAAAAAATATATATACATATATATTTTTATTCTGCCAATAGTCGCCCACGCATGGCTTCTCCGTTTAGTTTCACTCACAGCACTCCGCCATTTGGTCTCCCACGCGTGTCTTCTCCGGTTTAGCACGCACCCACGACTCCACCATTAGTCTCTCACGCATGGTTTCTCCGGTTCAGTGTTTCACATACAACTCCGCCATTAGAGTCTCTCACACATGGCTTCTCCGTTTCAGTGTTTCACATATAACTCCGCCATTAGGCCTCCTGCACACGAACGTTTTTTTACACGGTCCGCAAAAACGGGGTCCGTAGGTCCGTGATCCGTGACCGTTTTTCCGTCCGTGGGTCTTCCTTGATTTTTGGAGGATCCACGGACATGAAAAAAAAGTCATTTTGGTGTCCGCCTGGCCGTGCGGAGCCAAACGGATCCGTCCTGAATTACAATGCAAGTCAATGGGGACGGATCCGTTTGATGTTGACACAATATGGTGCCATTTCAAACGGATCCGTCCCCATTGACTTTCAATGTAAAGTCTGGAGTTCTGTTATACCATCGGATTGGAGTTTTCTCCAATCCGATGGTATATTTTAACTTGTAGCGTCCCCATCACCATGGGAACGCCTCTATGTTAGAATATACTGTCGGATATGAGCTACATCGTGAAACTCATTTCCGACAGTATATTCTAACACAGAGGCGTTCCCATGGTGATGGAGACGCTTCAGGTTAGAATATACAAAAAAAACTGTGTACATGACTGTCCCCTGCTGCCTGGCAGGTGCTGCCAGGCAGCAGGGGGCAGACCCCCCCCCCCCCTGTTTTTAACTCATTGGTGGCCAGTGGGCCCCCCCTCCCCTGTTGTTAACTCGTTGGTGGCCAGTGTGCGCACCCCCCTCCCTCCCTCCCTCTATTGTTTTAATACATTGGGGCCAGTGTGCGCGCGCCCCCCCAACCCCCCCTCCCTCCCTCTATTGTTTTAATACATTGGGGCCAGTGTGCGCGCGCCCCCCCAACCCCCCCCTCCCTCCCTCTATTGTTTTAATACATTGGGGCCAGTGTGCGCACCCCCCCAACCCCCCCCCCCCCCCTCCCTCCCTCTATTGTAATCATCATCGGTGGCAGCGGAGTAGAAGATTCATACTTACCTGGCTGCTGGCTGCTGCGATCTCTGTGTCCGGCCGGGAGCTCCTCCTACTGGTAAGTGACAGGTCTGTGCGGCGCATTGCTGTCACTTACCAGTCTTGTCATCACCATGGGAACGCTTCTGTGTTAGAATATACTGTCGGAAATGAGTTTTCACGAAGTGAAAACTTAGATCAGAAAAAGCTTTTATGCAGACGGATCTTCGGATCCGTCTGTATGAAAAAGCAACCTACGGCCACGGATCACGGACACGGATGCCAATCTTGTGTGCATCCGTGTTCTTTCACGGACCCATTGACTTGAATGGGCCCGTGAACCGTTGGCCGTGAAAAAAATAGGACAGGTCATATTTTTTTCACGGCCAGGAAACACGGCTCACGGATGCGGCTGCCAAACGGTGCATTTTCCGATTTTTCCACGGACCCATTGAAAGTCAATGGGTCCGTGAAAAAAAACGGAAAACGGCACAACGGCCACGGATGCACACAACGGTCGTGTGCATGAGGCCTTAGAGTCCCTCACGCATTACTTCGCCGGTTAGTTTCACACACATTTCTCCGCCATTACAGACTCTCACGCATTACTTCGCAGTTTTAGTTTCACACACATTTCTCCGCCATTACAGACTCTCACGCATTACTTCGCCGTTTTAGTTTTACACACATTTCTCCGCCATTATAGACTCTCATGCATTACTTCGTCGTTCTAGGTCACACTTATAACTCCGCCATTAGAGTCTCTCACGCGTTACTTCGCCGGTTACTTTCACACACATAACTCCGCCATTAGAGACTCTCTCGCATCACTTCACCGTTTTGGTTTCACACAATAACTCCGCCATTAGAGTCTCTCACATATGACTCCGCCATAAGAGTTTCTCACGCATGGCTTCTCCGTTTTAGTGTCACACACATGACTCCGCATTAGTCTCACGCATGGCTTCTCCGTTTCAGTGTCACATACATAACTCCGCCATTAGAGTCTCTCACGCATCACTTTGCCGTGTTAGTTTACACATATGACTCCGCCATTAGTCTCACGCATGGCTTCTCCGTTTGGTGTCACACACATGGCTTCACCAGTAGAGTCTCTTACACATGACCCCGCCATTAGAGTCTCTCACGCATGGCTTCTCCGTATTAATTTCACACACACGACCCCGCCATTAGAGTCTCTCACGCATGGCTCCGCCATTAGAGTCTCTCACGCATGGCTTCTCCGTATTATATCCACACACACGACCCCGCCATTAGAGTCTCTCACGCATGGCTCCGCCATTAGAGTCTCTCACGCATGGCTTCTCCGTATTAATTTCACACACACGACCCCGCCATTAGAGTCTCTCACGCATGGCCCTGCCATTAGAGTCTCTCACGCATGGCTTCTCCGTATTATTTTGCACACACGACCCCGCCATTAGAGTCTCTCACGCATGGCTCCGCCATTAGAGTCTCTCACGCATGGCTTCTCCGTATTATTTTACACACAGGGCTCCGCCATTAGAGTCTCTCACGCATGGCTTCTCCGTGTCAATTTTCACACATATGGCTCCGCCATTAGAGTCTCGCACGCATGGCTCCGCCATTAGAGTCTCTCACGTATCGCTTCCCCATTTCAATTCCACACACATAACTCTGCCAGTCGAGGCCGGCTGCGTGGTCCCACAACCAGCAGGTTCCATGTCTTTTCTGCCTTCAGACCCGCTCGCATGGCTCGGTCATCTGTGGCTTGCAATACAATTATCTTGTGGTGACTCGCACGCGTGGCTTGCGCCATTAGAGTCTCTCTCACGTTATCATTTTCTCTGACTTTTAATTTCTAGGTTGTCAGATTCCTCCTGGAGCATAACATCACGCCCACTTTGTCATGTCTTCTCTTCTGGGGTTTGCTTCTTTTTGCCACCTTAAACTCAAATGTCATACAACGCCATCATACTCTATCTCACTGGCATTTTACACCACATGCTAATCTTACACCCTAATAACATCAGTTGCGTGGCCTCTCACCAAATCAAAACCATACTCAGAGGTATTCAGAAAACGGAACCCGCGCGTCCAGCCCAGAGGCTACCCGTTAACAATCATATTTTCAAGGCACTATCCGAATTACTAGACGCCAAGCCTTCTGAAGCAGATACCAACTCCATCCTCAAAACAGCAATTTACTTGGCCTTCTACGGTTCCTGAGGCCCGGGGAATTCACTACAACCTACACGACCCAAGCCACACCTTGTCTTCTTGTCTCCCACTTGGCAAAACACATGGATCATTACGTCCTGACCTTACCTCACTCCAAGAGTAGTCAGCACTTACCCGTCAACATTTCATATCACCCCACGCACAACAGAGGGTGTCCAGTCAGGGTTCTGGATGCTTACAGACAACTTCACAAGTTCTACCCTCTCAACCGCTACTTCACTACATGGTTCGGTACTCACCACCACCACCTTCATGACCCATGTCAGGTCATCCCTCACACAACTGGGCCTCACGCAGCCAACTACTCAGGGCACTCCTTTCGCTTTGGAGCCGCATCCACGGCCTCCAGTGCCAACGCCCCTACTCATGTCATCGGGAATTGGGGCGCTGGAAGTCATCCGCTTACTCGCGATACATTCCCAATCCAACACAAGAGTTAAGAGATACTTTCCAAAACATGTCGGGTTGAGCTATTCATGTATATTTGACTACAATAACTGGTTATTTCATTTTTGCCCTCTTCTTTCTCAGGCCTACCTCATCCTTGGTTTCGGCACACCACAACCGACTACGCTTATTCCCTGATTTCCTAGGGTTCTTCACTGTACTACCGTAAGCGCCTCACACAAGTGTGAAGGCAGTTTGCCTGGATTTGTGGGAGGGGCTGAGGTCCGCCTCCAGCCTATTTAGGGCACCCCCTTTACCTGGCTCCTGCACCGTCCGAGGTCTGAGCTTGACCCTCCCACCACTCCACTCATTTACAACTCATTTCTTCCATATCTCTATCCTTGGGTGGGCCCTCTTCTTTCTCAGGCCTACCTCATCCTCGGTTTCGGCACACCACAACCGACTACGCTTATTCCCTGATTTCCTAGGGTTCTTCACTGTACTACCGTAAGCGCCTCACACAAATATATATATATATATTTAAATAAACTAAAATATAAGGAATAAAAGGAAGAATTCTAGAAAGGAATAATGGCCAATTGCCACCCAGCCTGTTGGTATATACAGGATTACCAGGAATTAATTAATCTATGTAAAAAGATACATTAAATTATGCCTGGCTGGGACTGTGACCATATATGTCTGGTTTGAGAATGTGATCCTCATATACCTATTAATTAGCATGCAAGTATATCTCTTTAAATCGATTGGGTGAATTTTCCCTGTAGAATATTAAATGTAATAGAAATCGCATGCACACTGAGACCGTGATGAATTATTTCGGTTGATCTGTTAACTAAGTGTGTGGGCATGCGCAGTAGAGGATACTGTGAGAGAATGATGTGTGGATCGGAGCGCATGTGCCCAGACTTAGTATCTGGAGAGAGGCAGCGCGGAGGTGTGGGCGCATGCGTCTGGACTTAACATCGGGACGGAGGAATTTTCTCTGTCAGATACTCACCGGAACCCGAACAAGGTGGGCGGAATGAAGTTGCAAGCCCACACCCAGGTATATACGCGTCATAAATAGTGGCGAATCCGCTACTGACAGACAACGGACTACAATTGGCCAAATTTTGTGACTATCAACAGACCGCCTGCAATTCATTGGCAACAAGGGATGTGAAAGAACCACCCACACGATATATAAAGGCCGATTTGCAGAGCGATCGTGTTGATAGTAGCTCCATAGCCCCTGATGACGCCACATCCGTGGTGAAACATGTCGGGGGAGCTGCAAGTTTAGGTTTTTAGAGCAGTGTAGTGTGCATTGTGATCGGCCCCTGGTGCGCTGCAGACACTGGGTTAAACCGATCTTAACAGTTTACTTAGTCCTTAAAGAGGAATTTAGGGATAGAGTTAGGCTACTTTCACACTTGCGTTCGGGGCTCCGCTTGTGAGTTCCGTTTTAAGGCTCTCACAAGCGTCCCCGAACGGATCCGTCCAGCCCTAATGCATTCTGAGTGGATACGGATACGCTCAGAATGCATCAGTCTGGCACCGTTTGTCCTCCGCTCCGCTCAGCAGGCGGACACCTGAACGCTGCTTGCAGCGTTCGGGTGTCCGCCTGGCCGTGCGGAGGCAAACGGATCCGTCCAGACTTAGGCTACTTTCACACTAGCGTTCGATCGGATCCGTTCTGAACGGATCCGATCATAATAATGCAGACGGAGGCTCCGTTCAGAACGGATCCGTCTGCATTATTTTAGCATATAACAGCTAAGTGTGAAAATAGCCTCGTACGGATCCGTCCAGACTTTCAATGTAAAGTCAATGGGGGACGGATCCGCCTGAAGATTGAGCCATATTGTGGCATCTTCAAACGGATCCGTCCCCATTGACTTACATTGTAAGTCTGGACGGATCCGCACGCCTCCGCACGGCCAGGCGGACACCCGAACGCTGCAAGCAGCGTTCAGCTGTCCGCCTGTCCGTGCGGAGGCGAGCGGAGCGGAGGCTGAACGCCGCCAGACTGATGCAGTCTGAGCGGATCCGCTCCATTCAGACTGCATCAGGGCTGGACGGCTGCGTTCGGGTCCGCTCGTGAGCCCCTTCAAACGGAGCTCACGAGCGGACCAACGAACGCTAGTGTGAAAGTAGCCTTACAATGTAAGTCAATGGGGACGGATCCGTTTGAAGTTGACACAGTATGGCTCAATTTTCAAACGGATCCGTCCCCCATTGACTTTCAATGTAAAGTCAAAACGGATCCGTTTGCACTATCATTTTTTTTTTTTGTTCATGGTAATGCAAACGGATCCGTTCTGAACGGAGCCACCATCTGCATTAATATGAGCGGATCCGTTCAGAACGGATCTGATCGAACGCTAGTGTGAAAGTAGCCTTAGGCTACTTTCACACTTGCGTTCGGGGCTCCGCTTGTGAGTTCCGTTTGAAGGCTCTCACAAGCGTCCCCGAACTGATCCGTCCAGCCCTAATGCATTCTGAGTGGATACGGATCCGCTCAGAATGCATCAGTATGGCTCCGTCTGTCCTCCGCTCCGCTCAGCAGGCGGACACCTGAACGCTGCTTGCAGCGTTCGGGTGTCCGCCTGGCCGTGCGGAGGCAAACGGATCCGTCCAGACTTAGGCTCCTTTCACACTAGCGTTCGCTGGTCCGCTCGTGAGCTCCGTTTGAAGGAGCTCACGAGCGGACCCGAACGCAGCCGTCCAGCCCTGATGCAGTCTGAATGGAGCGGATCCGCTCAGACTGCATCAGTCTGGCGGCGTTCAGCCTCCGCTCCGCTCGCCTCCGCACGGACAGGCGGACAGCTGAACGCTGCTTGCAGCGTTCGGGTGTCCGCCTGGCCGTGCGGAGGCGTGCGGATCAGTGCGGATCCGTCCAGACTTACAATGTAAGTCAATGGGGACGGATCCGTTTGAAGATGCCACAATATGGCTCAATCTTCAGGCGGATCCGTCCCCCATTGACTTTACATTGAAAGTCTGGACGGATCCGTCCGAGGCTATTTTCACACTTAGCTTTTTTTTTGCTAATATAATGCAGACGGATCCGTTCTGAACGGAGCCTCCGTCTGCATTATTACGATCGGATCCGTTCAGAACGGATCCGATCGAACGCTAGTGTGAAAGTAGCCTTACAATGTAAGTCAATGGGGACGGATCCGTTTGAAGTTGACACAGTATGGCTCAATTTTCAAACGGATCCGTCCCCCATTGACTTTCAATGTAAAGTCAAAACGGATCATGAACAATGGTAATGCAAACATATCATTGTTCATGGTAATGCAAACGGATCCGTTCTGAACGGAGCCACCGTCTGCATTAATATGGGCGGATCCGTTCAGAACGGATCCGATTGAACGCTAGTGTGAAAGTAGCCTTACACGTACTCTATTCATCCCGGTGCAGGGCTGACAGAGAGCGCACATTTCGTCACAATCCTATTAAACCGGAGGAGGGAAATATAGTAGGATTTACTCCTCAGGACTTAGATACACCAAGGGAAAGACTGCAATAAAAATAAAAGCAGAACCCTATTGACAAAATAAGTGTATACTGTTACCATGCACCAGAACACTGTATTTTTAGATACCTTTTCTTTTCTATCTTCCTGTTCATTTTAAAGAATATCTAATAAATGTTATATTTTATAATTTGACCTTAAACGGGAAACCATTAGCCGCTTGGCTATCTGAACCCTATAATTGGTCATGTGACGCTGGCCATGTCACATGACCCTCAGACCCCACTATAAATACAGGCAGCCTGCTGTCCACAGGTTGCCTGTTAATTCTAGGTTCCTGGCTATTTGTTGGACTACTGAATGCTCACCTGATCCTGTTCCCTGATGATCCTTTGCCTGCTCCTCCTGTACTGCACATCCCTCCTGGTATTGTGACCTCAGCTCCCACCTGACTACTCTTTGCGGACTCCTCTGGTACTTCTCTACTCTACTGGTATTTGACCCCGGCTTCTTCTGACCATTCTTTGCTTAACCCTGTGTACTGCATAGCTCTCTTGGTTCTTCAAGTTCCATATTTTGTCTTGTCTGTCTTTCCTGCACATATCCTAAGTAAGGGACTGTCGTCCAGTTGTCCCCTGTCCTCAGGACTCGTGAGGCAAGTAGGCAGGGCCAGGGGTGAGGGTGGAGCGCAGTGGTCACTATACTTCCCCCTGGGTGTGTGTGGACGTGACCGTTACATACGGGTCCTGTTGTTTGAGCGTCCATAAGGCCTCTATCACACCATCAGTTTTTGCATCAGAATTTGATAGTGATTTAGAAGCCAAAAGCAGCTGTGGGTCCGAAACACAGAAGATATGCAAATATTTTCATCATATGTTATCTCTCTTTTGTATCCACTTCTGTTTTTGCCTTACCAATACTGATCAAAAACTGATGCAAAAAAAAACGGACCAAATACTGACCGTGGGATAGAGGCTATAAAAGTCCTGCGTGGACTTCTTTTCCATCTGAATAAAATCAATTTTAGATACAAATAGCCAAAAGCTAAGGCCTCCATTATACAGTTAGTATATTGCATCAGGATTTGATCATAATTTGGAAGCCAAAAGCAGGAGTGGGTCCAAAACACAGAAAACATATTTGTATAGCATGGTATCTCTGTTTTGGACCCACTCCTGTTTTTGCTTTATCAATACTGATCAATAGTGATGAGCGGCAGGGGAAATATTCGAATTCGCGATATTTCGCAAATATTTGGGCGAATACTCGCCATATATTCGCGAATTCATGATCTCCAGGCATTATTTTCTTGATTGCGAAAATTCGCATAAAATTCGCATACATTTTTTTTCGCATAAAAATTCGCATGAACTGGTATTTTCACAAAAATCGAATATTCGCAATTACAAATATATTTTGCGAAATTTGAAATATTCGCGAATTCTCGAAGTGCCGATATTCGCGATAAAAATTCGCAATTTGAATATTCGTGATCAACACTACTGATCAAATGCTGACCAAATAATTACCATTTGAAGGCAGATGCTCAAACTACAGGATCAGCTTTTTTGGGCTGTTCTTCTGACGGATCAGAAGAACATAAAAATGAACAGTAATGTGAACACAGCCTTACTGCTGATACCCTCCCCACTGTCATGGGGACACTCCTTGAATCTTGGGCAACTGCACGGTTAAGTCAATGCCAATAAATTACACCTGATGCTAACATTCACCTGTAAGATTGAATTCACACTTGCTTTGGGCTGACAATAACTGATGAGAATAACTGACTAAATAAGTGAAGTGTGAACTAAGCTTAAACGTTTCACTTTGATATTTGTGGTTGTTAAAATGTTACTTTTATTAAATTATCTAAAGAAAATGTGTGGAAGTTCTCAAATACACATATAAACTAGACATGTACACTATCCTGCGTGGCACCCACTATATTTGCATATGTAATACTGGCCAAACCCAAGACTATATATATTGCCGGGGGGGCGGGGGGGGGGGCAGACTTCTGACCAAATCAGGATGGGGTATGGATTTATTGTGGTATGTGCTCCTCCATCAGCCCCTATTAATCAGTAGTCCGGTCACTAACGTTAGTCTGCACTCCCACTTGGGGCTAAATAAATCGGCTACCTAATTGTGTCCCCTCTAGACTAAAGGCTCTCCGCTCCATAATTCAGGGAAAGCAGCCTATCTCGCTCGACGCATTTTTTCTCAGGTGATTTTTACTGCCACCAATTCATCAGGAGCGCTTGTAGACAAACACAAACATCTGTGCGGACAAGCTCTGGTGCATAGTGTGCAGCACGTAGCCTGCGGCACTGCGACGGCCATAGTGCAGCCACCCTACACTGTTGCTGAAAAAGAGAACACCATGCGCCCCTATGCCTACATCTCTCGGGAACCAATAGTTCTGGCGTACCGCTAAGCACAAGCGCGCCCCTGTCCCGCCTCTGTACAGTATTCTCAGAGGCAAAGGAGGTAGGAAACATTCATGAAGAGACTAATAGGCGGTTTACTCAATACCAGGTATAATTATGCTCACTAAAGATACTAGCCAGGAACCCTATTAAGAAACATAACGCCAGCAAAAACGGTACAGCTGGCATGTGTGAATGGTTGCCAAGCAAATGAATGCTTGGAAACACATGAAAGCAAAATAAAGCCCATATGGCATCCATCACAGCCACATGGACAAAATGCATAATAGCAATTATATAAAGAATAGACCAGTGTCATAACAGAAAAAATGCATAATGGCTTTACACCTGTAAGCCATTATCTGTAATGACAGATAATGCTGGCATATTAATACTTCGACCAGAATAATGTCACTGAATGAAGCTGGTATACGAGATAAAATCATTCAGTCCACGTGGTTTCACCGTTTGTAGCGTGAAAGTCCATTGAGCCTCTATGCGAAGGAGGAGATTGTACACATCTCCCCCTTGCGCGGATGTTCTAACATGTCCGATTCCTTGAAATCGAATGCAGTCAGTAATGTCAGGATGTTTTTTCAGGATGTGCTGAGCAATTGGTGAATTAGCTTTGTTCGAGATATCACATAAATGTTCACCGATGCAACGTCCAAATTTGCGCTTCGTCTTCTCCACATATTGCAATTTACAGATACATGTTGCTACATATATCATCTCAGATGTTATGCAATTAATGAAGTATCGGATCTCGTATCTCTTGCCCGTGGTCGTGCTCACCACCTCCTTCACCTTCTTGATGACCTTATACGCCACCCATCCACTACAATTAAAGGTGCCTGATGGTCTATTGGGCAACCACTTTTTTCTGACACTGAGGTAGAGAAGGAACTGTGTACCAATCTATCTCTCAAATTACCACCTCTACGGAATGTTATGAGAGGGTAGTCTCCCACCAAGTGCCCCACTATCGGATCAGACTGTAGGAGGCCCCAGTTATCCTTTAGAACCTTGGGTACTTCCCTATGCGCTGTATAAAATGTACCTATGATCCTCGCTTTGGGATCATCACTGATGGCCACTTTTGGATGCAGAAAACTCTCTCTATTGCATCTATTGCTTTCTTCAATGGTTCTGCAGGGTAGCCTCTCCGACTGAATCTAGTTCGCGGCAGTCCTAAAATCGGCCCACTCAGAACAATTCTGCCTTGCCCGCAGATTTTGACCTTTAGGGATGCCATGCTTCAAAGGGAGTGAGTGACCACTATCCCATTTGAGTAGCGTGTTTGTGGCTGTCGGTTTTCTGAACATGTTGGTAGTGATTGTCCTATCCGGACCAATCTTGATTCACAGATCAAGGATTATCAGTTTGGTGTCATTGATCTCACTGGTGAAGTATAATCCTAGATCATTCTTATTAAGGATGGAAACAAACTCTTTGAGCGCTGAACCTCAGCCACAACGTGATGGATGAGGCCCATCGACCCATGTTCTCCCCAAAGACAATTTGTCTCTCCCATGAGCCCAGGTATAGGTTGTCGAAGGTTGGGGCACAGGGACTGCCTATCGCCACCCCCCTGAGCTGGTGGAAGACCTGTCTATCAAAGAGGAAAATATTATTCTTCAGGACAAAGTCCAGCAACTTAATGACAAACTCATTGTGTGACGCTAGATGAGCCCCTCTTTCTGCCAGGAATGCTGTCACAGCCTCACATCCTCTTTCATGCGGGATGGAGCTGTAGAGGGCTTCCACGTCCAAACTGGCAAGGAGTTTGCCGCTCTCACATGTCACATCATTTAAAAGCCTCAGCACATCCATTGAGTCCCTTACGTATGAAGGAAGACTCAATACGAAGGGGCACAGGATCACATCGACATAGTTGCTGACTTTTTCTGTGAGGCTCCCCACTCCCGACACTATAGGCCTGTCCTTTAGGGAATTAACCCCTTTATGTATTTTCAGCAAAGCGTAAAACACCGGAGTAATGGGGTTATCAGGTAGCAGGTAGGTGTATTTATCCCTGCTCACCAGGCCTTGTCTCTTTGCCTCCCCTAGCACTTGTGTCAAATTCATTTTGAGGGTATCAATGGGGTTATTACAGAGTTTGGCATAACATGATAGATCGTTCAGGATGCGTAGACACATCTCCCTGTATGCTTCCATACCTAGGACCACCACATTTCCTCCCTTGGAAGGCTTGATGGTATTTGCTATGTCCTTTTGCAGCGATTCCAGGGCCACAGATTTACCAGGGGTAAGATTACATGGTCCCTGTTCATAAACATGCAGTGTCCTCAGTTTTTCTGTTACAGTCATGCGGAACGTATCCAGAGGAGTGTACTCACTGACAGTAGGATACTTTTTAGAGGGTAATTTAAGGTGGGTGATTATGCCTAATCTCAGGCATTCATCCCGGTCATGGGTGAGGAAGAATTTCCTCCATTTGAGCTTCCTGATAACGATGTTGATATCCTTTACCCAGATAAATGGGTTATATTTATATACTGGGACAAAAGACAACCCCTTGCGTAAAAGCTCCATCTCAGTTGCTGACAGGACTCAATCGGACAGATTATTTGTAAATCCTCAGCATATCCGAGTGGAGCTATTGATTTTTCCTGTTCCTTAGGGGGTATTCTGTACCCATGCGTAACCCCCCCCCATCACTCCTGTCATTCCTGCTTCTACCACGATTCCTGTTAGATTGCCAACCTCATCCTCTACCTCGTCTGCTTCTGGTGTTTACCAATGCAGCTACTGTATTCTCAGCATCTATTTAATCTACTTCATACATTAGGGACTCAATGACGTTTTAATGATGTGACATGTGAGAGTGGCACACTCCTTGCCAGTTTGGATGTGGAGGCCCTCTACAGTTCCATCCCGCATGAGAGAGGGTGTGAAGCTGTGAGGGTATTCCTCGCGGGAAGGGGGGCTCATTTAACGTCACACAATAACTTTGTCATCAAGTTGCTGGACTTTGTCCTGAAGAATAACATTTTCCGTTTTGACAGACAGGTCTTCCACCAGCTCAGGGTGGTGGCGTTGGGCAGCCCCTGTGCCCCGACCTTTGCCAACCTATACCTTGGCTGGTGGGAGAGACAAGTCGTCTTTGGGGAGAACATGGGTCGATGGGCCTCATCCATCACATTGTGGCTGAGGTTCATTGATGACGTGTTCATTCTCTGGGATAACACTGCTTCAGCGTTCAAAGAGTTTGTTTCCATCCTTAACAAGAATGATCTAGGATTATACTTCACCAATGAGATCAATGGCACCAAACTGACATTCCTTGATCTGTGCATCAAGATTGGTCCAGATAGGACAATCACTACTAACATGTTCAGAAAACCAACAGCTACAAACACGCTACTCAAATGGGATAGTGGTCGCCCACTCCTGTTGAAGAGTGGCATCCCTAAAGGTCAATATCTGCGGGAAATCTGCAGAATTGTTCTGATTGGGCCGATTTTAGGACTGCAGCGAACGATCTAAGAACTAGATTCAGTTGGAGAGGCTACCCAGCAGAACCATTGAAGAAGGCATATCATCATGCCGCTGGATGCAATAGAGAGAGAGTTTGCTGCATCCAAATGTGGCCATCAGTGATGACCCCAAAGCGAGGATCATAGGTGCATTTGATACAGCACATAGGGAAGTATGCAAAGTTCTAAAGGATAACTGGGGCCTCCTACAGTCAGATCCGATAGTGGGGCACTTGGTGGGAGACTACCCTATCATAACTTTCAGTAGAGGTGGCAATTTGAGAGCTAGATTGATACACAGTTCCTTCTTTACCCCAGTGTCGGAAAGTGGTTGTCCAATAGACCATCAGGCACCTTTTAATTGTAGTGGATTAGGGGCGTGTAAGGTCATTAAGAAAGGGAAGGAGGTGGTGAGCACGACCACGGGCATGAGAAATGAGATCCAATCCTTCAATAATTGCAGAACATCTGGGATGATATATGTAGCAACATGTATCTGTAAATTGCAATATGTGGAGAAGACGAAGCACGACTTTAGACGTCACATCAGTGTACATTTATGTTATATCTCAAACAAAGCTGATTCACCAATTGCTCAGCACATCCTGAAACAACATCGTGACATTACTGACTGCATTATATTTCAAGGAATAGAGCATGTTAGAACCAGGGGCGTAGCGTAGAGGGCCGGGGGGGCCGTTGCCCCGGGCGCAAAATTGCAGGGGGCGCCAGGCAGCAAACACTTCAATGAAACTCATGGGAGCCTATGGCTATCGTCCCCTGCTTTTTTCCTAATAGGTTTCAGGCTAGTGGCCTGAAGCCTATGAGGCAGTAGAGCGAGCATAGTGTCAAGAATGTAGTTGATCCTGGGAGGTCTGATGTCAAGGGAAGAGGCGGAGTCTCGTCATCCAGAGGGCGAATAGTGACATTTTTTTTTTTTTACTTGGGGGGCTTTTTGCAGGGGCTGAAGAGAGAAGGAATCATCTTTGTATTGGAGACTGTATGTTAGAGGGGTCTGAAGAGAAGGTAGGGGGGGGTGATATTATTTACATGGGACTGTATGCTGGAGAGGCTGAAGGCGGGGGGGGGGGTGATATTATTTTACATGGGACAGTATGCTGGAGGGGCTAAGGCAGAGAAGTTATGTGTCTTACATGGGACTGTATGCTGGAGGGGCTGAAGGCAGAAGGGGGGGTTGTATCTTACATTGGACTGTATGCTGGAGGGGCTGAAGGCAGGGGGAGTGATGTATTTTACATAGGACTGTATGCTGGAGGGGCTGAAGGCAGGGGGAGTGATGCATTTTACATGGGACTGTGCAAGAAGGGCTGGAAGGCAGGGGTGTGATGTATCTTACATGGGACTGTATGCTGGAGGGGCTGAAGGCAGATGGCAAAAGAGGGAATGTGATATTATTTACATAGGACTGTATGTTGGAGGGGCTGAAGGCGGGGAGTGATGTATTTTACATGAGACTGTATGCTGGAGGGGCTGAAGGCAGGAGAGTGATGTGTCTTACATGGGACTGTATGCAGGAGGGGCTGAAGGCAGGGGGAAGGTTGTATCTTACATGGGACTGTATGCTGAAGGGGCTAAAGGGGGGCATAATTATTACTATAATACTACAGAGGGGGCCATTATAATATTAATACAGAGGAGGAAATAATAATAATAATATAGAGGGGCCAGTATATATTATAATTATACAGAGGGCATTATAGTTATGGGCACTACGGGGGAGGTCTGTTATCTGAGGATGATAGTAAAGTGAGGAATCTAAAAAAAATTCTGTGAAACTCTGCAGAGATGAGACGCGGCTGAAAGAAGTTATCATGACGGTCCTATCTCCGAATGAAGATGCTGAGGAAAGTCTACATCACAGGAGAGGTCACTGGATGTAACAGGTATGGTGCTGTATTCTCCTGTATTTTTCATAGCCATGTATGTTATGTCCATACAAATATCTGTTTGAAGGGGTTGAAATAGAATTTGGGCCACACTGCCGAAGCCTGGCCCCAGACTTCAGGTCACACTGTGTGTGTTCTGAATTCTGGGGCCTCACACCCATCTACTACATTATCTGTACTCAGAGTTATCCCTGTGTTATCTGTGGTGTTACATCGGACTGCAGATGGCATCTACTGCATTATTTGTAAAAAGGGGCGTGGTCACAGGTTGGGGGCGCAATACTTGGCTTGCTCCGGGTGCTGGCAACCTACGCTACGCCTCTGGTTATAACATCCACACGAGGGGGAGATGTGGACAATCTCCTCCTTCGCATCACGCTACAAACGGTGAAATGACGTGGACTGAATGATTTTATCTCGTATACCAGCTTCATTCAGTGACACTATTCTGGTCGAAGTATTAATATGCCAGCATTATCTGTCATGACAGATAATGGCTTTACAGGTGTAAAGCCATTATGCATATTTTCTGTCGTGACACTGGTCTATTCTTTATATAATTGCTATTATGCATTTTTCCCATGTGGCTGTGATGGATGCCATATGGGCATTATTTTGCTTTTTATGTGTTTCCAAGCGTTCATTCACTTGGCAACCATTCACACATGCCAGCTGTAGTATTTTTGCTGACGTTATGTTTCTTAACAGGGTTCCTGGCTAGTATCTTTAGTAAGCATAATTATTCCTGGTATTAAGAAAACCGCCTATTAGTCACTTCAGTAATGTCTCCTACCTCCTATGCCTCCGAGAATACTGTACAGAGGCGGGACAAGGGCGCGCTGTGCTTATCGGTACCCGGGAGCCATTGGTTCCCGCGAGATGACGTCCGGCTTAGGGGGCTTGGTGTTTCAGCAGCAGTGTAGGGTGGCCGCGCTACGGCCGTTCCAGTGCCGCAGACTACGTGCTGCACGCTATGCACCAGAGCGTGTCAGCACAGTTGTTTTGGTTTGTGTGTGTTGTAGGAAGGCGCAAGGGTCCGTCATTGACGGAAGGTACATGTCACCGAGGTTCCTGGCCTCGGTGAAATAGGAACCGGTAGTTTAGTGTGTCAGCAGCAGCTAGGCTGGCTGACACTGTGTTTTTTACTTAGTGTGGCTGTAAAGCCAATCCGGGTCGGTTCTTATAGGGAGCAGCCAAAGAGCAGGGTGGGTGGCTGTTCCCCATGTTCCAGGCCAAGTTTTGGGCTGGGATTTAAAAACCCAGCCAGCAGCTCAGATGGGTGTGTTTTATTATTTTTTCTCTCTGACACTGGAGCTCTGTCAGTCTCTGTGTGATTGGGAACTGGAAACTTTCCTGGGAGTGAAAAGAAGCCACATCTCACTGAAAGACGCCTGCTGGGAGTCAGGCGCCCGAAAGTCTGCTGTGGACTGCCAGGTGACATGTTTTTATTCTGTGGACTCTTGCTGTGTGAATTAACACCAGGACTCTTGCAGAGTATTGTTTTTCCTTTCTGCCTTTTTGTGTGAATAAACACTGAACTTTTGCTTTTCAACCGTGGTCGTGCCTCTGTATTGCGTCCACTTACCCTGCCTACTAGAACAATTGGCGGCTTGGAGCGGGCAAGCGTAGTGAGGCTGACGTGAACGCCAAAATATTTTTTGGTTTGCACACGGTTGTTTGTCATTTATCAAACCGGCTAGATTCAAATCTGTGTCACGTGACAAAATGGAGGCTGTTGTGAAGGCACTCATGGAGGCTAATCTGCAGCAGCGAGAGACCAACCTGCAGAAACGCAAGGCTAATAAGCAGCAGCAAGAGACCAACCAGTTGCTGCTGCAGACAGCAGGAGCAACCCCAAGCGTCCACGATGCCCGGAAAGCAGTCCGTGCAGCGATCCCTAAAATGACCCCCGCAGACTACGTTGACCTACCTGGTGATGTATGAGAAAGTGGACAAAAGGGAAAAGCTGCCCCAAGAGTCCCAGAGGGTGTATTTTGACTTGCCGGACGATCAAGCGGCCTACTATGTAAGGGTAAAGGGTGAGATTTTGGCAAGACTGGGGGTGAATGTGCTGGTCAGGGCCCAGCGGGTGTATCAGTGGGGGTTCAACGTGGCTGAGCCCGTGAGACCCCAGTATTATAACCTGCTCAACCTGTTGCAAAAGTGGCTACAACCTGACGTGCTGAGCCCCACTGCTATGCTGGACTGGTTGTTGGCCAGATCTCTCCAGGTAATGCGCTGGAGATGGTCAACCTGGTGGAGTGCTATGAGGCTATATGGAACTTACAGGGGGGTTATTTTCGGAGGGGGGCAGTCAAATACCATAACTCTCCACCCCGGACGCGGCAACTGGTGCCCACCAAACCTGCCCAGGATGTAACCCCTGTGGACCCCGCTCCAATAATCTTCTGGCGGTGTCGGGAGCCTGGCCATGTTCGAGCTGACTGTCTGGACACGAACTATGGCTTCCGTCAATCGCTGTATGCCAGGAAACTGTGTGCAGTGGGTCCTCCGGAGACACTCCAGCGGAGGCTCTGTTGGACTCAGGGAGTCTGGTGACCCTGGTAAGGGCTTCCCTGGTATGCTCCGCTGAGTAAGCTGGGTTCTCGCCCTTCGAATTGCTATATGGCAGACATCCTCGTGGCTTGTTGGACGTAGCGAAAGAGGCGTGGAAACAACAACCCACTCCGCATTAAAGCTTCCTTGAATATGTTACCAAGATGCAACAGCAGATAGAGACCGTTTTGCCTCTTGTCAGGGAGCATATGGAGGCCGCTCAGCGAGCCCAGAGTCGGATCTATAATTGGCAAGCTCGGGTCCGTATCTTTAACCCCTTAGGGAAGTAGCCTTATTTCACCTTAAGGACCAGGCCAGAAATTTTTCAGAAATGTACAAAAACCCAATTTTTAGGGACCACTACAGGTCTGAAGTCACTTTGCGAGGCTTGCATAATAGAAACCAACCAAAAATGACCCAATCTAAAAAACTACACCCCTTAAGGTATTCAAAACTGATTTTACATACGTTGTCAACCCTTTAGGTGTTGCACAAGAGTTATTGGCAAATGGGGCTGAAATTTGAGAATTTCACTTTTTTGTCAAATTTTCCATTTTAACCAATTTTTTCCACTAATAAAGCAAGGGTTAACAGCCAAACAAGACTGTATCTTTATTGCCCTGACTCTGCCGTTTACAGAAACACCCAATATGTGGCCTTAAACTACTGTACGGCCACACAGCGGGGCGTAGAGTGAAAGGTGCGCCATTTGGTTTTTGGAAGGCAGATTTTGCTGGACTGGTTTATTTACACCATGTCCCATTTGAAGCCCCCCTGATGCACCCCTGGAGTAGAAACTCCCTAAAAGTGACCACATTTTGGAAACAACGGGATAAGGTGGTATTTTTTGGGGGGACTACTTTTAGGGTACATATGATTTTTGGTTGCTCTATATTACATTTTTGTTAGGCAATGTTACCAAAAATTGAAATTCTGAAATTTCATCTCCATTTGCCATTAACTGTTGAGGAACACCTAAAGGGTTAATACAGTTTGTATAATCAGTTTTGAATACCTTGAGGGGTGTAGTTTCTTAAATGGGGTCAATTTTAGGGAGTTTTTACTCTAGGGGGGCATCAGTGGGGCTTCAAAAGGGACATGGTGTCAATAAAAAAGGCCATCAAAATCGGCCTTCCAGAAACCATTTCGGTCCTTTCCTTTTGCGGCCTCCCTTTTACTGATACTGCAGTTTACAGAAATGCCACATTTGTGGTCGTAAACTGCTGTATCAGGGTAATAAATATTAACTTTTGTTTGGTTGTTAACCCTTGTTTTGTTACCGGAAAAAACAGATTGAAATAGAAAAGTGCCCAAAATAGCGGTTTTTGCACCATTTTTTTTTGACCGTGTTAATCTGGGGGGTTAGGTCATGGGATATTTTTATAGAGGAGATTCTTATGGACACAGCGATACCTAATAAGTCTACTTTAGGTAGACTTTTTCTTAGGTTTTTGACTATATATTATCATTTTTGATACAAAAATATTTTTTTTGTATCTCTAAAGTCTAAGTGTCATTTTCTTTTATTTTTTTATCCGATTATCTTATGTGGGGGCTCATTTTTTGTGGGATGAGCGGATGGTTCATTTGGCACTATTTTGGGGGCTATATGACTTTTTGATTGCTTGCTATTAAACTTTTTGTTCTGCAAGGTGACAAAAAAATCTTTTTTTGCACCTTTTTTTTCATTTTTTTTTTTTCCCGGGCCGTGTTAATCTGTGGGGTTGGGACATGGGGTATTTTTATAGAGGAGATTATTACCAACGCAACTTTTTTGTACCATGCCCGGGTTTTGCCCTTGGCGTTATATGGCTTGAGGACTTGATCAGAGAGATCAACTCCTCCCATATACTGATTGTAGTCGACAATACAATCGGGCTTGAGGACCGTTGTCGCGGTACCTCGCACAGGGACTGGGATGATGCCGTTAACATGTATTGTGGACAGCATAAGGACATCCCTCTTGTCCTTATACCTGACCAGCAACAGGTTTCCAGTGGTAAGGGCACGGGTCTCACCCCTGGGGATAGGTACCTGGAGGGGGTGGGCAGGGAGGCCGTGTTAATTTTTCCGCACGGTCCCACAAGCGGACGTGGATCTGGCGGCAAGGGACTGGAACAAGGGGATATTGGTATAAAAGTTATCCACGTACAGGTGGTAACCATTATCCAGCAGTGGGTACATAAGGTCCCACACAAGTTTCCTGGTAACACCCAGAGTGGGGGGACATTCTGGGGGTTGAATCCGGGAATCTCACCCCTCGTATACACAAAATTTGTAAGTGTACCCTGAGGTACTCTCATAAATTTTGTATAGCTTCACGCCATACCTCGCCCGCTTGGAGAGCACATACTGGCGGAAAATGAGTCTCCCCTTGAACGCAATGAGAGACTCATCAACCGCGACCTCCCTTCCAGGTACATAGGCCTCCATGAATTTGGCCCCAAAGTGATCGATGACCGGCCGTATCTTATACAGACGGTCAAGGGCAGGATCACCTCGGAGGGGACATGCTGCATTATCTGAATAATGCAGACATTTCCGGATGGCCTCAAACCGGGAGCGTGTCATGGCCGTACTGTAAAGTGGGGTCTGGTATAGGATGTCCCCGCTCCAGTACAGCCTGACACTGGGTTTCTTGACCAGGCCCATATGCAGCACGAGGCCCCAAAAATGTCGTCATTTTGGCTGCACTAACCGGCATCCAGCTACCAGGCCTGGCAAAAAAGGAGCCCGGGTGTTGAGCGAGGAACTGTTGGGCGTACAGGTTTGTCTGCTCCACCATCATATTTACCAGTGGGTCACTAAAAAAATGAAAAAAAAAAGTCATATTCAGTGTAGCCCACTGTGGAAATCTGGATTCCTGATTGGCCTACAAAATAGTATTTTTTTTTTACCTGTCTACTAGGTAGAGCAGTGGTATATCACACACAAAAATCCATCCTTCCTATAAGATAGGGCCAAGGGTATTCATAGTATTCAGCATATTGGGCAGACTAGATGGGCCAAATGGTTCTTATCTGCCGACACTTTCTATGTTTCTATGTAAAAAAAATGGAATTTCACCCAAAAATGTAGCAGACAAATTAGTGACATTACACAAAATAAAATACGTTTAAAAAAAACTTGATTTATGAGGTGGAGGTCCATATAGAGTGGGAGTTTGAGGAGGCGGTGGACGTAGCGGTGTAGGTGGAAGCGGTGGTGGAGCAGGACGAGGTAGCCAACACTTGTTTTTGGTTTGAATTTATTTTGTATTTTTTTTTTTATTAAGGTACACTCAAAGAGTGTGAAATATAGAAAATACAAGAATAGGCAATTGTGCTGTAGTATACAATGGCTGGTTAAGGCCGGTATACATGTCTATTCTGCACAAGGTATGGACATTCATTTTATTGAACGTGAGCTTGTCCACATTGGCGGTGGACAGGCGGCTGCGATACTCTTTGATAACCCCCTCCTGCCGTGCTAAACAAACATTCAGGCAATACACTGGTTGAATAGCAGGCCAGCACCTCCAAGGCTTACAGGGCAAGCTCAGGCCATGTGCCCAATTTAGAGACCCAAAATTTAAAAGGGGCAGACGTGTAGTACGTGTAGGCCTGTGCACACATACTGCTCCACCATGTTGCTGAAATGCTGCCTCCTGCAAAGACGTTCCTTATCAGCTGGTGGTGCTGGTTGTTGAGTGCTGACAAAGTTTTCCACATTTCGGCCATGCTAACCCTGCCTTTTGAGGTGCTGGCAGTGCCCCAGCTATGTTGGAGACCTCTTCCTCATCCTCTGCCTTCGCCTTGTGCTTCCACTTACCCCTGCTGTCAGGTGGGAATGCCACTGCAGCGCGTCTACCAGCATGCGCTTGTACTCGCGCATCTTACGATCATGCTCCAGTGGAGGAATTAAGGACAGTACATTGTCCTTGTAACGGGGATCCAGTAGCGTGGCCACCCAGTAATCAGCACAAGTTAGAATGTGGGAAACTCGGCGGTCGTTGCGGAAAAACTGCAGCATGTAATTGCTCATGTGTGCCAGGCTGCCCAGAGGCAACGAAAAGCTGTCCTCTGTGGGAGGTGTATTGTCTGTGTCCTCTGTATCCCCCAGCCACGCTCCAGTGATGGCTATGAGCTGGTCTGGGTGCCACCCTGCTGTGAACATGGTTCCTCCTCCATTTCCTCCTCCTCATCCTCCACCTTGTCATCCTCCAGAACTGTGCCCTGGCTGAACAATTGTGTACCTGGCGTTTGTGGGTGCAGGAACCCACCCTCGGAGCCACTTGTGAATGACTGGCCAGAAACCCTATGAAATTATCCCTCTTCCTGCTCCTCCTCCTGTGCTACATCTGTGGCCTGCCAGAACCACAGGGGCTACACGTAATGTGTACGGTGGGCCGATGAGGGGCCAATAATACAGTTCATCGGTTTACTAACGGTTAGCAGAAAGCCTCCCTGGGCCAGCAGCACAGTGATGAGGAAGACAGCACAAAATCCTCCTGGGCACACTCTGTGGTAGGCAAGCACCAGCCTAGATGGAGGTTGAGGTGCCCTTGATGGCAGTGGTGTTTAGGGTGATTGTGGCGGCTGGGTCCCTTGGTGGTATTAGTTGTGACGCCAGTACTGTTTATGGTGGTACAACCAGTTGTAGTAATCAGGAGTTTGAGCAGCTCTCACCTGCCAAGGATTCCACTGATATAGCGCGGACCGGCTCCTTCACCCGAAGTAGGAGAAATATAGATATGAGGAAAAAAAGCTGTGGTCATTCTTGATAGTGAACTCTATAGATGTCAAATTAATCAGATGTTACAAAAAGATAAGACCTATATGAGTTTATCAGGTGACCCGCTCCCCTCCTTTCAACCAGAATTGAAAACTCTATTGATGCATGGTTTCAATTTGGGCATTCTTAGCCAAAAAGATCAGGATTATATTTTTGTTGCCTTTCCTGTCACCCCTATTCTACATGCCTTACCAAAAGTCCACAAATCAATTTTTTCACCTCCCCTGAGACCAATTGTCTCAGGCATAGGGTCCTATTCTGAACGTCTCTGCCAGTGGGTTGACTCGTTACTGCAACCTTTGATCCCCAATATTCCTGGTTTTTTAAGGGATACCAAATCAGTTTTACAAGCAATACAGGAGTTGGAATGGTCCCAGAAATACTCTTGGGTTACTGCGGATGTAATTGCACTTTACCCCAGCATCCCTCATAATATGGTCCATACCTCCCTGGTTTGGTTTTTGGAAAACTTTGGAAATTTCTCTGTGGTGCTATCAGAGTATGTGGTGGCTGTGGTGGACTTCCTACTGAGACGAAATTACTTCATGTTTGATGGAAAGTTTTTCCTGCAGACATCAGGGGTGTCGATGGGGGCCAAGTTCTCTCCCTCCATCACTAATATTTTCATGGCATGGTGGGAGAGGAGCTTTCTCCTCATCGACACTAATCCCTTTTCGGATCACGTGAGGTGGTATGGCCGTTACATCGACGACCTGATCTTTATCTGGTCGGGCGATGTGGCGGCCGTACCACTGTTCACGGATTATCTGAATTCCTGTGTAGATGGTATCCAATTTACCGTTCAACACAGTACGAATAACATCGAATTTTTAGATCTCAGACTCAGGGGGGACTCAGCCACAGCCTCCATATACACCAGCACACACAGAAAGCAAACAGCTGGTAATACACTACTGCATGCACAATCATGCCATCCCACACATACCATCAGGAATATACCTAAGGGAGAATTAATCAGAGCCAGAAGGAACTGCAGTGACGAGTCAACCTACAAAACAGAGGCAGAAAGCATTACAAAAAGACTGACACATAGGGCTTATTCACAAAAAATGTTGGACAAAGGCAATAGAGAGGTATCAAATATTGACAGAAATTCACTATTAACTACTAATGTGAAAAAACATAGTCACAATATCAGAGAGACATTGAATTATGAAAGAAAAAATATTTTTGTAACACAATATAGCAAAGAATACACCCAAATGTGTAATATTGTAAAAAAACACTTTCCGGTTCTGGCCTGCGACAAGGCATGGGCAGCAATGGCACAAAAAGGCGTAAAATGTGCAGCTAAAAAAGCACCCACCATAGCTAGCTCAGTAAGTCCCTCCCTTTTTAGAAATGACAAATCTTGCTCTACTCAGAGCACTTGGTTATCTACAAAGGGGAACTACAAATGTGGTCATTCCATTTGTATTTGTTGCAAATACATGAAAATCAGCCAGAACTTTGAATCTACTGTTAATGGCCAGACTTTTAAGATTCACTCCTTTCTCAACTGTAACACCACCTTTGCCATTTACTGCATAACATGCACCAAATGCAAGCTGCAATATATAGGATGTACAACAAATGCCATAAAAACGCGCATTAGAAAACATATATCAGACATACCGCACCATGCAAACCGCAATGTATCTGCGGCAAGTCTCCACTTTGCCACAGTGCACGGTGGGGATGTCTCATATATGTCAGCACAAGGTATCGAAAAAGTCAAAAAACCTTTAAGAGGTGGTGACAGAAAACGCAAACTTCTGAATAGAGAATCCTACTGGATTTTCCAGTTAGAAAGTCGCCAACCCCATGGTCTGAATAAAAAACTTGACCTCATCCTACAATATTGATTTTTAAACCATGGATCATATAGTATTCCTCCTTTCTCATTTTTTTCACCCAGTTCCGTCATCATTACTATATATTTTTTTTTTCTGAATATGTCATTGTTATTCCTTTTTATGTTTTTATAAATCACATAAATTTATGGTTTTGCTTTTAATTGAGTGTTGTTTTGTGGATGGGATGGGAGTGGTTGAACCTCAGCCTGATTACCTCAGGTGAGAAAGTCAGTCCCTCCCTCCTCTCTATAAAAACTTTCTGCAGTGTACTGGAAAATGTCATGAGTAAGGGCTAGGATTTTATTGTGCCTGAAACATGTAGACCTGCATTCCTGTACCTGGATTTTACTGAATATTGAATAAAGCTTTGGATTACCACGAATACAAGCTGGACCAACAATTCCTTTTTTTCCTCACAACCAGTTGTAGTAATATAGAAGAATGAAGTAGACAGTGGTAGGATACAACTCCCAACTTTTACTGTGACTGGTTTTAGTTGTGACATATATATCCAAACAGAATACAGTCTTATGTTCTTTTAGAGGAATGCAATAAAAATTAGTTTCATTTCGTATTCAACACTATTGCTAAAATATTCGTATTGCTGGTATTGTTATAGTTAACAAGTGACCACTACATCTTATGGGTTAGATGTCCACCATCGGTATTACTGGTGGTCACGGACATTAGGCGTGGGTGTATGCAGCCACACAAAGCAGGTGACCATGGCGCCCGCATAAGGATTAATCCATGTTTAATTATTCTGCTAGATGAAGTATAGCTACGTCATTGGGTGTGAAGTGGTAAATGATTATGGCACAAATTAAAGTGGTTACATCACACTACAATGTCTGTAACATGTATGTATGGATAGCAGACAAATATCTCTCATATGCACATAGCACCTCTATTTACGTGCTACACACTGTATATCCCACGCTATAAAACCCACACCAACCTCCCCTCTCCCTTAAACCCTCCACCACCTTAAACCCCCCTCCATCACGTCCCCCCCCCCACCTCCTCACTCACACACAGTTTATAAGAAGTAATGATTGACTTTCAGTATTCGCTGGTTCATTTACCATAACCCAGGGTGCACCACGTAGAGGCGAACCATCTGTACACCCCATAACGTACCGTCACCTCACTACACAGGTACACCTCTCCTTAGATGACCATTGGCAAATACACCATTGCTCATACCCCACACACAATGTAATGTTATAATGGTAACCTAAAATCAAATTTTTTCCATTTATAGCCATAATTATTTATTTTTTTTGATGATATGATCACATTAAGTACAAATACTTGTATTTTTATAGTTTTGGATTAAATGTATGCATGTTGTACAAGGTCTATGATTAGACCTGGTCCCGTCACGCGTGCTGCTAAGAGTGCCGCAGTATTCGGTTTGAATTGTGGCACACACATGACCACCGGCACAAGAAAATAGTCATAGTGAATAAGTGGTGCAACCATAAGCGGCGCCATGTCTATTACCCTGTTTCCATGTAACGGCGGCTGCTGTATGTAATGATAATGAATTATTACATTGGCCCAGACTAAATTGTCCGTACTGTAACCACATTGGTTACAATAAAACAAAACACAACAAATTTTATAGAACAATAAAGTTTTATAAAACAATCTTTAAATAAAGAAAAGTATTAGGAACATAAATAACCAAAGCCCAAAAAAACAAATGAAAAAAAAAATTAAGGTAATTTTTTTTATTTCTTTTAACTGTTCGAACAGTCCATCCATGGCCTTTTGGTTGGCCTCCTCCGCTAGGATCAGCTCATGGGAGAATTGGAGCTTTTGCTCCCTCAAACTTCTCAACTGCTGCGCCCTCAACTTTTTCATTGTTTCACACTGCTCCCGCTGCACTCTTCTCATTTCTCTCATTAACTTGTTTATCACTGTAAAAGTAAAGGAAATATAAATTTTAAATGTACTTTAAAAGACAATCATTGTTTGGTGTATAAAGCAGATAAAGTCCTGTCTGACCCAGGAAGAAGTACATCAGCGACTTAAAAAGATTAAAATAGACAAATCGCCAGGACCGGATGGCATACACCCCCGTATCCTAAGGGAATTAAGTAATGTCATAGCCAGACCCTTATTTCTGATATTTGCAGACTCTATACTGACAGGGAATGTCCCACAGGATTGGCGCATGGCAAATGTGTTGCCAATATTCAAAATGCAAACTAAATGGAATGACGTGGTATAGCAGGAGGTGCTCAAACCCACATGCAGTCGTGCATATATATAGGGGAGCAAATCCTGCACTTGTGGCCCGTTGCTAATGGCAATCCCCAGCAAACATGCATACGGTGGAGGATGCCCGCAGCGAACCACAAGTACCACAATAGACATCCTACACAAGGTAACAATTGTGTGGATGTGATAATCAATATAACAATATAACGAAATAGCAAAATACAGGTGCACTCTGCGGTATAACTAAATCCTCAAACTGGTTTTAAAATTGAGAGATTAGTCAACATGTCCTACGGTGTAGAACATGTCTAAGACCGGGCACCGCGACAAGGTTTCTCAAGTAGCCCGGGACCTAACACTCTCCTACCTGTGCCAGTGGGCAAATACCAGGAGCCAGTGGGCAAATTACAGGAGCATAAGGCCGACTCACAGACAACTCACCAGTTACCTCCAGCATGTATCCATGCTTGCAATGGGAGGAGGGAGGAGTCTGCAAGTCCCACTTAAGACTGTCTGGTATGGCCCAGGCCTCACAGGTGCACCTAAATGTGGCCTGTAGATGGAAAACAGGCACATTTGAATTGGAGTTTATATACCTCCAAGAATCTCTATATATACAAACTAAATGGAATGACGTGGTATAGCAGGAGGTGCTCAAACCCACATGCAGTCGTGCATATATATAGGGGAGCAAATCCTGCACTTGTGGCCCGTTGCTAATGGCAATCCCCAGCAAACATGCATACGGTGGAGGATGCCCGCAGCGAACCACAAGTACCACAATAGACATCCTACACAAGGTAACAATTGTGTGGATGTGATAATCAATATAACAATATAACGAAATAGCAAAATACAGGTGCACTCTGCGGTATAACTAAATCCTCAAACTGGTTTTAAAATTGAGAGATTAGTCAACATGTCCTACGGTGTAGAACATGTCTAAGCCCGGGCACCGCGACAAGGTTTCTCAAGTAGCCCGGGACCTAACACTCTCCTACCTGTGCCAGTGGGCAAATACCAGGAGAATTGTTACCTTGTGTAGGATGTCTATTGTGGTACTTGTGGTTCGCTGCGGGCATCCTCCACCGTATGCATGTTTGCTGGGGATTGCCATTAGCAACGGGCCACAAGTGCAGGATTTGCTCCCCTATATATATGCACGACTGCATGTGGGTTTGAGCACCTCCTGCTATACCACGTCATTCCATTTAGTTTGTATATATAGAGATTCCTGGAGGTATATAAACTCCAATTCAAATGTGCCTGTTTTCCATCTACAGGCCACATTTAGGTGCACCTGTGAGGCCTGGGCCATACCAGACAGTCTTAAGTGGGACTTGCAGACTCCTCCCTCCTCCCATTGCAAGCATGGATACATGCTGGAGGTAACTGGTGAGTTGTCTGTGAGTCGGCCTTATGCTCCTGTAATTTGCCCACTGGCTCCTGGTATTTGCCCACTGGCACAGGTAGGAGAGTGTTAGGTCCCGGGCTACTTGAGAAACCTTGTCGCGGTGCCCGGGCTTAGACATGTTCTACACCGTAGGACATGTTGACTAATCTCTCAATTTTAAAACCAGTTTGAGGATTTAGTTATACCGCAGAGTGCACCTGTATTTTGCTATTTCGTTATATTGCAATATTCAAAATGGGTCCAAAAACAGAGCCTGGAAACTATAGGCCGGTAAGTTTAACATGTGTTGTGGGTAAACTGTTTGAAGGTTTTCTGAGAGATGCTATCTTAAAGCATCTCAACGGAAATAAGCAAATAACACCATATCAGCATGGCTTCATGAGGGATCGGTCATGTCAAACTAATTTAATCAGTTTCTATGAGGAGGTAAGTTGTCGTGTATCTTGACTTCTCCAAAGCATTTGACACTGTACCACATAAAAGGTTAGTATATAAAATGAGAATGCTCGGACTGGGAGAAAATGTCTGTATGTGGGTAAGTAACTGGCTCAATGATAGAAAACAGAGGGTGGTTATTAACAGTACACACTCAGATTGGGTCACTGTCACTAGTGGGGTACCTCAGGGGTCAGTATTGGGCCCTATTCTCTTCAATATATTTATTAATGATCTTGTAGAAGGCTTGCACAGCAAAGTATCAATTTTCACAGATGACACTAAACTGTCTAAAGTAATTAACACTGATGAGGACAGTATACTACTACAGAGCGATCTAGATAGATTGGGGGCATGGGCAGATAAGTGGCAGATGAGGTTTAACACTGACAAATGTAAAGTTATGCACATGGGAAGGAATAATGCAAGTCACCCGTACATACTAAATAATAAAACACTTGGTAACACTGACATGGAAAATGATCTAGGAATTTAAATAAACATCAAACTAAGCTGTAAAAACCAGTGTCAGGCAGCTGCTGCCAAGGTCAATAAGATAATGGTTGCATCAAAAGGGGCATAGATGCCCGTGATGAGAACATAGTCCTACCACTTTACAAATTGCTAGTCAGACCACACATGGAGTACTGTGTACAGTTCTGGGCTCCAGTGAACAAGGCAGACATAGCAGAGCTGGAGAGGGTCCAGAGGAGGGCAACTAAAGTAATAACTGGAATGGGGCAACTACAGTACCCTGAAAGATTATCAAAATTAGGGCTATTTACTTTAGAAGAAAGACGACTGAGGGGAGATCAAATTAATATGTATAAATATATCAGGGGACAGTACAGAGATCACTCCCATCATCTATTTATCCCCAGGACTGTGACTGTGACGAGGGGATATCCTTTGCGTCTGGAGGAAAGAAGGTTTGTACACAGACATAGAAGAGGATTCATTACCGTAAGAGCGGTGAGACTATGGAACTCTCTGCCTGAGGAGGTGGTGATGGTGAGTACAATAAAGGAATTCAAGAGGGGCCTGGATGTATTTCTGGAGCGTAATAATATTACAGGCTATAGCTACTAGAGGGATCCAGGGAGTTGATCCAGGGAGTTATTCTGATTGCCTGATTGGAGTTGGGAAATAATTAGAGTTGAGCAGACACCTTGATGTTCAGGTTCGAGAAGTTCGGCCGAATTTCCCGGAAATGTTCGGGTTCGGGATCCGAACTTCGTCCCGAACCCGAACCACATTGAAGTCAATGGGTACCCGAACTTTTCGGCACTAAAAAGGCTGTAAAAAAGCCCAGGAAAGGGCTAGAGGGCTGCAAAAGGCAGCAACATGTAGGTAAATCCCCTGCAAACAAATGTGGATAGGGAAATGAATTAAAATAAAAATAAAATAAATAAAAAATAACCAATATCAATTGGAGAAAGGTCCCATAGCAGAGAATCTGGCTTCACGTCACCCACCACTGGAACAGTCCATTCTCAGATATTTAGGCCCCGGCACCCAGGCAGAGGGGAGAAGTCCCGTAACAGAGAATCTGGCTTCATGTCAGCAGAGAATCAGTCTGCATGTCATAGCAGAGAATAAAGCTTCACGTCAGCCACCACTGCAACAGTCCATTGTCATATATTTAGGCCCAGCACCCAGGCAGAGGAGAGAAGTCCCGTAACAGAGAATCTGTCTTCATGTCAGCAGAGAATCAGTCTGCATGTCATAGCAGAGATTCAGGCTTCACGTCACCCAACATTGGAACAGTCCAAGGGCATATATTTAGGCCCAAGCACCCAGGCAAGGGAGAGAGGTCCCATAACAGAGAATCTGTCTTCATGTCAGCAGAGAATCAGTCTGCATGTCATAGCAGAGAATCAGGCTTCACGTCACCCAACATTGGAACAGTCCATTGTCATATATTTAGGCCCAGGCACCCAGGCAGAGGAGAGGGGTCCCGTAACAGAGAATCTGTCTTCATGTCAGCAGAGAATCAGTCTGTACAGCATACATATTAGGACATCGTCAGACATCATCCACAACTCCATCCTCCGTCAGGCAAAACTCCCTCCTACCTCATCCAAAACTCCATCAGACCTCAGACAAAACTCCGTCCTCCATCAGACATCAGACAAAACTCTGTCCTCCCTAACCCAAAACTCCGTCAGCCCTCAGACATCAGACAAAACTCCGTCCTCCGTCAGGCAAAACTCCATCAGACCTCAGACATCAGCTAAAACTCTGTCCTCCCTCACCCAAAACTCCATCAGACCTCAGACATCAGCTAAAACTCCGTCCTCCCTCAGACATCAGCCAAAACTCCGTCCTTCCTAACTCAAAATACGCCCTACTACAAACACTCTTCACCTGACGGAGCTGCTAGCTGCTGGAGAGGCAAAGGACCTGTGATGATGTCATGACCATGTGACGAGTCACGTGTGTGGGAGGGGTCAGATGTGCACAGCAGCTGGTAGAGTGTACAGAACAGTAGCCATCAAGTAGAGCTCTGTACTAGAGATGTGTGTGTAACCTGCATGTAGCAGAGCTGTGTACTGTGTTACAGAGATGTATGTGTAACCTGCAGGTAGCAGATCTGTATGTGTAACCTGCAGGTAGCAGAGCTGTGTACTGTGTATCAGATCTGTATGTGTAACCTGCATGTAGCAGAACTGTATGTGTAACCGGCATGTAGCAGAGCTGTGTACTGTGTAGCAGGGCTGTATGTGTAACCTGCATGTAGCAGAGCTGTGTACTGTGTTACAGAGATGTATGTGTAACCTGCAGGTAGCAGAGCTGTGTACTGTGTAGCAGATCTGTATGTGTAACCTGCATGTAGCAGAGCTGTGTACTGTGTAGCAGAGCTGTATGTGTAACCTGCATGTAGCAGAGCTGTGAACTGTGTAGCAGAGCTGTATGTGTAACCTGCATGTAGCAGAGCTGTGTACTGTGTAGCAGAGCTGTATGTGTAACCTGCATGCAGCAGAGCTGTGTACTGGGTAGCAGAGCTGTATGTGTAACCTGCATGCAGCAGAGCTGTGTACTGGGTAGCAGAGCTGTATGTGTAACCTGCATGTAGCAGTGCTGTGTACTGTGTTGCAGAGCTGTATGTGTAACCTGAATGTAGCAGAGCTGTGTACTGTGTAGCAGAGCTGTATGTGTAACCTGCATGTAGCAGGCTGTGTACTGTGTTACAGGGATGTATGTGCAACCTGCATGTAGCAGTGCTGTGTACTGTGTTACAGAGATGTGTGTGTAACCGCATGTAGCAGAGCTTTTTACTGTGTAACAGAGATGTGTGTGTGTAATCTGGGAACTATAAAAAAGTGTAAAATAAAACATAAAAATTCAGATCACCCCCCCTTTTCCCAAAATGAAAATAAAAGAACTAAAAAAATCATGGGTGTCGCAATGTGTAAAAACACCCATTGTATAAAAATATATTCCCCATACGGCAAACGGCAAAACAGAAAAAAAAAAAAGAGTCCAAATGTCCGATTCGCCGTTTTCGGTCGCTTCATTTGCTACAAAAATGTAAATAAAAAGTGATCAGAAAGTCTTAAACACCCCAGAATGGTATCAGTGAAAAGTTCAGATTGCCCCGCAAAAAATGAGCCCCCACCCAGCTCCGTACACATAATTCCCAAAAAGTTATAGAGCTCAAAATATGACGACAAAAAAAAAAAATCTGATTCTGTAAATCTCCTGTCACTCCGAGTTACTCAGAGTTGGTAGCCCTAATTAATAAATACATGCAACATAAATGCATATATGCCGCTTCACACAGATCACACGTGTTAGGCCTCTTGCATATGAACGTTGTTGGTCCATTCCGTGCATTGGGAACAGCAATTTGCAGTCCCCAATGCACGGGCAACGTGCGTGCAGCGGCCGGGACAGATCCAGACCCAATCAACTTGAATGGGTCCGTGAATATGTTCTACTTTTTTGCTGTGCGGAGGCCAGAAACACCACAGAAGCACTCTGTAGTGCTTCTGTGGGGATCCGATCCGTGTTTCTGTTCCGTTCAAGTGAATGGGTCCACATCACGGATGTGGGATGCACACGGCTGGGGCCCCGTGTATTGCGGAACCGCCGTATGTGGTCCACAATACGACCACAGGCACACAGCGGCCATGTGCAAGAGGCCTTACAAAGATGGGATTTAAGGTGCACATCCTCTTATGCTTCCCATATTCCACAGATTTAGATCACACAGATACTTACAGTTGTGCTGATAAGTTTACATACCCTTGCAGAATTTATGATTTCTTAAAGGGGTATTCTCATCTTCCCTTTTTCATACTTACCTTCCTTGAGCGTGACGTTCACTTCCTGTATTCTTCTCCCGGCCGGGCCGTGCTTGCGCAGGAGACTGAAGATTCTCTCCCGGCCGGGCCGCGCAATGTCCTGAACGCGCACGGTGCCGCGCATGTGCCATGGTGACTTATTCCAGGCCTGTATAGTACAGAGTCGGCGTGCGCATTCGCGGCTCTGTACTATACTGGCCAGGAAGAAGTCATCATGGCGCATGCGCGGCGGCATGCGCGTTCAGGACATTGCGCGGCCCAGCCGGGAGAGAATTTTCCGTCTTCTGTGCAAGCGTGGCCCGGCTGGATTCGACAGGAGAGGTGGCCGTGACCAGGGGAGACCAAAGACAACATCAGGTAAGAGGGGACTTATTTTCTAAAAAAAGGGTGGGAATTGGGTAATAAAATGTATTTAGATAAATGGTCACTGTCACATCATTAACAGCTTTAGCAGTGATCATTAAGATGAGGATACCCCTGTAACCATTGTGCAGAGAATATGAATGATAACACAGACACTTTTTCTCTCGCTCGTGGTTAGTGGTCACCTGAAGCCATTTATGTCACACAACTGTGTTTACTCTTTATAAATCATAGACACAACACAAACTCCCCAAATGACCCTGATCAGAAGTTTACACACCCCAGTTCTTAATACCATGTATTGCCCCCTGTAACATCAATGACAGCTTGAAGTCTTTTGTGGTAGTTATGGATGAGGCTCTTTATTTTCTCAGATGGTAAAACTGCCCATTCTTCCTGTTGAAAAAAAAAAGCAATTCCACCACAGTTTTACGTGATTTTTATTTACGACATTCGATGTGCGATAAAACTGACTGGTTACTTTTATTCTACAGGTCAGATCGAATCCGGCAATACCTTATATGTATAGTTTTTCTTGCGTTTTAATAGTGATAAAAAAATAAAAATATCAGATTTTTTTTTTGTCGCCATATTTTGAGCCCTATAACTTTTTTTGTAAGTATGTGTACGGAGCTGGGTGGGGGCTCATTTTTTGCGGGGCAATCTAAATTTTTTTTTAAAGACTTTTTTATCACTTTTTATTTACATTTTTGTAGCAAATGAAGCGACCAAAAACGGCGAATCGGACATTTGGACTCTTTTTTTTTTTTTTTCTGTTTTGCTGTTTGCCGTATGGGGAATATATTTTTATACAATGGGCGTTTTTACACATTGCGAAACCCATGATTTTTCTTTTTTTTAATTTTGGGAAAAGGGGGGTGATATGAATATTTATGGGGTTTTTTTTACACTTTTTTATAGTTCCCAGGTCACACACACATCTCTGTAACACAGTACACAGCTCTGCTACATGCGGTTAGACAAACTGCTCTACATACACAGTACACAGCTCTGTTACATGCAGGTTACACATACAGATCTGCTACACAGTACACAGCTCTGCTACCTGCAGGTTGGACATACATCCCTGTAACACAGTACACAGCTCTGCTACATGCAGGTTACACATACAGCTCCGCTACACAGCACACAGCTCTGCTACATGCAGATTACACATACAGCTCTGCTACACAGTACACAGCTCTGTTACATGCAGGTTACACATACAGCTCTGCTACACAGTACACAGCACTGCTACCTGCAGGTTACACATACAGTTCTACTACACAGTACACAGCTCTGCTACCTGCAGGTTACACATACAGCCCTGCTACACAGTGCACAGCTCTGCTACATGCTTTTACACATACAGCACTGATACACAATACACAGCTCTGCTACATGCAGGTTACACATACAGCTCTGCTACACAGTACACAGCTCTGCTACATGCAGGTTACACATACATCTCTGTAACACAGTACACAGCTTTGCTACATGCAGGTTACACATACAGTTCTACTACACAGTACACAGCTCTGCTACCTGCAGGTTACACATACAGATCTGCTACACAGTACACAGCTCTGCTACCTGCAGGTTACACATACAGCTCTGCTACCTGCAGGTTACACATACATCTCTGTAACATAGTACACAGCTCTGCTACATGCAGGTTACACATACATCTCTGTAACACAGTACACAGCTCTGCTACCTGCAGGTTACACGTACATCTCTGTAACACAGTACACAGCTCTGCTACATGCAGGTTACACATACAACTCTACTACACAGGACACAGCACTGCTACATGCAGGTTACACATACAGCTCTGCTACACAGTACACAGCTCTGCTACATGCAGGTTTCACATACAGATCTGCTACACAGTACACAGCTCTGCTACCTGCAGGTTACACATACAGATCTGCTACACAGTACACAGCTCTGCTACCTGCAGGTTACACATACATCTCTGTAACACAGTACACAGCTCTGCTACATGCAGGTTACACATACAGCCCTGCTACACAGTACACAGCTCTGCTACATAATTTTACACATACAGCACTGATACACAGTACACAGCTCTGCTACATGCAGGTTACACATACAGATCTGCTACACAGTACACAGCTCTGCTACCTGCAGGTTACACATACAGATCTGTAACACAGTACACAGCTCTGCTACATGCAGGTTACACATACAGATCTGCTACACAGTACACAGCTCTGCTACCTGCAGGTTACACATACAGCCCTGCTACACAGTACACAGCTCTGCTACATGCCGGTTACACACACAGCTCTGCTACACAGTACACAGCTCTGCTACATGCAGGTTACACATACAGATCTGCTACACAGTACACAGCTCTGCTACCTCCAGGTTACACATATAGATCTGCTACACAGTACACAGCTCTGCTACCTGCAGGTTACACATACATCTCTGTTACACAGTACACAGCTCTGCTACATGCAGGTTGCACATACAGCTCTACTACACAGTACACAGCTCTGCTACCTGCAGGTTACACATACAGATCCGCTACACAGTACACAGCTCTGCTACCTGCAGGTTACACATACAGATCTGCTCCCTGCAGGTTACACATACATCTCTGTAACACAGCTCTGCTACATGCAGGTTACACATGCATCTCTGTAACACAGTACACAGCTCTGCTACCTGCAGGTTACACGTACATCTCTGTAACACAGTACACAGCTCTGCTACATGCAGGTTACACATACAGCTCTGCTACACAGGACACAGCACTGCTACATGCAGGTTACACATACAGCTCAGCTACACAGTTCACTGCTCTGCTACATGCAGGTTACACATACAGCTCTGCTACACAGTTCACAGCTCTGCTACATGCAGGTTACACATACAGCTCTGCTACACAGTACACAGCTCTGCTACATGCAGGTTACACATACAGATCTGCTACACAGTACACAGCTCTGCTACCTGCAGGTTACACATACATCTCTGTAACACAGTACACAGCTCTGCTACATGCAGGTTACACATACAGCCCTGCAACACAGTACACAGCTCTGCTACATGCCGGTTACACATACAGCACTGATACACAGTACACAGCTCTGCTACATGCAGGTTACACATACTGATCTGCTACACAGTACACAGCACTGCTACATGCAGGTTACACACACATCTCTAGTACAGAGCTCTATTTGATGGCTATTGTTTTGTACACTCTACCAGCTGCTGTGCACATCTGACCCCCTCCCACACACGTGACTCGTCACATGGTCATGACATCATCATAGGTCCTTTGCCTCTCCAGCAGCTAGCAGCTCCGTCAGGTGAAGAGTGTGTGTAGTAGGGCGTATTTTGAGTTAGGGAGGACGGAGTTTTGGCTGATGTCTGAGGGAGGACGGAGTTGTAGCTGATGTCTGAGGTCTGATGGAGTTTTGGGTGAGGGAGAACAGAGTTTTGTCTGATGTCTGAGGTCTGATGGAGTTTTGTCTGATGTCTGAGGTCTGATGGAGTTTTGCCTGATGTCTGAGGTCTGATGGAGTTTTGGATGAGGGAGGACGGAGTTTTGCCTGACGGAGGATGGAGTTGTGGATGATGTCTAACGATGTCCTAATATGTATGCCGTAAGTCTGCATGTCATAGCAGAGAATCAGGCTTCACGTCAGCCACCACTGCAACAGTCTATTGTCATCTATTTAAGCCCAGCACCCAGGCAGAGGAGAGAGGTCCCGTAACAGAGAATCTGGCTTCATGTCAGCAGAGAATTAGTCTGCATGTCATAGCAGAGAATCAGGCTTCACGTCACCCAACATTGGAACAGTCCATTGGCATATATTTAGGCCCCGGCACCCAGACAGAGGAGAGGTTCATTCAACTTTGGGTAGCCTCGCAATATAATGGTAAAATGAAAATAAAAATAGGATTGAATGAGGAAGTGCCCTGGAGTACAATAATATATGGTTAAGGGAAAGTAGCTAATGTCTAATCTGCACAATGGATGGACAGGTCCTGTGGGATCCATGCCTGGTTCATTTTTATGAACGTCAGCTTGTCCACATTGGCTGTAGACAGGCGGCTGCGTTTGTCTGTAATGACGCCCCCTGCCGTGCTGAATACACGTTCAGACAAAACGCTGGCCGCCGGGCAGGCCAGCACCTCCAAGGCATAAAAGGCTAGCTCTGGCCACGTGGACAATTTAGAGACCCAGAAGTTGAATGGGGCCGAACCATCAGTCAGTACGTGGAGGGGTGTGCACACGTACTGTTCCACCATGTTAGTGAAATGTTGCCTCCTGCTAACACGTTGCGTATCAGGTGGTGGTGCAGTTAGCTGTGGCGTATTGACAAAACTTTTCCACATCTCTGCCATGCTAACCCTGCCCTCAGAGGAGCTGGCCGTGACACAGCTGCCTTGGCGACCTCTTGCTCCTCCTCTACCTTGGCCTTGGGCTTCCACTTGTTCCCCTGTGACATTTAGGAATGCTCTCAGTAGCACGTCTACCAACGTGCGCTTGTACTCGCGCATCTTCCTATCACGCTCCAGTGCAGGAAGTAAGGTGGGCACATTGTCTTTGTACCATGGATCCAGCAGGGTGGCAACCCAGTAGTCCGCACACATTAAAATGATTAACTCTGCTGTCGTTGCGCAGGCACTGCAGCATGTAGTCGCTCATGTGTGCCAGGCTGCCCAGGGGTAAGGACAAGCTGTCCTCTGTGGGAGGCGTATCGTCATCGTCTTGCCTTTCCCCCCAGCCACGCACCAGTGATAGCCCTGAGCTGCGTTGGGTGCCACCCCGCTGTGACCAAGCTTCATCCTCCTCGTCCTCCAGTAGTGGGCCCTGGCTGGCCACATTTGTACCTGGCCTCTGCTGTTGCAAAAAACCTCCCTCTGAGTCACTTCGAAGAGACTGGCCTGAAAGTGCTAAAAATGACCCCTCTTCCTCCTCCTCCTCCTCCTGGGCCACCTCCTCTTCCATCATCGCCTAATTATTTTCTCAAGGAGACATTGAAGTGGTATTGTAACGCTGATAACGGCGTCATTGCCACTGGCCATGTTGGTGGAGTACTCGAAACAGCGCAACAGGGCACACAGGTCTCGCATAAAGGCCCAGTCATTGGTGGTGAAGTGGAGCTGTTCCGCACTGTGACTGACCCGTGCGTGCTGCAGCTGAAACTCTACTATGGCCTGCTGCTGCTCGCACAGTCTGTCCAGCATGTGCAAGGTGGAGTTCCACCTGGTGGGCACGTCGCATATGAGGCGGTGAGCGGGAAGGCCGAAGTTACGCTGTAGCGCAGACAGGCGAGCAGCAGGATGTGAACGCCGGAAGCGCGAACAGATGGCCCGCACTTTATGCAGCAGCTCTGACATGTCGGGGTAGTTGTGAATGAACTTCTGCACCACCAAATTCAGCACATGCGCCAGGCAAGGGATGTGCGTCAAACCGGCTAGTCCCAGAGCTGCAACGAGATTTCGCCCATTATCGCACACCACCAGGCCGGGCTTGAGGCTCACCGGCAGCAACCACTCGTCGGTCTGTTGTTCTATACACTGCCACAACTCCTGTGCGGTGTGAGGCCTGTGCCCCAAACATATGAGTTTCAAAATGGCCTGCTGACGTTTAACCCTGGCTGTGCTGAAGTTGGTGGTGAAGGTGTGTGGCTGACTGGATGAGCAGGTGGAGGAAGCTGAGTAGGAGGAGGTGGCAACAGGAGGCAAAGAATGTTGCCCTGCGATCCTTGGCGGCGGAAGGACGTGCGCCAAACAGCTCTCCGCCTGGGGCCCAGCTGCCACTACATTTACCCAGTGTGCAGTTAGGGAGATATAGCGTCCCTGGCCGTGCTTACTGGTCCACGTATCTGTGGTTAGGTGGACCTTGCTTCAGATGGCGTTGCGCAGTGCACACTTGATTTTATTGGATACTTGGTTGTGCAGGGAAAGCACGGCTCTCTTGGAGAAGTAGTGCCGGCTGGGAACAACATACTGTGGGACAGCAAGCGACATGAGCTGTTTGAAGCTGTCTGTGTCCACCAGCCTAAATGACAGCATTTCATAGGCCAGTAGTTTAGAAATGCTGGCATTCAGGGCCAGGGATCGAGGGTGGCTAGGTGGGAATTTACGCTTTCTCTCAAATGTTTATGAGATGGAGAGCTGAACGCTGCCGTGTGACATGGTTGAGATGCTTGGTGACGGAGGTGGTGGTGTTGGTGGTACATCCCCTGTTTGCTGGGCGGCAGGTGCCAACGTTCCTCCAGAGGCGGAGGAAGAGGCCGAGGCGGCAGCAGTAGAAGAGGCCGAGGCGGCAGCAGCAGAAGAGGCCGAGGCGGCGGCAGCAGCAGAAGAGGTAGCAGGGGGAGCCTGAGTGACTTCCTTGTTTTTAAGGTGTTTACTCCACTGCAGTTCATGCTTTGCATGCAGGTGCCTGGTCATGCAGGTTGTGCTAAGGTTCAGAACTTTAATGCCTTGCTTAAGGCTCTGATGGCACAGCGTGCAAACCACTTGGGTCTTGTCGTCAGCACATTGTTTGAAGAATTGCCATGCCAGGGAACTCCTTGACGCTGCCTTTGGGGTGCTCGGTCCCAGATGGCGGCGGTCAGTAGCAGGCGGAGTCTCTTGGCGGCGGGTCTTCTGCTTTTGCCCACTGCTCCCTCTTTTGCTACGCTGTTGGCTCGGTCTCACCACTGCCTCTTCCTCCGAACATTGAAAGTCAGTGGCACGACCTTCATTCCATGTGGGGTCCTCATCGTCCCCTGCATCGTCTTCCACCCAGTCTTCCTCCCTGACCTCCTGTTCAGTCTGCACACTGCAGAAAGACGCAGCAGTTGGCACCTGTGTTTCGTCATCATCAGAGACGTGCTGAGGTGGTATTCCCATGTCCTCATCATCAGGAAACATAAGTGGATGTGCGTCAGTACATTTTATGTCTGCCACCGCTGGGGAAGGGCTAGGTGGATGCCCTTGGGAAACCCTGCCAGCGGAGTCTTCAAACAGCATAAGAGACTGCTGCATAACTTGAGGCTTAGACAGTTTCCCTGGTATGCATGGGGGTGATGTGACAGACTGATGGGCTTGGTTTTCAGGCGCCATCTGTGCGCTTTCTGCAGAAGACTGGGTGGGAGATAACGTGAACATGCTGGATCCACTGTCGGCCACCCAATTGACTAATGGCTGTACCTGCTCAGGCCTTACCATCCTTAGAACGGCATTGGGCCCCACCAAATATCGCTGTAAATTATGGCGGCTACTGGGACCTGAGGTAGTTGGTACACTAGGACGTGTGGATGTGGCAGAACGGCCACGTCCTCTCCCAGCACCAGAGGGTCCACTAACACCACCACGACCATGTCCACGTCCGCGTCCCTTACTAGATGTTTTCCTCATTGTTATCGTTCACCACAACAACAAAAATATTATTTGGCCTAATGTATTGAATTCAAATTCAGGCCTTTTTTTTTACAGACACCTAACACTATCTGGCTATCTATTTAGGTACCGTATTACACTAATACAGGCACAGCAGTAACTACAGATTTAGCTGACTATGAATTTGAGGCCTAGTATTTAGGCGCTGGGTGACAGTTATAGGTTTACTGACAGAATTAGACTTGGAAATGCACAGTAGCGTGTGTGTGAAGTTATTCAGAATGACCCTATGTGCACCTTGAATCTTATATACCCTTTTAGGGATAGATTTAAAACAGCTCTGATATAGCAGAAACCACTAAATTAGGAAATTGCTAAATTGGGAATTGTATTTCAACCCAGAACAAAAACTGTGCTTTGACGGACACTAAATAACTTGCCCAGCCACAGAAATAACCACAGATTTAGCTGACTATAAATTTGAGGCCTAGTATTTAGGCGCTGGGTGACAGGTATAGGTTTACTGACAGAATTAGACTTGGAAATGCACAGTAGCGTGTGTGTGTGAAGTTATTCAGAATGACCCTATGTGCACCTTGAATATTATATACCCTTTTAGGGATAGATTTAAAATAGCTCTGATACAGCAGAAACCACTAAATTTGGAAATTGCTAAATTGGGAATTGTATTTCAACCCAGAACAAAAAATGTGCTTTGACGGACACTAAATAACTTGACTAGCCACAACAGTACAGCAGTAACGACAGATTTAGCTGGATATAAATTTGAGGCCTAGTATTTAGGCGCTGGGTGACAGGTATAGGTTTACTGACAGAATTAGACTGGGATATAAATAGACTGGGCCAAAAAATAACCACACTATTGATGGTTAAATACACTTGGTGTGACAGCTTGACCAACCACACTATTGAGGGTTAAATGCACTTGGTGACAGGCTCAGCTTGCCCCTGATGTAGTATATGGCCAAAAAATGAACAGACTATTGCTGGTTAAATGCACTTGGTGTGACAGCTTCACCCTGATGTAGGCTTTAGCCAAAAAACAACCACACCATTGAGGGTTAAATGCACTTGGTCGCAGCTTGGATGCACTTGGTCGCAGCACCGCACAAGACACAAAATGGCCGCCGATCACCCCAGAAAAAAGTGACTGACAAACGGTCTGGGCAGCCTAAAAACAGTGAGCATTTGAATTTCAGCAGCTCAATGACCCACAGCTGCAAATCGATCAATAATCAAGTCCTTTGGAGGAGTTAATCTGCCTAATCTCGCCCTACTGTCGCAGCCGCAAACTCTCCCTACGCTAATCAGAGCAGAGTGACGGGCGGCGCTATGTGACTCCAGCTTAAATAGAGGCTGGGTCACATGGTGCTCTGGCCAATCACAGCCATGCCAATAGTAGGCATGGCTGTGACGGCCTCTTGGGGCAAGTAGTATGACGCTTGTTGATTGGCTGCTTTGCAGCCTTTCAAAAAGCGCCAAGAAAGCGACGAACACCGAACCCGGACTTTTATGAAAATGTCCGGGTTCGGGTCCGTGTCACGTACACCCCAAAATTCGGTACGAACCCGAACTATGCAGTTCGGGTTCGCTCATCCCTAGAAATAATTTTTTATTCACCTAAAGTGGTGAAAATTGGCTTCTGCCTCAGTTTTTTTTTCCTTCCTCTGGATCAACTTGCAGGATGACAGGCCGAACTGGATGAACAAATGTCTTTTTTCGGCCTTTTATACTATGTTAATCCATTATATATTGGTTTAGTTAGGATTAATAATAGTTCTTTAGACTTTAGAGTTATGGACTTAGTAGTTAAGTTAATGCTTTTTATGTAGATTAATTACTTTATAGTGTTCATGTTTTATACTACTGTTGTGTGTTGTACGTTCTTTGTTGCCTGTTTTATGCTTTTTACACCATTTTTTTTGATAAATATTAATATGGTTTTGTGCACTTTAATTCTTTAGTCTAAGAAAATTTTTATTTTTTGGATGCTCGTTACATCCAATATTAAACAGTTTGCCTCGTTTAGATACTTTACGGAAATCAGTACACCAGTAACATCAGCTAGCTGTAACAAAAAAAATTACTTTTTAAGTATTTAATTAGGGTCCGTGTTTTTGGACTGAGTGCCCAGACATAGTGGCACAGGTCACTCCCGCACTCCATCAAGCCTTTTTAATAAAGTTTGGATTAAAAATGCTCTTCTTTTCAAGTGTGGACAGGAGATGTGAAAACTGAACCTGCAGAGAAATGAGGAGGGTATCTGACAGACCCTAAAGACTGGTGATATACTAATATTTTTGTTACACTGCTTGGAGTGAACTCAAAGTGTGGGACTTTAGGTTATGTAATATCTGAAGTCTGAATAACAATTAGAGGTTGAACTTGAACTTGTATATAATTGTTTTCTTGAATCAAATCTGCCTGTGGTGAAGACTAAACTGACACCTGTATGTGTGTGGGGACATTTTTTAAAGTAAAACATCAACAAAATATATTTACCTTCCTGGCGGGGGGTGGTCACCAACTCGTCTTCTTCCTCCTCCTCATCCTCCTGTACATTATCTGCATTATCGGCTATGGGCCTGATGGTCCTGGCTGCTCCTCTAACTGCTCATCCTCCTCATCCTCCTCAATCTCCTCTTCCACCACCTTTTTCTTATTGGAGCGCTTAGGGCGCACTTTTGGAAGAGTAGCCCCTGTAATGAACAAATGTTACAAAAAAAAAAAAAAAAAGAAGCTAACGGTACACAAATTAATCTATGGTGGGATCTGGATGGGATAATGATTACCCCTATGTTTTATTTCACATGATTTGGTGTTCAATGAAACTATGAATGAAGTCTTTCAGATGGTTTACAGTTGAGTAGGTTAATAGCTCGGATGAGGTACCGGGGGGTATTGGTTCGGAAGTGACTGTTGCAGGGTTATTGAAATGAGGTGGACCAAGTCAACTGTTTTGACATTGGATAAGGGTTTACATCATATATCTGTATCTCGCTGTGAGTGTATGTATATATTGTAAAGGGATAATCAGCTACCTGTCCCAACATTTACTAAATCTGTGCTGGAGAACTTTTAGGCAGAAGAGAAACCCAACTAAATTATTGATTGCAAATTTCCAACGTTACCATTGTACCTGAATACCAGTATAGTCTGTCTTCCACACAATTATCATTTTGCTGTAACAGCTGCCTACATTCAATATGCTGTGCTGTTAATAGTGTGCCTGCGAAGCTGTATGGTAGGAAATGTCTAAAGCCGATTAGTTCGCCTTAGACCTTTTCAAGAGTATGCGGCCCACAGAGAGGGCTCTGAGTGCCGCCTCTAGCACCCATCCCATCGGTTTGACACCACTGAACTAAGTTATCAGTTGTAAAGGGATATAAATACTTATTTATGTGTTCAGTTATGCAAATAACAATAGGTGGGTGATAGAAAATAAATGTAAGCATCATATCTGGACAGTTCTTGTCTCTGACCTCTTTGATGAGGTCCATCCGATGCCTTTTTAGGTCGGACCATTTTTTTAGATAAGCATCTTTGGAATGCCTCTTTCCATTTTTGTTCCATAATGCCTGGCCAATTCTCCTTAGAATTGCCTGTTTTTCTCCCCGACAATTTCGGTCATCGTACCCCTTTTCCAGCATATTCTGCAATATAACAATTAAAGGATGTAATCCCAAAGTTGTAAAATACAATTATTAGTCATTATAGTCATCTCAACCATAAAAAAATATAATTTAATATGAAAATGGTAAACGAGTACATATTTATATAGTTCCCTATGGAACTATATGAAAGTATAGTAATAATAAAAACATTTTTATTCAAAGCAAATATAAGAATTAAACTCCACAGTGGACTGCCACTTTAACAGTGACTTTCAACAATGGCCTCCCATGTAACAGTGACCTTGACAGAGTCCGCCCTTTTAATAGTGACTTTGACAAAGAACCCCCCTTTAAGAGTGACTACAACAGTGGCTTCCCCTTTAAGAGTGACTTTGAACAGTGGCCGCACCTTGGACTTGAACAGAACAGTGACACACTTTTTCCAGTAGAATTACTTAGTGATGAAATATTCCAGCTCTTTTGCATCGAAATTGCTTCTTGCCATTTTACTCTGTAGAATCGGTCTCTATTCACTCTATGCGATCCCAGTCACACCCTACAGACGTACGCACGGATGCACACTCATGATTATTTAAATTACGTTGGATCGAGATAACGAACCAAACATAGTAGACTGTATAGGCAGGCAAATTTCATATTGGTACCTTGCTCTAAGTTGTATTCGCGTACGAATGAAACTTAAATTCTATTGAGCCAACCAATAGTAAATCAGACTAAAAGCTCTAATGTTCCATTCGAACGCGATCAAAACTTATAGTGGGGGACAAATTGGAAACTTGACTAATGTGAACAATTGACTATTAGATTTAACAAATAAGAAAATAGAGCAGGATTCACTTTATTGGTTGGTTAGGTTCAATCTGGACAGCTGTAAGTTAAATAGCAATACGAATTGCGAAAACAGCTTAGTATTGGCAGGATTAAAGCAGATATCAATTCAACCTATAGGGTGAATCGAAAGTTTTAATCGCAATGCGATAATAGTTACTAGCATTATTCGCATTGCTAATCCAACTGCTATAATGCACTATTCATACATATATTCATATATCCGTTCGATTTGTTAACCCCTTAGGGACCGGACTTTTTTTCACCATAAGGACCATGCAATTTTTGGCATATCTGAACAGTGTCACTTTAAGTGGAGATAACTTTAAAAAGCTTTGATTTTTCCAGGCCATTCTGAGATTTTTTTTTCCCCCTCACATATTGTACTTTATGATACTCTTAAAATGAAGTACAAATAATTAATTTTTATTTATAAAATACCAAATTTAACCAATTTTTTTTTAAATTAACAATTTTACAAGTTTCAATTTCTCTACTTCTAATACATATTAATGCCTCAATAAAATAGTTATTACTTTACATACCCAATATGCCAACTTCATTTTTGGATTGTTTTGTGAATGACGTATAATTTCTTTGCGTTGTTACAACACTTAGAAGTTTAGAAGCAAATCTTGAAATTTTTCAAAAATTTTCACAACAAATTTTTAGGTACCAATTCAGTTCTGAAGTCACTTTCTGAGGCTTACATAATAGAAACCATGCAAAAATGAAACCATTTTAAAAACTACACCCCTCAAGGTATTTGAAACTGATTTTGAAAATATTGTTAACCCTTTCGGTGTCCCACAAGAATTAATGGAAAATAGAGATACATATTAAAATTTCACTTTTGTCAGATTTACCATTTTATTTATTTATTTCCAGTTCCAAAGCAATGATTAACAGTCAAACCAAACTCAATAGTTATGGCCCTGATTCTGTAGTTTACAGAAACACCCCATATGTGGTCGTAAACTACTGTACGGGCACACGGCAGGACACAGAAGGAAAGGAATGCCATACGGTTTTTGGAAGGCACATTTTGCTGGACTGCTTTTTTTTTTTACACCGTGTCCCATTTGAAGCCCCCCTGATGCACCCCTAGAGTAGAAACTGGAAAAAATTGCCCCATTTTACAAACTACGGGATAGGGTGGCAGTATTGTTGCCAATATTTTAGGGTACATATGATTTTTGGTTGCTCTATACTAAACTTTTTGTGAGTCAAGTTAACAAAAAATAGCTGTCTTGGCACCGTTTTTATTTTTTTGTTATTTACAGCATTCATCTGACAGGTTAGATCATGTGGTATTTTTATAGACCAGGTTGTTACGGATACCTAATAGGTATACTTTTTAATGTCTTTACTTTTTACACAATGATTTATTTTTAGAAACCAAAAAGTCATGTTATATTGTTTACATAGTCTGAGAGCCATAATTTGTTAATTTGTTTGGGCGATTACCTTGGGTAATCAACCAGGCAGAGATCTGAACAAACGTGGATTTATTGAAAACACAGCAGTAAAGTCCAAGCCAGAAATCATACAGAAATAACGTAGTCCAAATAATAACCTCTGTGGGAAAACGTCAGAGAAAAGCCTGACCAGGCTAAAGTTCATACAGAATAGTCTGTGAAACCAAATACCTACGGAGGAGACTGAAGTATCCAAGGTCCGATCCGAGGCCACACACGGGGCAACTGTAGAGCAGAGACGAGGTTTCCAGAGGCATTCACTAAATGGAGATACAGAGTTCATGCATGGAACAAACGTAGTGACTCTGAACCAGCATACTCCCAGGTTGTAGAGACAACAGTGAGCACTGGTCAGCCAGGGAGATCACCTTTTAAACACCTGCTGGCCAATCACAGAGTGCTGCTTGTCAGAACCTCATAGGTCATGCGATGATCCTACTCATTAGCACCTGTGCAGCAAATCCCTAATCAACTTTGAATTTGTACACAGATGCTTTACCTGCCAGTGGCCGACGTAGCGCATAAGATGCACGCACACTCGGCCACGCATTCCTTCGCAAATAACCCCTCGGGCGTGCACGCGGACGCCCAACAGACTTGGCACGGGCACTGGATTGTGCCAGCATGGACGCCGGAACGGAACCCGCAGGAGACACCGGAGGCAGGACCGGCCGCAACGTATTGCCATCAGCCCGACAATTCTGCCTCAGAGATCCCCGCGGCCCTCCCCTCCGGCGCCCATGCGGAAGCCTCACTGTATCTGCCCCCAAGGGAACCAAAACCGCAGAGTCCCTTACAGGTATGATTTTTGCGGGATGAGATGACGGTTTTATTGGCACTTGAATTGGCTCTATACCTAATATGTATACTTTTTTCCCCAGTATTTTTTTAGCATTTTTGTTTTAATTTATTTGGTGAGAAATACTTGATTTTTACATGAAACTTTTTTTTTATGGTAGAAAAATATAGTTTTTCAACTTTATTTTTAATTTAATTTTTTTACCACTTTTGAACTTCAACTTTTGGGGGTCTAATCCCCTTTACAATGCATTCTAATACTTCAGTATTGGAATGCGTTGGCTTTATGAGTAATACTGTGTGTATTAATCATACAGTTCCCGGGGCCTGTGAGATCCAGGGGGCTGGATCTCACAAGCTCATCACCGGAAGGCAGCACGATGCCTTCCTTAGGCATCGTGCTGCCAGTGCCTTCCATGCCATCTGGTACCCCCAACAGCCGCATGGGGACCCGATGGAACCGTAGATTGCCGCCGCAAATCGCAGGTAAAGCAGTAAAATTAAGTAACAGGACAACATGCCGTACCGGTACGTCATGTGTCCTGAAGAGGTTAATTCCACCAATACCTCCTATACAAAATTTGCCAAAGCTGGAATGGCAATGATAGAATTTTGGTCGCATTGTGAATCCAACAGTATTGCTTAAAGTTCCCTATTGCTTGTGATGTTACAGTTAACAAGTTACCACAGCATCTTATGGGTTAAATGTCCACCATCAGTATTACTGACTGTCACAGACATCAGACGCAGAAGTATAGCTACATCATAGGGAGTGAAGCTGTTTGATTACGCCACAAAGTAAAGTGTTTACATCACACTACAATCTCTGTAACATGTATGTATGGATAGCAGACAAATCTCTCATATGCACATCACACCTCTATTTACATGCTACACACTGTATATCCCACGCTATAAAACCCACACCAACCCCACCTCCCCCTTAAACACTTCATCACCACCTTAAATCCCCCTCCATCATGTCCCCCCCCACTTCCTCAATTACACACACATACACACATTCACACAGTTTAGGAGAAGTAATGCAGTATTTCAGTATTTGCTGGTTTATTTAGCATTACCCAGGGTGCACCACGAGGAGGCGAACCAGCTGTACACCCCATACCGTACCGTCAATTCACTAGACAGGTACACCTGTCCTCAGATGGCCAATACACCATTCCTCATACACCACATACATACAATTTAAATTCAATGAAATATTCTAATGATAACCTAAAATCAAACATTTGACATTAATAGAACTAATTTTTGGCTTATTTTGGTGACATGATCACATTAACTACTAATACTTTCATTTCAAATTTTCGGCATTACAAGTATACATGTTGTACAATGTCTATGATTGGACCTGGTCCCGTCACGCGTGCTGCTATGAGCGCCACAGTCGCAGTATTCGGTTTGAATTGTGGCACACACATGACCACCGGCACAAGAAAATAGTCATAGTGAAGAATTGGTCCAACCATATGCTGGACCATGTCAATGGATCACGTAGATCCGAGACAAAAAAATGTCCCAATACAATGCTGACATAACATTGCCAACAGTAATGTACATGTTCTCTTATGAAAGTCTTTATTTATATTCGTCTCGAAATGTTTACTTTGTACATGGTTAGAAACGTAGAAAATCATTCCTTTTATATATATATATATATATATCTATCAAATGTACCATATGTATGTATGTATGTCCATCAAAAACTCAAAAAAGCAACCATTGATTTCAATGAAACTTTCAACACAGATCCCTTGCTAACAGGAAAGAATTGTTGCGGTGTTCTATGCTCTCTTGGACGTACTATCCCGATACATGCCCAAATAAATAACAGTATGATAGCCAATACAAGCCTAACAGCCATAGACATGTTGTCTTATCAGTTAATACAAACTCGCTGGTCCTATCCCCGGTTGCAAGAAGCACTGATCACAAGTTTTGACCACTTTTCAGCTCCTGAAATATTCAGTCATATGACGGATGATGGCACAACCACACAGCGATATGCTATGAGTTCGGTCTTACGCAATGTCATGTCCCTATCCGGATCTGATTCATAAATATTTTGAGAAATATAATCAGGCTGTTAATGCAAAATAAGAATATTAAGAATATTAAGCCAGGAAGCAGGACGTTCACATGGCCGCACCTGTGGCCTCTGAAGCAACACACCCTAATAACCATCTGCTGAGATCACCTCACACCTCATGCAGCTTCATAAGGAAACCTCAGACCATAGGTCTCCTGGTGCTATTGTTAGGCACCCAAGCTAAACACATGCTAATTGCCCCTACCTTTATGCCTGGTTAATTTACACCTCAGAAATGCAGAGACCTCGTAGGGAGGATTAGCATAATGAGACATGTAAGGCCAGTCTCTTAGCCACCCTGGAAAATACATTTTTCAAGAACTCAGGCCGGAATTATGGTACCGGTATGATACCCACCCCAAAATGAAGCCTGTATTGAGGATAGGAGATAGAACCTAGATATGAAAATGCTGGGGCCTCACTCGCACGAGAAATGTGGTGACTGTCTCCTGTAAGGCAGAGGGGTGGCGTGTAATTGTTCATAAATTCATGGGGGACCCAGCACAAGTGCAGTATTTTCCATAACTATTGCACAGTCAAAGATATGGCCCATCTTTGTCAAATTATAGAAAATTAGCCTGTTCGCCATTGAAACATGAAAAAAAAAAAACATGAAATATACCCGCACAAATCAGGGTCCTTCTTCTAGAGTAAATATATATAGATATATCTATATATACATATATCTATATCTAATATATATATATATATATATATATATATATATATATATATTTATATATATATATATATATATATATATATATATGAAAAAAAATGTATTCTATATATACACTTACACTCACCTTGTTAAAGATATATGATTTAACCTATTTTCAAATAAAATTTTTATTTTTTTATTTCTAAATTTAAATCATCCAGCCAGTAACAGCAATAGTACCTTCCAAAAAAATATTACCTTAATTGAGATATTAAGTTAGTCTATTTTAAACTATCTTTAACCCTTGTTTTGTAATTTGTTTTTAATCCTAAACAAGCACAATAAAACATTGATATAATAATTGTTCTATCCAGAACCCATCATATACTAATTTTCTGAACTAAAAATTGGTTATGCTTTAACATTTTCCCAAAAATTTTTATCTGTTATTTTGTAGTAATTTATTCTTTATAAGTTCCTCTTCAGAACTCCATTAAAAAATGTGTTGGAGTATAATTTCTCTGTGGAGGAGCAAGAGCAGGCGGTACCATTGGGCCATATTTCATACTCTAGCCCACCAGATGTGGGTAAGAGGTGAAGCTGTACCCTCTCACCAACCACCTTCATTACCCTCATAGTCACTGGAGGAAGTCGAGGAGTAGGATGACGACGATGTTTTTACCACCACCATCCTGGAGTCAAAATATTTGCAGTGGATTTCTTAAATTATTCACTGTCCACACACACAGGTGTCAGTTTAGTCTTCACCACAGGCAGATTTTCCTCAAGCCAAGACTAATAAACCAGTTGCATTCCTAACTTTGATTTCTCTGTTATACTACACGTTTTATTTAGGAGTATTTGAATTCACACCAAGCAGGGTAACTATACAGTAGTATCTATCCACTCTTAATGGTTCTCCAGATAACAAGTTTCAACTGACAGCCCCTTCAGCTTTTCTATTTCATGACCACATTTCATAAGCGCAGCTGGGATATTATATATTTTTTAAACTATACCTTTTTAGGCCAAAGTTATCTTGTATAAACCAAAAAAGAAAATTTACTTAAAAATTTGTTTCCTAAAATGAACTTTAAGCAATTTTTTTTGTTCTAAAGTTTGGCACAGTAGTCAAGTAGTATAAAAACGTAATAGTGCCAAGTACAAATTACATTTCAAAAATATTATTATTTGACAAAAAATATATATTACTACGTGTGTGAACAAAATTCTGCTAAATTATTAATTTATCAATATATCAAATAGTATAATAATAAATTATTTAAAAATTGAATACATACAGTGTAGAGATTACTAACTACTAAAACTGTATGTGCATTTATTTTTTTCATGTCATTTAAAAATGACATTTATCTAATAAATAAATTAAAAGTTTCAATAAAATAAGAAAAAATGATTGTTAGAAGAAAAAACCAGCATGGATTAGATTATTTTTTTTTTGTGATTATGCAAATTTCATTGTTGGAGCATTTCATCCTCATTAACAAAAAAAAAAACGGGATGAATTTAGTGGAATCTCTCAAAAAATGGTGACATGATTTCTATAATAATCAGGTGATAATTTTCATTACATATATTCTTTAACTAAATTAATAATGTATATAGCTACATCAAAATGTGGCAATAATTCTACATTCACAAAACCGGATTACCACACGGCTGCGTATGACGCCAGTCACACAAAACCATATAGAGAGAGGCCAACACGGAAGTCAGACATCCCTCCCAGGATGACTGACGACACCATGTTCGAACCTCGATCCTTTTATAAAAAAAAATATAAATAATAAATTAATGACTGACGACACCATGTTTGAACCTCGATCCTTTTATAAAAAAAAAATATAAATAATAAATTGATAAACACAAAAAAAGTTTATTAATCAGTCCTGTACAGTTTTAACTGCACAACAACTGCTGACAATGGAAGGCCAGGTGCAGTCCCCACCTTTAACAGTGACAACCACAACTAGGCTCTCCCAAACACAATTTTTTCAAAATAACAAACTAAAATAAAAAATTAAATCAAATAAAAAAAAATTGTGAATGTTGATTATTAACAATTAAAATAAAGATAATTTTTTTTTATATTATCTTAATCATTGATTATACATAATGAGCATATCACATGTCAGAATAGCAAACATGAAGACCAATTTCTGAGAATTCCAATACTATATACTAGAATAACTACGATTGAAAATAAGCGGTCCATGCTGGTTGTCTCCAAAAAATTTTGACAGACTGCTTAAACAAGTATTTTTTTGTAATGTAATACAAGGATCAATCATAATCTTGACTTGAGATCAACTGGGATAAGACCGTTCTCCTTCCTATAGACGAGCTACGAGGTGAATGGAATAACCAGTTAACGATTTCCGATTCAATAAAGTATTTGGGCATAACAGTTTCTGCTAAACCTCAGGAATATCTACAACTTAACCTGACTCATTTGCTGATGAAGTTGAGAGCCAAAATTAAGATATGGCAAAAAATCCTGCCAGCAAGAGCGGACAGAATCTCATTAATAAAAATGGTAGTGCTGCCTCAGGTTCTTTATGTCCTGCGCAACTCACCTATATGGATCTCAGACAAGCACTTTAGATTGATAGAACGTATGCTCAACGACTTATTATGGGGGAGGAAGCGCGTGAGACTGAAGGCACTCTATTTCTCCATGCCTTACAATCGGGGAGGTCTTAACCTCCCTTACTTTAGGGGCTATTTTGTGGCTTCCCAACTCTGTCTTTTTAACGACTGGGAAAATAGCCCTTTTTGCAGCAGAGTGGTGAAAGATTCAGGCTTCTCGGACTTTTTTACCGTACTGGAATCTGATTATTTAGCAAATATTCCGAGCGGATACTCATTTTTCCGCAGAATGGCTATAAAGACTTGGCTGGCCATAAGGAGTTGGTGCGGAGTTAAGGCATCACTCATCTGCACCCCATTATGGCATAACCCAAAACTTTGTAACTTAAACGACTTGAGCTGCCGTCAGTACTGGAGGATCAAAAATGTTCAGTATCTACATCAAATAGTCAGTGGGGGACAAATTCTGCCCCTCATGGAATTAAGGGCAAATTTAGGTGAGGTGGCTTGGTATGCATATTTCCAACTGAGGTCCGCACTCTCTAGCACTGTTAATAGTCACTCTTTTACTATAGATACTCCTGCATTTTTACACGACTTAATTTGTAAGAAAACCGATACGAGAATTAAACTATCACACTGTTACAGACACTTAATGGATAATTTTTTTGTGGAGGTTCTCTCTCCAGGACAGAGAGCTTGGTCCTCTCTTCTTGCAGAGGGGGGCCATCCAAATTGGGATAATATAGGGGAAAGCTTAAAGCTGGTTTCACACAATTTTAATCACACTGTAGTACAATTTAATATTCTGCACAAAATTTATGTGACACCTATATGGCTATATAGAAGAGGACTCAGGGCCTCCTCAGATTGCCCACGTTGTGGTGATTCCGAGGCAGATCACTTACATATGTTCTGGGAATGCCCAAAGGTGAGTAGGTACTGGAGTTTGGTCCAAAAAAATCAGGCGTATAAGCTTAAAACGGTTGTCCCTTTGTCCCCCACGATATGGGTCCTGGGAGACTTATCTGAGGTTAATTACCAGCCCATAAAATGTCATCTGTTGATTAAGGTGATGTTCTTGGCTAGACTACTTATTTCCAGAGCTTGGTTTTCCCCTTCCGCCCCAGACTGTAATAACTGGCTGAGTTTGGTTGAGAAAGTGAAAAGCTACGAGAATATACTCTACAAACAGAGAGGAGCCTACTTAAAGTGGATTAACTTATGGAAAGACTGGGACACAGTTAGTTAATTATTATTTTTCTTTTTTTTCGCTATTTTATTTATTTATTTTTCTTTCCTGCAAGGTGGGAGGGTGGTGGGTGGGAGGAGATAGGGGGAAATTCCATTTGTCCGGTTCGCTCTATATGTATTGTATCGGGGAAGAGTGTGAAGGCATGCTTGGGTACATGAGGACTTCTAGGAATACTTGAGGACGGGAGGATCTTCCGGCATTGGGGCAAGGGTTGGAATTTCTATCTGTTCAGAATGCTATGTACATCTGTTTTTCCAAGCTTCGGGCGAATCTGCCGTTCTCCTCAGTTTGAGTCCTTCACTTGATTTTTGAAGTCTCCACATAATTGTGTACATCTGTATGCAATTATGGCTAGTTATGTCCATGGACTAGATTTTACGGACTTATGGACTATAAAATACCAGATATGTAATGTGGTTGTAGAATTTATATTAAAACAATAAAACTAATAAAAAAAAAAAAAAAAAAAAAAAGGATCAATCATAATTTTGCAGAATAATGGCAGACAGTAGAATTTAAATACTAAAGCTACAGAACAAGGGCTACCCTTCGATCTGCGTAACCCAGCACTGTCATGACAGGCATCAGCTTATAAATGATAACTCTTCACTAAAAGGACTACACAATTTTTTACAAAGACATCATGTGTTTTCTCGAAGCCAGAGGGCTGTGGAAGTGTCGGTGTTTAGCAGTGGCTCTTTCGTTCCTCCTCATGTCTGTGAGGAGGAATGTGTCCCGAGGCTCCACCCACCCATACACGATCAGTATCGCACACACGCTAGTCTACATCCAACTGCTACACCCATCCCTCATGTGCCTGTGTGAGCGCCGAAGGCAGTGATGAGCCAAGTTTCATCGGCCGGAGTCTGGAAGCGTTCCGTCATGATCCGATGGGGGCAACGCAAACTCCCTTTGGGATGAAGCAGCGTTGTTCCAAAGCTGATGGAAGGGTCCACATTGGGGCTTCCACCTGTGAGCAACCTGCATGATCTCTTGCCAATCATAGGGCATAATGATCCATTTTAAGTGGCTATTTTGAACAAACGGGGTATTGATGTCAGGCGCAAAGGGTGCATACTTCAGCATGGCACAGCGGATCGCCAACACTGTCATCCAGCACAGTGCATTTTTCAAGCTGTTTAGAGGAAAACATGTGTTCTTCAGTTACATAAACTGTTTGTGCTTTATTAATCATGGTTATGGTTTAATTAAGTATTTTATATACAGTGGAGGAAATAATTATTTGACCCCTCACTGATTTTGTAAGTTTGTCAAATGACAAAGAAATGAAAAGTCTCAGAACAGTATCATTTCAATGGTAGGTTTATTGAGTGGCAGATAGCACATCAAAAGGAAAATCGAATAAATAACTTTAAATAAAAGATAGCAACTGATTTGCATTTCATTGAGTGAAATAAGTATTTGAACCCTCTAACAAAAAAAGACTTAATACTTGGTGGAAAAACCCTTGTTTGCAAGCACAGAGGTCAAACGTTTCTTGTAATTGATGACCAAGTTTGCGCACATTTTAGGAGGAATGTTGGTCCACTCCTCTTTGCAGATCATCTCTAAATCCCTAAGGTTTCGAGGCTGTCTCTGTGCAACTCTGAGCTTGAGCTCCCTCCATAGGTTTTCGATTGGATTAAGGTCCGGAGACTGACTAGGCCACTCCATGACCTTAATGTGCTTCTTCTTGAGCCACTCCTTTGTTGCCTTTGCTGTATGTTTTGGGTCATTGTCGTGCTGGAACACCCATCCACGACCCATTTTCAGTTTCCTGGCAGAGGGAAGGAGGTTGTCGCTCAGGATTTCACGATACATGGCTCCGTCCATTTTCCCGTTTATGCGAATAAGTTGTCCTGTGCCCTTAGCAGAAAAACACCCCCAAAGCAAAATGTTTCCACCCCCATGCTTGACGGTGGGGACGGTGTTTTGGGGGTCATAGGCAGCATTTTTCTTCCTCCAAACACAGCGAGTTGAGTTAATGCCAAAGAGCTCTATTTTGGTCTCATCAGACCACAGCACCTTCTCCCAGTCACTCTCTGAATCATTCAGGTGTTCATTGGCAAACTTCAGACGGGCCTGCACATGTGCCTTCCTGAGCAGGGGGACCTTGCGAGCCCTGCAGGATTTTATTCCATTGCGGTGTAATGTGTTTCCAATGGTTTTCTTGGTGACTGTGGTCCCTGCTAATTTGAGGTCATTAACTAACTCCTCCCGTGTAGTTCTAGGATGCTTTTTCACCTTTCTCAGAACCATTGACACCCCACGAGGTGAGATCTTGCGTGGAGCCCCAGAGCAAGGTCGATTGATGGTCATTTTGTGCTCCTTCCATTTTCGAACAATCGCACCAACAGTTGTCACCTTCTCTCCCAGCTTCTTGCTAATGGTTTTGTAGCCCATTCCAGCCTTGTGCAGGTCTACAATTTTGTCTCTGACATCCTTGGACAGCTCTTTGGTCTTTCCCATGTTGGAGAGTTTGGAGTCTGCTTGATTGATTGATTCTGTGGACAGGTGTCTTTTATACAGGTGACTAGTTAAGACAGGTGTCCTTAATGAGGGTGACTAATTGAGTAGAAGTGTCTAACCACTCTGTGGGAGCCAGAACTCTTAATGGTTGGTAGGGGTTCAAATACTTATTTCACTCAATGAAATGCAAATCAGTTGCTATCTTTTATTTAAAGTTATTTATTCGATTTTCCTTTTGATGTGCTATCTGCCACTGTTACAATAAACCTACCATTGAAATGATACTGTTCTGAGACTTTTCATTTCTTTGTCATTGGACAAACTTACAAAATCAGTGAGGGGTCAAATAATTATTTCCGCCACTGTAATTAAAAAATAATTTGTAATTTGCGTTCTATATCTATGTGCAGTAATACAGTCCAATAGAATGCTGCTATCAGCATTATTAGCAAATTTGATTGCTTCCGGGCTGAAATGGGTGAGATAGATATATTAATATTGCATTATAGACAACATCTATATATTTACCTACCACATCTGATCTATTTAAGTGGTGTTTTTTTTTTTTTACTCCTCCATACAACCACATTTTAGAGGACCGTATCACTGTACATTTATATAAATCCTGAAAGAATACTATTTTATAAAATTAGAAATAAAATCAACTTCTTTCTCACTGGCGATTTAAACACGCGGTAGGAATGCGTGATGTGAACGCATAGCACGTGCACTGAATCCTGAGCCATAATTTTTTATGGGTCTGTGTACATGAGCTTTTATTTTTCACGCATCAGTTGTGAGTTGCTTCAAAAATGCAGCTTGTTTTTTATCATTTTTTTTTAAATCATTTTTAAATCAACACAGGGCCCATAGAAGTTAATGGGGCTGGGTGAAAAATGCATCACATCCTCAAGCAGGTGTGGGCACATTGCGTTTTTCAATGATGGTTGTTAAGATATGTTCTAAATAAATCTAAAAAATTTTAACTGAGGCATGAAAAGCACACGAAAACGCATTGAACTACCGTGGAAAAAAAATGAATGACTTAGCACTATCGCAGATAAGTTAATAACTTTGCTTGGAAGATCACATGATTTTACATGAAAGCTCACACGACACATTCGGACCATATCTGCGAGGCCCGTGTAAAAGTAGCCAAACTGCTAATCATTATGCACAAACATTTTACTGTCAGTTCTATGTAACTGAAGAACATTTGTTCCCCTCTTAACAGAATGAAAAATGCACTGTGCTGGATGACAGTGTTGGCGATCCGCTGTGCCATGCTGAAGTATGCACCCTTTGCGCCTGACATCAATACCCCGTTTGTTCAAAATAGCCACTTAAAATGTATCGTTATGCCCTATGAACGGCAAGAGATCATGCGGGTTGCTCACAGGTGGAAGCCCCAATGTGGACCCTTCCATCAGCTTTGGAACAACGCTGCTTCATCGCCAAAGGGAGTTTACGTTGCCCCCATCGGATCATGACGGAACGCTTCCAGACTCCGGCCGATGAAACTTGACTCAGCACTGCCTTTGGTGCTCACAAAGGCACATGAGGGATGAGTGCAGCAGTTGGATGTAGACTAGCGTGTGTGCCATACTGATCGTGTATGGGTGGGTGGAGCGTCGGGACACATTCCTCCTCACAGACACGAGGAGGAACGAAAGAGCCGCTGCTAAACACCGACACTTCCACAGCCCTCTGGCTTCGAGAAAACACATGATGTCGTTGTAAGTGAAAACACAGTGTTCTGCTGCATCTTCCATGTGCCTGATCAGGAAACCTGGCGTAGACTAGTGAGGTCAGATTGTGTGCTGTGTGGCCATGCACAATAATTACTTTAAAAAAAAAAAAATTAAGAAAATAAATAATGTCTGATTATTTAAAAAACGATCAATACTGACATTAATCAATACATAAATATAATTAAAAACCAACTGTACATTTCATAATTTGAATAATCTACATATTATACATTAAATACATTTAAAAATACAATATATATGTAAATATAACTATAAATATATTAAAAATTATCACAATCAATACTAATATTTATTAAAACATGATCAATACATTACAAGAAATAAAATTGTTAATCAATATATAAATAATAAAAATAATTCTGAATTAAAACATACATGATTATATTAAATTTATAAATACAAAACACACACATATATATATATATATATATATATATATATATATATACATTTTATGATTAATAAATTAATAAATAAAATATAATGCAAAATCATAAATAAATATATATAATAAATATAAAAAAATAATGCATCAATAAATTCATAACTAAATTTATCAAAAAGAAATTCATTTTAATTAATAAATAATTCAATTCATATTTAAATATAAATAAATAATTTAATAAATAATAAAAAATATCAATAAATAAGTTAAAAAGATTAAAAAAAACAGATTTTGGGAGGGAGAGAAAAGGAGAGTGATGGACAAGGGACCTCTCAACGGCCTGAACCGACAGCGGGGGCCAAGAAGTCACTGCCGATCCAGGACTCGTTCATCTTGATGAAGGTGAGTCAGTGGACAGACGGGTCCTCTTGTCCGTGACCACCCCACCTGCAGCGCCGAAAGTCCACTCAGACAGTACGCTGGAGGGGGGGCAAGACAGTAGCTCCAGCGCATACTGAGCGAGCTCACGGCAGGTGTCCAGCCTGGCGACCCAGTACTCCATGGGGTCGTCGGTGCTCATGCTGTCGGCAGCACCGACTGACCCCATGTAGTCGGCCACCATGCGGGCCAGCCGCTGATGGTAACTGCTGCTACTGGGTCGCGCAGACTGGTAGAACTGCCTCATCTCACCCATAAGGTCACCAACTCGGCTGGTGCTGCTGGGACCAGCCTTTGGCTGGGTGAGATGGGCGGGGAGAACTGGAGCCTGAGGCCGTGGGTTAGCCTCCTCCAGCCATTTGACCTCCAGCCATTTGATGAGACAGGCCCGCAGTTTTTCCATCCGGGCCTGTCTCCGGCTGGCTGGGATGAACTGCTCCAGCTTCCCCTTGCATCTAGTGTCTAAAAGGGTGGCCAACCAGAAATCGTCACTCTCCTTCAGTTTCCTGATCCGGGTGTCCCTCCTAAGGCAGGGCAGCATGTGGGCAGCCATAGGGAAGAGGACAGCCCACTGTGCCTCATCATGCCTGCCAGGGACCATGACATCCTGGTCCTCAAGCTGCTGTTCATGATGGTCCCTATTGCTGCTGCCCCACCCCCGGACTAACAGTGCCCCCAACACCGTCTCTTCCTCCTGACCAGGCGTAGACTCCTGGACGTCGTGAATGTCTTCCTCCTCCTTCACGTCGTCCTGGGCCTGGTGGAGCAAGGCCGCCTCATCTTGCTCCACCAAGGCACTCTCCCCAGCCTCGAGCAGGCGATCTAGTGTCCTGTCCAGCTGGAACACTAAGGGGAGCACGTAATTGAGGCCGACATGCTCCCCACTTACCATCTTGGTCGCCTGCTCAAATGGGGCCAACACGTGGCAGACCTGCTGTATCTGCCCCCACTCTGCATTAGTGATGTATGGGAGTGTGTTGGTTGGCCCTGGAGTGCCTAGGTCAAGAAGGTATTCCCTCACCGCCCTTCTCTGCTCCCACAACCTCTCCAGCATGTGGAGGGTGGAGTTCCACCGCGTCACGCTGTCGACAAGCAGCCTGTGAGGGGGCAGGCTGTTGTCCCGCTGCAGTCTGGACAGGGACGCGGAGGCAGTTGGGGAGCGTTGGAAGTGGCTGGCAATCCGACGGACACGTTGCACAATGTCACTCAACCCTGGAAATGTGGTAGGTATTTCTGGACAACCAGGTTGAGGACATGTGCCATGCAGGGAACGTGTGTCAGACTGCCAGCATGGAGGGCGGCGAGGAGGTTGCTGCCATTGTCACATACAACCATAACTGCCTGGAGCCTTCAGGGTGTCAGCCACTTCTGGACCTGATCCTGTAGTGCTGATAGAACATCAGGTCCAGAATGTCTCCGATCCCCTAAGCTAACAAGCTGGAGCACGGCCTGGCAGCGGACGTGCCCCACACTTGCGTAGCTACGGGGACGCTTGCTGGGGGGCTCAGCAGCTTTGGAGACAGTGGCTTGAGGAAGGCTAGTGTTTCCACCCTGGACACCTCGTGGCGGCACCACAAAGTCTGATGCCGCTGTTCCCTCCCCGGCGCCTCGGAGGGACACCCAATGGGCGGTAAAACTAATGTAGCGCCCCTGCCCATGCCTGCTGGTCCAGGCATCCATGGTCAGATGCACCCTGTCGCTGACAGCGTGATCCAGCGACAGGGATACATTGTGCACCACATGCTGGTGGAGGGCAGGGACGCCGGTCCTGGCGAAGAAATGGCGGCTGGGGACACGCCATCTAGGTTGGGCCTGCTCCAACATCTGCCTGAATGGATTGCTATCCACAAGGTTGAAGGGCAGTAGATGTTGGGCAATAACCCTTGCCAGGAGCCCATTGAGAGAACGCACGCGTCTGTCCCCGGGGGTGTAGGGCGCGGTGCGTTTCAAAGCCTCAGCAATTGAGGGCTGGTGCCGGACGGCAGAGGAGGAGGACCTGGAGGAGGGTGCAGTGGAGGCAGAGGTATGGCTGCCGGTACCAGTACCTCTAGGAGAGGGAGTGGTGGAGCGGGACTGAGTCTGCGGTTGCTGCTGATGCTGAACAGTGGCAGGAGGTGCTGTCCCCTGCACACTGGTGGTGGTGCTGCTGCTACGACCACCACGCATCTCTTCCCACTCCCGCCAATGATTGACTCCAAGGTGCTGGGTAAGGGCAGTGGTACCCAGCCGAGCCAAACACCTCCCTCTCCTCACCCTGGCATGGCATAGCTGACAGATGCCAATTGTGACATCATCTGCTGCCAGGGTGAAATATGCCCAAACAGGCTGGTCAGATGGGGCTGAGGATAACTGCGCCTGTTCAGGCTCGGTGCGCACAGTAGGAGCTGGCTGCTGCTGCCTGCCGCTCTTACCAGTGGAGCCCCTGACACTGGGCTCCCTGGTGACCTGGCGCACCATTTGCCTCGCCTGCCTACCTTCGTCAGTGCTGCTATCACGTGACGAAGGAGGTGGAACACACTCTGTGTCACCCTCCTCCTCAGACTCAAGGCCCCCATGTGATGGACCGAGAGGACCAGCTAACATGGAGCCCCTGCCATGGCTCTGCTGTCCCCTCACTGACACCTGAGTCTGACTAGGTGCGGGAGTAGTGTGGCTGACCCCACCCGCACCCGTTGGAAGGGATGTCACTGGGGTACTCACAGGAGGTACCCCATCCTCCTCCTCTATCCCTTCCATAAGGTCCTGACAATCGGGTGGACTAAATTCAACTTCACCCTCCTGCATTAAGTCCCCCAAGATGTCCCTCTCTTTATCGAGAGATAAACAGGAGCAGGGTAGCATCTTGGGGACTGGGGGGTGGTGAAGCAGGAGGAGGAGTTGCCCCTCCACTGCTTATGCTGCTGCTCCTGCTGCGAGCCTGGGCGGATGAATCGGTGGTGCTGGATTGTGCCACATATGCCACAATTGCATCCGCCTCGTCCGAAGCAATTAGGCAGCTGCAATGCCCAAAAAAATCTGGGAGCAGGCGTGCTCTGCTGGCTGCTGTCCAGCGGCGTTCCTTCTCCTGTCCCTACTGCTCTGGCTGCGTACCTCGCCTTTGTGGCTCATTTTTTGAAGTACCAACAAAAAATAAAATATATATAAATATATAGAATAAACTTTATTGGGGCGGTGACAAAAAAAAAGTTATATTAAATAACAAAAATAAAAGTTATAGAAACCAAAAAGAAATTAAAGACTAATTATTCATGTTTTTTTCACTAAAACTTTTTTTTTTTTTTTAAAACTAACTACAAAGACACGGACTAAGACAAAACGAATACAAGTAACAGTAAAACTTTTTTTTTTCTCCTAACTACCTACAACGGCACAAAGACAAAGACGGACAGACGGACTAAGACAAAACAAACCCAGGTAACAGTAAAACTTTTTTTTTTTTGTTTTTTTTTTTCTCTTAACTACCTACAACAGCACAAAGACAAAGACGGACGGACTAAGACAACGGCACAAAGACAAAGACGGATTAAGACAAAACAAACACAAGTAACAGTAAAACTTTTTTTTTTTTTTTCTCCTAACAACCTACAACAGCACAAAGACAAAGACAGACGGACGGACTAAGACAAAACGAACAAACTCGGAACAGATAATGAAAAACTACAAATTTACACAGAAGGACACTAAACTAAGACCGTACACTAAGCTAATATATCAAAAGTTAACCTAAACCCTAACTCTATCTGTGAATAATATAGTTGATCCTACACTAAACCCTAACTCTATCTAAGCTAAGTGATACTGAAAATACTATCTAATTCCCTATCTGTATTTAATCAATTCAAACTAACTAGTCCCTACTCTACACTGAACTTTATATAATAAACTGAGCCCTAACACTGCCTAAACTAACTTTCTGACCTACCCGGCACCCTGCAAACTATCTAATTATTCACTTCCCTAATCCCTATCTATCTAATAAACTATAATTTAGATCAATGCACAATTCAATTCACAGACTGAGAAACGCTCTTGCTCCTCTCACTCCAAAAACTAAACCCACACAATGGCAAACGGGCGGTGTCTTTATTTATATAGTGAAGGGGCAGGCTACTAACCGATTGGTTGCTATGGATGTTGCTAAGGTGTGACAGGCCATTCCCATTGGCTATTCAAGCTAGGCGAAGGGAGGGTTCACAATTCTACTGTCAGTTGAAAAAAAAAAAAAAGTGATTTTGTTTATTTAAAATCGCATTTTGATTTTCATGGCCAGTGCTGAGGTAAATGTCCCGCCATTTATTTTTCTTTTGACATTTTAGCTTATTTTAACGCATGTCTAGTATACCAACTATATCCAACACTGTTTAATAAATTGTATGTGAAGCGAATTTTAGGATTGAAAGATTCAAAACGCTATACTCGATATGGGGAAAAAAAAAAGAAATCGCCTTACTCGATAATTATGTAGTTGTCATTATCGCGTAATGCGATTGTAACTGTAATATGGTGTTAAGCTAACTTTTGTGGAGCATTATACATACAAAGATAAATCGCCTTACTCGATAATTACGTAGTTGTCATTATCGCGTAATGCGATTGTAACTTATATTCCATATTCGTTAATTCTAGCCTAATATGGAATATAGCAGGTCCAAGTTGAAATCGCAATTCGATTATTATAACTTTAAATAATCAAATTGCGATTTCAAATTCAAAATCCATATTAGGCTAGAATTAACGAATATGGAATATGGCAGTGCTAAGTTGAAATCGCCATGCGATTATTTCGAGTTATATTAATCGCATTGCGATTTCAACTTGGACCTGGTTTACTATGGTTGGCTTGGTAGAATTAGCGAATATGACGAATGTATTTGTCATATTCCACAAAACGAATATGGCGAATGTATTCGTCATATTCCACAAAACGAAGATAACAAAGTATTCTGCATCTTCGTTTTAGCTACCTATTCATCAACTTCGCTAATTCTAGCAATGATACAGGAAAGTTTACTATAGAGACAGCCAAGTTTAAGCTATGCGATTATATGACTGCTTTAAAAAAAAAAAAATAATAGAATAATTATAATACCTGCTTATTAGAATTATTCTATTTTTTTAAAAAGCAGTAATATAATTGCATAGCAAATTAAACTTAGCTGTCTCAATACATTTGTCATATTCGCTGATTCTACCGAGTCAACCATAGTAAACCAGGTCCAAGTTGAAATCGTAATTTGATTATTATAACTTGAATTGATCGAATTTCGATTTCAGCTTAGCACTGCCATATTCCATATTATGCTAGAATTAATGAATATGGAATATAGCTGTGCTAAGTTGAAATCGAAATTTGATTATTATAACTTGAATTAATCGCATTGCTATTTCAATAGGAGACTAGGAGAGTAGCCTTTAAGTTAAAAAGGAAAATCACAATACGCGATTATTTAAATCGCATATTAATTGCGATAACTATAATAATGGCGAATATAAAACGAATATTCTATCGAATATTCGCGAATTTCGTCGAAATCGAATATGGCACCTGCCGCTCATCAATACCTATGAACAGGGATACAACAGGTGATGTAATGCAGAATGACATGCAATGCAATACAATAATGCAGTTCCCACGTATTCTGAGTGGGACGCTGCATACCCCCATGGTAAAACATAAGTCGCCCTCGAGGTTGGTAATATCTGAAGCTGTGGATCTCTAAGCAGTTTCCTGTAATACACCAAATACACACCACCAAATATGTGCATATAGATATAGTCATTGCAATGCATTATCATGACTCTTCAATAACCTCCTGTAAATAAAGGGTTATGCACAAAAATACATTCTAGGCAAATATATAATATATCACATACAGATTTTTTTTCATCTTGGTTGATGCTTTACTGCCAAAAATTGTAATTAATCTCACATAAAGGCAGTAAAGTCCATGATGCAGGTTTAAAGACAAAGTCCATACCTAATTTGGGGTATAAAAACTTTTTAAAGTGCAAACTTTTTGTAAAAAGGATGAGCACAGAAAAGTCTTTCTGGGTACTGTACTTTAAACGTTTCATCAACATAGTCCCTTGATAACCTGAAAATGGGGTAAAAAGGGGTTAAATAGCATAAAACACACAAATAAAGTGCAACTGTGATTTTTCTTTTTCTGGATTCAAGTGGAGTACATGATGGAGTCCTTGCTAATAAAAACACAGAGAGGGGCTCAAAACAAAAACAAGAAGAGAAGTCCTCTCAAAACAATGGCAGCTCCTGCTCCATATAAGTGTTTGGCATACGGCCTACTTAATTGTAGGGATCTGAACTGGACGACACATCCGTAGAAATTGGGATTCCAGAATTCCATGAATCAGGGGAAGATCCTTCCGGTTTTCCCTACATTATCCGCTGCTTAGGAGTGGATGGCAAGTTCAGCTTCTTTTTCACCTCTTCAAAAATAGGAGATTGCACTTTTTTATGTTCTAATCCAGCCCAATTGCAGGGTCAATCCTGGTTACAGATTTTGATTCCTCTGAGGGATTTCTCATTAATGAAGGATTCGCTGGTTCACCTTTATAGGTTGAGATAGTGAATTCCTGATGCTGTTGTACAGCCAGTTGTGGTGGAAGGACATGCGGCAAACTGCTATAAGCCTCAGGCCCAACCGCCACTGCATTTACCCAGTTTGCTGTTATGGAGAAATAACGTCCCTGACCGTGCTTACTGGTCCACGTATCCGCAGTGAGCTGCACCTTGCCACAGATGGCGTTGCGCATTGCACACCTGATTTTGTCCGCCACTTTGTTGTGCAGGGAAGGGATGGCAAGCCTGGAAAAGTAGTGGCAACTAGGCACGATGTACTGTGGGACAGCCACCGTCATAAGGCTTTTAAAACTCTCCGTCTCCACCAGATGAATTACAGCATTTCAAAGGCTAGTAACTTTGAAATGCTGGCATTCAGGGCCAGGGATCGCAGGTGGGTAGGGGGGTACTTCCTCTCCTGCTCCAGTGTTTGGGAGATGGAGAGCTGAATGCTTCCGTGGGACATTGTGGAGATGCTTGATGACCCAGATGGTGGTGTTGCTGGCAGATCCTCTGTTTGCGGGGTGGCAGGTGGCACTGTCACTCCAGAGGTGAATGAAGAGGCCGACACTGCAGATGAAGAGGAAGCAGGAGGAGCCAGAGACCTTTCTTGGTTTTTGAGGTGTCTACTCCACTGCAGCTCATGCTTTGCACTTAGATGCCTGGTAGAGTTGAGCGGACACCTGGATGTTCGGGATCCGAACCCGATCCGAACTTCGTCCCGAACCCCATTGAAGTCAATAATTAGTCTGCATGTCATAGCAGAGAATCAGGCTTCACGTCAGCCACCACTGCAACAGTCCATTGTCATATATTTAGGCCCAGCACCCAGGCAGAGGAGAGAGGTCCCGTAACAGAGAATCTGGCTTCATGTCAGCAGAGAATCAGTCTGCATGTCATAGCAGAAAATCAGGCTTCACGTCACCCAACATTCGAACAGTCCATGGCATATATTTAGGCCCAGGCACCCAGGCAGAGGAGAGAGGTCCCATAACAGAGAATCTGTCTTCATGTCAGCAGAGAATCAGTCTGCATGTCATAGCAGAGAATCAGGCTTCACGTCACCCAACATTGGAACAGTCCATTGGCATATATTTAGGCCCCGGCACCCAGACAGAGGAGAGGTTCATTCAACTTTGGGTAGTCTCGCAATATAATGGTAAAATGAAAATAAAAATAGGATTGAATGAGGAAGTGCCCTGGAGTACAATAATATATGGTTAAGGGAAGGTAGCTAATGTCTAATCTGCACAATGGATGGACAGGTCCTGTGGGATCCATGCCTGGTTCATTTTTATGAACGTCAGCTTGTCCACATTGGCTGTAGACAGGCGGCTGCGTTTGTCTGTAATGACGCCCCCTGCCGTGCTGAATACACGTTCAGACAAAATGCTGGCCGCCGGGCAGGCCAGCACCTCCAAGGCATAAAAGGCTAGCTCTGGCCACGTGGACAATTTAGAGTCCCAGAAGTTGAATGGGGCTGAACCATCAGTCAGTACGTGGAGGGGTGTGCACACGTACTGTTCCACCATGTTAGTGAAATGTTGCCTCCTGCTAGCACGTTGCGTATCAGGTGGTGGTGCAGTTAGCTGTGGCGTGTTGACAAAACTTTTCCACATCTCTGCCATGCTAACCCTGCCCTCAGAGGAGCTGGCCGTGACACAGCTGCCTTGGCGACCTCTTGCTCCTCCTCTGCCTTGGCCTTGGGCTTCCACTTGTTCTCCTGTGACATTTGAGAATGCTCTCAGTAGCGTGTCTACCAATGTGCGCTTGTAATCGCGCATCTTCCTATCACGCTCCAGTGCAGGAAGTAAGGTGGGCACATTGTCTTTGTAGCGTGGATCCAGCAGGGTGGCAACCCAGTAGTCCGCACACATTAAAATGTGGGCAACTCTGCTGTCGTTGCGCAGGCACTGCAGCATGTAGTCGCTCATGTGTGCCAGGCTGCCCAGGGGTAAGGACAAGCTGTCCTCTGTGGGAGGCGTATCGTCATCATCCTGCCTTTCCCCCCAGCCACGCACCAGTGATGGGCCCGAGCTTCGTTGGGTGCCACCCCGCTGTGACCATGCTTCATCCTCATCCTCGTCCACCTCATCCTCCAGTAATGGGCCCTGGCTGGCCACATTTGTACCTGGCCTCTGCTGTTGCAAAAAAACTCCCTCTGAGTCACTTCGAAGAGATTGGCCTGAAAGTGCTAAAAATTACCCCTCTTCCTCCTCCTCCTCCTGGGCCACCTCCTCTACCATCATCGCCCTAAGTGTTTTCTCAAGGAGACATAGAAGTGGTATTGTAATGCTGATAACGGCGTCATCGCCACTGGCCTTGTTGGTGGAGTACTCGAAACAGCGCAACAGGGCACACAGGTCTCGCATGGAGGCCCAGTCATTGGTGGTGAAGTGGTGCTGTTCCGTAGTGTGACTGACCCGTGCGTGCTGCAGCTGAAAATCCACTATGGCCTCCTGCTGCTCGCACAGTCTGTCCAGCATGTGCAAGGTGGAGTTCCACCTGGTGGGCACGTCGCATATGAGGCGGTGAGCAGGAAGGCCGAAGTTACGCTGTAGCGCAGACAGGTGAGCAGCAGCAGGATGTGAACGCCGGAAGCACGAACAGACGGCCCGCACTTTATGCAGCAGCTCTGACATGTCGGGGTAGTTGGGAATGAACTTCTGCACCACCAAATTCAGCACATGCGCCAAGCAAGGGATGTGCGTCAAACCGGCTAGTCCCAGAGCTGCAACGAGATTTCGCCCTTTATCGCACACCACCAGGCCGGGCTTGAGGCTCACCGGCAGCAACCACTCGTCGGTCTGTTGTTCTATACCCGCCACAACTCCTGTGCGGTGTGGGGCCTGTCCCCCAAACATATGAGTTTCAGAATGGCCTGCTGACGTTTACCCCGGGCTGTGCTGAAGTTGGTGGTGAAGGTGTGTGGCTGACTGGATGAGCAGGTGGAAGAAGAGGAGGGGGAAGCCGAGTAGGAGGAGGTGGCAACAGGAGGCAAAGAATGTTGCCCTGCGATCCTTGGTGGCGGAAGGACGTGCGCCAAACAGCTCTCCGCCTGGGGCCCAGCTGCCACAACATTTACCCAGTGTGCAGTTAGGGAGATATAGCGTCCCTGGCCGTGCTTACTGGTCCACGTATCTGTGGTTAGGTGGACCTTGCCACAGATGGCGTTGCGCAGTGCACACTTGATTTTATCGGATACTTGGTTGTGCAGGGAAGGCACGGCTCTCTTGGAGAAGTAGTGCCGGCTGGGAACAACATACTGTGGGACAGCAAGCGACATGAGCTGTTTGAAGCTGTCTGTGTCCACCAGCCTAAATGACAGCATTTCATAGGCCAGTAGTTTAGAAATGCTGGCATTCAGGGCCAGGGATCGAGGGTGGCTAGGTGGGAATTTACACTTTCTCTCAAATGTTTGTGAGATGGAGAGCTGCCGTGTGACATGGTTGAGATGCTTGGTGACGGAGGCGGTGGAAGAGGCCGAGGCGGCAGCCGCAGAAGAGGCCGAGGCGGCAGCAGCAGAAGAGGCCGAGGCGGCAGCAGCAGAAGAGGTAGCAGGGGGAGCCTGAGTGACTTCCTTGGTTTTAAGGTGTTTACTCCACTGCAGTTCATGCTTTGCATGCAGGTGCCTGGTCATGCAGGTTGTGCTAAGGTTCAGAACGTTAATGCCTCGCTTCAGGCTCTGATGGCATAGCGTGCAAACCACTAGGGTCTTGTCGTCAGCACATTGTTTGAAGAAGTGCCATGCCAGGGAACTCCTTGAAGCTGCCTTTGGGGTGCTCGGTCCCAGATGGCGGCGGTCAGGCGGAGTCTCTTGGCGGCGGGTGTTCTGCTTTTGCCCACTGCTCCCTCTTTTGCTACGCTGTTGGCTCGGTCTCACCACTGCCTCTTCCTCCGAACTGTGAAAGTCAGCTATTTTTTTGGAGAGGGTATTAACCCCTCTAACTAAACTACTACCATCGTATATTCGAGATACTGGCCATTTTCTATTTGAAATTGGCTCTCTCCAGGTGGATGAAGGCTGCATATTCGTCACTTTAGACGTGTGCAGCCTTTATACATCTATTATTCATGAAAAGAGAATCAATGCAGTCGCGGGTCTCTTAGGCACAAGCACATACAAAAAGGCAGAAAGGGAATTTTTTCTGGAACTTTTGAAAATAGTTCTTGAGCAAAATTATTTTTTGTTTCAAGATTCCTTTTACCAGCAGTGCCGTTGGACCGCGATGGGATCGAACGTCGCGCCGCCATACGCAAATACATATATGGCTTCTTTTGAGTGTCAATTTGTTTACTCTAGCCCTCTATATCATCAACATTGCATATTTTGGCGTCGATTTATCGACTATATTTTTTGCGTATGGCGGGGCGACGTCCAATCCCTTATGGAATTTACCACGTATTTAAATTCCATCTGGGATGAACTTAAATTCACTGTACATCATAGTTCTGATAAAATTTCCTTTTTGGATACCTGGGTGACTAGGGACAAAGAAGGTAAAATACAGACGTTTTTTTTTGTGAAACCAACGGATAGGAACAGTTTGCTGTCCTTTTCAAGTAGTCACCCAGCAACCATCAAGGAATCTATCCCATATTCCCAATACCAGAGGGTTAGACGGATCGTTAGCGATAGGGATTATGTGTCAAACAAGATTAGACGATATGACCAATAAATTTAGAGAGCGAGGCTACCCCCCTGATCTATTGAAAATACAGCGTAATAAAGCTGAGATTACATCACCAGATAGAACTAAGAAAGAAACAAGGATCCCCTTACTGATTAAATACCATCCCTGGTCCCAGCGCCTTAGGACTATTGTTAATCAACATTGGCACATATTATCCAAGTCCTATCCACGGATAGGAGAGTTCCAGAGGCCACCCATGATATGCTATAAACGGGCAGAAAATATTAGGGATAAAATAGTCCGGGCAGATGTGGGAAGCAATAAAATAGAAAGAGGACAGAGTTTTTTATCTACACCTAGACGGGGCACTTTCCCTTGTTTAAATTGTGTCAATTGTTCAAGCGCTATAAAGGGTAAATGTTTTTCCCACCCTCACTCAGGTGAAAATATTTCAATAAGGGGCACGTTCACTTGTGATAGTAGATTTGTGGTTTACATTCTTAAATGTCCATGTGGCTTACTATATGTGGGGGAAACCTCGATGAGAATGAAGGACAGACTAAGTAAACACAAATCTACTATCCGTAAACAGAATTTATTACTCCCAATACCCCTTCATTTTCATGATAAAAAACACAACATCTCGCAGTTGAGGTATCAGATTATTGAAGGTGTATCATTACCCCGTCGCGGGGGTGACAGAAATAAATTGTTATTGAAAAGAGAGGCTTACTGGATACATCGTCTTCAGACAATGGAGCCCAGGGGCCTCAATCGTGAGTACAATGTGTCCTGCTTCCTATAAGGCATTCGGCCTTATGCAATCCAATAAATATATTTCTTTTTTTTGCGTGATTAATCACTGCAAGAATGGATTATGTGACTGAAAATCTTCACCAGTATAGAGTGGATATGTTTTTTGCGAATTTTCTATTGCAAATTTTCTATTGCAAATTTTTCAATGCAAATTTTTAATTGTGATTATTTGATATGCAAATGTTTATTTAATGAGGGAGGCGGAGCTCCTTTGATGATGTCAGTTCCTTTGTGTTTCATTTATGTATAAATAGCTGGAGTGTAAAATGTTTTATTGCAGTCTGATGAAAGCACACCTGTGCTGAAACGCGTCACTATGCCATTTGAATATGTGACCGAATAAATCTATATTGTGATCTACATCAGCGAAGTGCCGGTCTTTTCCTTGAAACGTTTGTCTGGACGCCATTCCACGGACACGTGCACCGCGAATTTAAAGAAGGTAGTGCCGCCCTGCTTCTTACTAGAATCTATGACCTCCTGTTCAGTCTGCACACTGCAGAAAGACGCAGCAGTTGGCACCTGTGTTTCGTCATCATCAGAGACATGCTGAGGTGGTATTCCCATGTCCTCATCATCAGGAAACATAAGTGGTTGTGCGTCAGTGCATTCTATGTCTTCCACCGCTGTGCAAGGGCTGGGTGGTTGCCCTTGGGAAACCCTGCCAGCGGAGTCTTCAAACAGCATAAGAGACTGCTGCATAACTTGAGGCTCAGACAGTTTCCCTGGTATGCATGGGGGTGATGTGACAGACTGATGGGCTTGGTTTTCAGGTGCCATCTGTGCGCTTTCTGCAGAAGACTGGGTGGGAGATAATGTGAACGTGCTGGATCCACTGTCGGCCACCCAATTGACTAATGCCTGTACCTGCTCAGGCCTTACCATGCTTAGAACGGCATTGGGCCCCACCAAATATCGCTGTAAATTATGGCAGCTACTGGGACCTGAGGTGGTTGGTACACTAGGACGTGTGGCTGTGGCAGAACTGCCACGTCCTCTCCCAGCACCAGAGGGTCCACTAACACCACCACGACCATGTCCGTGTCCTTTACTAGATGTTTTCCTCATTGTTATCGTTCACCACAACAACAAAAATATTATTTGGCCCAATGTATTGAATTCAAATTCAGGCCTTTTTTTTACAGACACATAACACTATCTGGCTATCTATTTAGGTACCATATTACACTAATACAGGCACAGCAGTAACCACAGATTTAGCTGAATATAAATTTGAGCCCTAGTATTTAGGCGCTGGGTGACAGGTATAGGTCTACTGACAGAAATAGACTTGGAAATGCACAGTAGCGTGTGTGTGAAATTATTCAGAATGACCCTATGTGCACCTTGAATCTGATATACCCTTTTAGGGATACATTTTAAGTAGGCCTGATACAGCAGAAACCACTAAATTAGGAAATTGCTAAATTGGGAATTGTATTTCAACCCAGAACAAACTGTGCTTTGACGGACACTAAATAAATTGACCAGTCACAACAGTACAGCAGTAACGACAGATTTAGCTGGATATAAATTTAAAGCCTAGTATTTAGGCGCTGGGTGACAGGTATAGGTTTACTGACAGAATTAGACTTTGAAATGCACAGTAGCGTGTGTGTGAAGTTATTCAGAATAACCCTATGTGCACCTTGAATCTGATATACCCTTTTAGGGATACATTTAAAGTAGGCCTGATACAGCAGAAACCACTAAATTAGGAAATTGCTAAATTGGGAATTGTATTTCAACCCAGAACAAAAACTGTGCTTTGACGGACTCTAAATAACTTGACCAGCCACAACAGTACAGCAGTAACGACGGATTTAGCTGGATATAAATTTGAGGCCTAGTATTTAGGCGCTGGGTGACAGGTATAGGTTTACTGACAGAATTAGACTTGGAAATGCACAGTAGCGTGTGTGTGAAGTTATTCAGAATGACCCTATGTGCACCTTGAATCTTATATACCCTTTTAGGGATAGATTTAAAATAGCTCTGATACAGCAGAAACCACTAAATCAGGAAATTGCTAAATTGGGAATTGTATTTCAACCCAGAACAAAAACTGTGCTTTGACGGACACTAAATAACTTGAACAGCCACACCAGTAATGACAGAGTTAGCTGGATATAAACTTGAGGCCTAGTATTTAGGCGCTGGGTGACAGGTATACGTTTACTGACAGAATTAGACTGGGATATGGCCAAAAAATAACCACACTATTGCTGGTTAAATGCACTTGGTGTGACAGCTTGACCAACCACACTACTGAGGGTTAAATGCACTTGGTGACAGACGCAGCTTGCCCCTGATGTTGTATATGGCCAAAAAATAAACAGACTATTGCTGGTTAAATGCACTTGGTGTGACAGCTTCACCCTGATGTAGGATTTAGCCAAAAAACAACCACACCATTGAGGGATAAATGCACTTGGTGACAGGCTCAGCTTGCCCCTGATGTAGTATATGGCCAAAAAATAACCAGACTATTGCTGGTTAAATGCAGTTGGTGTGACAGCTTCACCCTGATGTAGGATTTTGCCAAAAAACAACCACACCATTGAGGGTTAAAGGCACTTGGTGGCACAAAATGGCCGCCGATCACCCCAGAAAAAAGTGACTGAAAAACGCTCTGGGCAGCCTAAAAACAGTGAGCAATTCAATAGCAGCAGTTCAATCATCCACAGCTGCAGATCGATCTCTGAATGAAGTCTTTTGGAGGAGTTAATCACTGCCTAATCTCGCCCTAACGTCGCGGCTGCAACCTCTCCCTATGCTGATCAGAGCAGAGTGACGTGCGGCGCTACGTGACTCCAGCTTAAATAGAGGCTGGGTCACATGGTGCTTTGGCCAATCACAGCCATGCCAATAGTAGGCATGGCTGTGACGGCCTCTTGGGGCAAGTAGTATGACGCTTGTTGATTGGCTGCTCTGCAGCCTTTCAAAAAGCGCCAAGAAAGCAACGAACACCGAACCCGGACTTTTACGAAAATGTCCGGGTTCGGGTCCTTGTCACGGACACCCCAAAATTCGGTACGAACTCGAACTATACAGTTTGGGTTCGCTCATCCCTAATGCCTGGTCATGCATGTTCTGCTCAGGTTGAAAACGTTTATTCCTCGCTTCAGGCTCTGATTGCACAGCATGCAAACCTCTCGAGTCTTGTCGTCAGCACATTGTCTGAAAAACTGCCACGCCAGGGAACTCCTTGGAGCTGGCTTTGGTGTGCTCGGTCCCTTGTTGCGGTGGGGAGTAGCAGGTGTACTTTCTAGGCAACGGCCGCTACACTTTTGCACCCTGCTCTCTCTTCTGCTGTGCTGGTGGCTCTGTGCGACCACCGCCTCTTCCTCCGAACTACAAGGGTCACTCGCATGACCTTGATTCCATGTGGGGTCGAGGACCTCATCATTCTCCACATCATCTTCACCCGTGCCCTCCTGGCAACTGTGTTTCATCATCATCCGATAAATGCTGCGATGGTCCTCCCATGTACTCATCTTGAAACATAAGTGGTTGGGCATCAGTGCACTTAATCTCTTCCACTTCTGGGGCAGGGCTAGGTGGATGGCCCTGGGAAACCCTGCTAACAGAATCATCAAAAAGCAGAAGAGACTGCTGCATGACTTGAGGCTCAGACTGCTTGGTTAATTTGCAAGGGGGTGAGGTGAAAGACTTATGGACATCGGCTACAGGTGCCAACTCTGACCTTTCAGCAAGAGACTGGGTAGGAGACGATGTAAAGGAACTGGAGGCACTGTCAGCAACCCAATCTACTATTGCCTGTACTTGTCCTGGCCTCACCATTCGTAGAGCTGCATTAGGATCGACCAAATTCCGCTGAAGGTTTTGTCGTCTACTCGCACCTGAGGAAGGTGTTTCACTTGTGCGTGTAGCTGGCACAGATCGACCACGACCTCTCCCTGCAACAGGAGCTCCACCAGCAGTATCATGACCGGGGCCATGTCCCTTATTTGACACTCTCCTCATATTTCTCAATTTTAGGATCTTTCCCCCAAATTTTTTCATGACAGAATAGAACAACAGTATCTAACGCATGTATCTCACAATGACAGATGCAGCAAAGGCTGAAAAATTATTATTTTTGCCCTAAATGGGTGTTTTTTTTAATGCCAGAATAGCACAGCAGTATCTAAAGCATGTATCTTACACGTACAGATGCAGACAAGACCGCAAATTAAGATTTTTTCTCAAAATGGGTGTTTATTTCATACCAGAATAGCACAACAGTATGTAAAGGGTGTATCTCACAATGACAGAAGCAGCAAAGATTGCAAAATTAAGAATTTTGCACTAAATGTTTTTTTTTTCTAATAGCAGATGTGAGGGGTTCCACTCTCAGGTTGGGCTGCGATGACAGATTATCTTGCAGACCACAGGGTTAAAGTCCAAATGTTGCTTTATTTATAACACTCTGGCAATAATGGCAACCCCAGTTATAATTCACTGGGTAAGGTGAATGTCCAGCACCACAAAACATAAACCAAACCAAAATAAACACCTGCCCATCTGGGCTCTGGCTAATCCAGTGAAGTTCCTTACTCACCTACTCACAGGTCACACAGAGATTTTGGCTTCATTAGCCAGCAGGGCACCCAGTTTCCCAGACTTTCTCCAGGCATTACTCTCCCCAGACTGACCGCCTGGACTGTACTTTATTTCCCCATGAGAATCCCAGCTGGCTTCAGCTGGGGATCCCTCAGGCTAGGGGAGAACCTGTACCGGAATGGGGTGGACTGGGGTGGTCCCTCTACCAAGCCTACCTTCTCCCAGCCCAATAAAATCCAGCCCATAAACTTAACAAAACTGTGTCAGCAACCTACACATTGCTGAGACCATTTTAACCTTCTGGATTTTATTTACCTCACCCAGTTGAGGAAGCTGGGTGGGATATACACCCCTTCCAGGACTTTACCATACACTTTTCTGTTCACCTTACCACATATCCCCCCCCCCCCCCCCCCCATTTCTTCAGACCAGAGGTCTGGATATTTTTGGCCAACAAACAGTGTGTCCTGGACAAAGCATCTGCGTTCCCTTGTAATTTCCCCGGCCTATGTTCAACCTTGAAATAAAAATTTTGCAGGGAGAGAAATCACCTGGTCACGCTTGTGTTTTTCTTCCTGTTTTGTTTCATCCAAGTTAAAGGAGCGTGGTCTGTTACCAACAGAAATTTCCTACCCAGCAGGTAATATTTAAGTGACTCCAGAACCCATTTAATGGCTAGACACTCTCGTTCCACTATGGTATAATTTCATTCCTACTTAAGTATATCACTGGGTCGTCCTCCCCATTTCTCAGATGCATCAGTCTGGACCAGAAACTCTTTTCAGAAATCTGGGGAAATAAGCACTGGCTGTTGACAGAGAGCGGACTTTCGGCTTTGAAAGACCTTTTCTGCCTCTGGGGTCCACTTCACCATTACTGACTTAGGTCCTTTTGTTAAGTCAGTCAATGGTGCTGCCATGCCATCAAGGCAAAATTCGGTACAAATTTTGCCTTGATGGCATGTTAAGGGCCTAGGTCAGTCTTGTATCATCTCTACTTTATTATTCTGGGGTTTAACCAGCCCTTTACCAATAGTGTAACCCAGATATTTTGCTGCCTCTAGACCCACTGAACATTTCTCAGGGTTTATGGCTAGGCCAGCATCACTAATGGAGTCTATAACGGCCTGTACCTTCCAGAGGTGACTTCTCCAATCAGATGAAAAAATAACCACATCATTAAGTTAAGCGGCAGCATCAAGATCAGGTCCATTAACCTCTGAAATGTAGCAGGGGCTCCATGTAACCGGAAAGGCATCACTGTGTACTGGAACAGCCCCTCTGGAGTGGAGAATGCTGTATTTTCTTTTGTATCATCTGATAATGGTATCTGCCAATACCCTTTTGTCAGGTCAAGGGTTGTGATGTACCTTTCTTTCCCAAGCCTCTCAATTAGTTAATCTACTCTGGGCATGGGGTACACATTGAATTTTGACACCTCATTTAGCTTCCAGAAATCATTACAAAATCTCCATGTCCCATTAGGCTTTGGGATTAAGACAATAGGGTTTCACCACTCGCTGGTAGATTCCTCAATGACCCCTAACTCAAGCAAGCACCTGACCTCAGAGGATACCGCTTTTCTGCATGCTTCTGGTATCCTGTAGGCTTTTTGATTCACCTTACTGTGGGGCTCAGTTCTCATGGAATGTTTTATCAGGTGGGTACGTCCTGGTAGGTCAGAAAACCTTCCTCTATTTTTCTGTAGAAACTGCTTTACTTCTTGTTTCTGGGGTACTGACAATGCCTCACAAATTTTTACCAGAGGAATTGGTGGTGACACCCCCTTAACTGCCTCCCGAACGCTGTACGCACGGATGCGTCCGGAAGGCAGTTGATTTATTCCTCCTGGACACATTCGTGCGTCATCTCGTGAGAGGCGAGATTTCCTGTGAACGCGCGCACACAGGAGCGCGCGTTCACAGGAACGGAAGGTTAGCGAGTGGATCTCCAGCCTGCCAGGGGCGATCGTTCGCTGGCAGGCTGGAGATGCGATTTTTTTTTTTTAACCCCTAACAGGTATATTAGACGCTGTTTTGATAACAGTGTCTAATATACCTGCTACCTGGTCCTCTGGTGGTCCCTTTTGCTTGGATCGACCACCAGAGGACACAGGTAGCACAGTAAAGTACCACTACACTACACTTCACCCCCCCCGTCACTTATCAACCCCTTATGAACCCCTGATCACCCATGATCACCCCATATAGACTCCCTGAACACCCCCTGTCATTGATCACCCCCCTGTAAGGCTCCATTCAGACGTCCATATGATTTTTACGGATCCACGGATACATGGATCGGATCCGCAAAACACATACGGACGTCTGAATGGAGCCTTACAGGGGGGTGATCACGCATATAGACTTCCTGATCACTTCCCTGTCATTGATCACCCCCCTGTAAGGCTCTATTCAGACGTCCGTATGATTTTTACGGATACATGGATCGGATCCGCAAAACACATACGGACGTCTGAATGGAGCCTTACAGGGGGGTGATCAATGACAAGGGGGTGATCACCCCATATAGAATCCCTGATCACCCCCCTGTCATTGATCACCCCCTGTCAGAACCTCCCAGGGAGCCTGTAGTAGGATGAGGAACCCACTGGCAGTAAGCAGCTGACAGCCCAGAACGCGGTACAAGTTTAGGGATAATCCAAGAGGGGTAGTCGATGTCCAATCCGGGTCGAGGCAGGCAGCGAAGGTTCAAGGCGGAAGACAGTCCAGGGGTCAGTAGCCGGGAAGGATACAAAGAAACAACAGGCAATAGAAGGATCTGCAGGGAGGCTAGGTGTTCACCATAAGGTGGAATAACTCAGCAATGAGCCAGAGCTCAGGCCAGGTCTTTATAGCCAGGGAGGGTAGGAACCACCCTCCCCAGGAACCAATGGCAGGCGAGGAAGGTGTGTACTGGGAATCTCCCTCAGCAAGGCTCACACCTGACAGCCGGATAATGCAGGAACGCTATGCACCCGGAAATGTGCGAGCAGCCTGTGTACTGCGCACATGCCGCGCACCCGCACCTCGGGCACCAGGTGTTCTACCGATTTGAAGGGGAACCCGTGCCCTGCGCCGTGCCCGTGGTCCCAGAGTAGGGGTAACACCCCCTGCTTCCTGACAGAGCCCCCCACCAAGGAGCGGCCTCCGGACTCGACCCTGGGAAGGCCTCTCTGGGTGAGCCGATGGAACGCCCGCACCTTGGCGGCCGCATGGATATTCCCCAAGGGCTCCCAGGAACGCTCCTCGGGACCGTACCCCTTCCAGTGGATGAGATACTCCAGGACCCCACGCCGGCGGCGGGAGTCCAGGATCTCCTGGACTTCATACTCATCATCGTTATTCACCTGGATGGGAGGTGGTGGAGCAGGTGGCCGGTCCGGGAACGGGTTAGCACGGTGTGGTTTCAACAAGGAGACGTGGAATACCAGGTGGATTCCCAGGGAAGTAGGCAACTGGAGCTTGGATGCAACGTTATTGACCATACTCACGATCTCAAAGGGACCAAGGTAACGGGGTCCCAGTTTTCGGGAGGGACAGGACAGCTTGAGGTGCTGTGGAAAGCCACACCTTGTCCCTGTCTTTGTACCTGGGGAATTCTGTGCGTCTACCGTCTGCCTGCATCTTGTGCCGCTGCTGAGCGGCCTGGAGTTGTTGCGTTAGGGTCCGCCTCAGTTCTCGTAGGAGCCGGAGCCGTTGAGCCACTTCAGGCACCGGGACATCAAGGAGGAGATCCGGGAGAGTTGCGGGATGATAGCCATAGTTGGCATAGAATGGTGAGAGCCCGGTGGAGGAATGAAACTGATTGTTGAAGGAAAATTCCGCAAAGGGGAGATGGCTCACCCAGTCGTCTTGTAGACGGGATGTGTAACAGCGAAGGAACTGTTCGAGGGTTTGGTTGGTCCTTTCGGTCTGCCCATTGGACTGGGGGTGATAGGCAGAAGACAGGCTGCGAGTGATATGAAGGCTACGGCAAAACTGGGTCCAAAAGTGGGAGGTGAATTGCGAGCCCTGGTCTGAGACGATGGAATCAGGGAGCCCGTGCAACCGGAACACGTGTTGGAGGAACAACTCCGAGGTTTGTTGGGCCGTCGGGAGACCGGAGGTCGGAATGAAGTGGGACATCTTGGTACATCTGTCCACCACCACCATGATGGTGGTACAGGCTTGTGAAGGCGGTAAGTCCACAATGAAATCCATGGCTATGTTGCGCCATGGAAGGGTTGGCACTGGCAGAGGCTGTAATAACCCAACAGGTTTTGAAGTGGGACGTTTGTAGAGTGCACACACGGAACAAGACTCTATAAAGGAGCGTACGTCAGCTGCCAAAGAGGGCCACCAAAACTGACGTAGGATGCATTCCGTGTTGTTGCGCCTACCTCGGTGGCCTGCTGTGGGGTGGTCATGGTGATGCTGTAGTACATATAGTCGCTGGGAGACTGGGACATAGATCCACTGTTGGTGGTAACGAAGCCCCTGCTTCATTGGCAGATGGGCTGCCTCCTCTGGAGCTGGCGTGCTGGCCTGTCGGATCCTCTCGATCAAGGAGTGTTGGGTGGCTAGAAAGTATGCGGCTGGCAGGATCGGTTCCGGAGGTGCAGGATCGGCCTCGGAGGAGCACATACGGGACAAGGCATCAGCCTTGCTGTTCTTGGATCCCGGTCGATAGGTAATCTGGAGGCGAAAACGGGAGAAAAAGAGAGCCCACCTGGCTTGTCCAGGACAGTCGCTTGGCACTGCGGAGATATTCGAGGTTGCGATGGTCGGTGTACACCACCACAGGGTTTTCGGCTCCTTCCAGAAAAATTTCTCCATTCCTCCAGGGCGTCCTTGATGGCGAGCAGCTCCCTCTCACCCACATCATAGTTGCGTTCGGCCACGGTGAGTTTGCGGGAATAAAAGGCAACGGGATGGAGAAGCTGCTTCTCCCCTTGGACCTGGGAGAGAACAGCCCCGATAGCCCCCTCGGAGGCGTCGTTCTCCAGAAAAAACGGGCAAGAGGCGTCCAGTTGTACCAGTATAGGTGCCTGTGTGAAAAGCCTCTTAACCACTTCAACCCCGCTAGCTGAAACCCCCTTAATGACCAGGCCACTTTTTACACTTCTGCACTACACTACTTTCACCGTTTATTGCTCGGTCATGCAACTTACCACCCAAATTAATTTTGCCTCCTTTTCTTCTCACTAATAAAGCTTTCATTTGGTGGTATTTCATTGCTGCTGACATTTTTACTTTTTTTGTTAATAATCGAAATTTAAAGATTTTTTTGCAAAAAAATGACATTTTTCACTTTCAGTTGTAAAATTCTGCAAAAAAAATTACATCCATAAATAAATTTTTCACTAAATTTATTGTTCTACATGTCTTTGATAAAAAATAAAAAAATGTTTGGGTCAAAAAAAAATGGTTTGGGTAAAAGTTATAGCGTTTACAAACTATGGTACAAAAATGTGAATTTCCGCTTTTTGAAGCAGCTCTGACTTTCTGAGCACATGTCATGTTTCCTGAGGTTCTACAATGCCCAGACAGTACAAACACCCCACAAATGACCCCATTTCAGAAAGTAGACACCCTAAGGTATTCACTGATGGGCATAGTGAATTCATAGAACTTTTTATTTTTTGTCACAAGTTAGCGGAAAATGATGATTTTTTTTTCTTACAAAGTCTCATATTCCACTAACTTGTGACAAAAAATAAAAACTTCCATGAACTCACTATGCCCATCACAAAATACCTTGGGGTGTCTTCTTTCCAAAATTGGGTCACTTGTGGGGTAGTTATACTGCCCTGGCATTCTAGGGGCCCAGATATGTGAGAAGAAGTTTGCAATCAAACGAGCGGACCAGCGAACGCTAGTGTGAAAGGAGCCTAACTTGGGACAAAAATTTAAATATTTCATGGACTCAATATGCCCCTCACGAAATACCTTGGGGTGTCTTCTTTCTGAAATGGGGTTACATGTGGGGTATTTATACTGCCCTGGCATTTTAGAGGCCCTAAAGCGTGAGAAGAAGTCTGGATTATAAATGTCTAAAAAATGTTACACATTTGGATTCCGTGAGGGGTATGGTGAGTTCATGTGAGATTTTATTTTTTTACACAAGTTAGTGGAATATGAGACTTTGTAAGGAAAAAAAAAAACAATTTCCGCTACCTTGGGCCAAAAAAAATGTCTGAATGGAGCCTTACAGGGGGGGGGGGGTGATCAATGAAAGGGGGGTGATCACCCATATAGACTCCCTGATCACCCCCCTGTCATTGATCACCCCCCCTGTAAGACTCCATTCAGACGTCCGTATGATTTTTACGGATCCACGGATACATGGATCGGATCCGCAAAACACATACGGACGTCTGAATGGAGCCTTACAGGGGGGTGATCAATGACAGGGGGGTGAGCAATGACAGGGGGTGATCAGGGAGTGTATATGAGGTGATCACCCCCCTGTCACTGATCACCCCCTTGTATGACTCCATTCAGACGTCCGTATGCGTTTTGCGGATCCGATCCATGTATCCGTGGATCCGTAAAAATCATACGGACGTCTGAATGTTGCCTTACAGGGGGTGATCAATGACAGGGGGGTTATCAGGGAGTGTATATGGGTGATCACCCCCCTGTAAGGCTCCATTCAGACGTCCGTATGCGTTTTGCGGATCCGATCCATGTATCCGTGGATCCGTAAAAATCATACGGACCTCTGAATGGAGCCTTACAGGGGGGTGATCAATGACAGGGGGGTGATAAATGAAGGGGGTGATCAGGAAGTCTATATGGGTGATCACCCCTCTGTCATTGATCACCCCCCTGTAAGGCTCCATTCAGATGTCCGTATGCGTTTTGCGGATCTGATCCATGTATCCGCCTGTGAGCGCGCGCGCCTGTGTGCGCGCGTTCACAGGAAATCTCGGCTATCGCGAGATGGCGCACGGATGCGTCCAGGAGGAATGAATCAACCACCTTCCGGACGCATCCGTGCGTTAGGCGGTCGGGAGGTGGTTAAGGTGCTGGAATGCCTGTTGGACCTTCGGGGTCATTTCAAACAGGGTGTTGCTCCTGGTCAGAGCAGTGATGGGAGCGCAGATCGCTGAAAAGTTCCGAATTAATCGGCGGTAAAAATTAGCAAAACCAATGAACTGCTGCACCATCCGCCGATTGCGGGGACAGGCAAATACTGGACGGCCTGGATCTTCCTGGGGTCCATCTCCACTCGACCTGGGGATAGGATGTAGCCTAGGAACTCAATGGACGAGACTTCGAATGTGCTTTTTTCAAGCTTGCCATAGAGACTGTGGGTCCGCAGACGCTGGAGCACCGATTTGACATGCCGTTCGTATTGTGGCACTGATATGGAGAAGACAAGGATATCGTCCAGATATACCACAACATGGGTATCCAGCAGGTCACGGAAGACGTCATTGATGAAGCACTGAAATGTGGCAGGGGCGTTACAGAGCCCGAAGGGCATGACAAGGTACTCGTAGTGCCCAAACCGTGAGCGGAATGCTGTCTTCCACTCATCCCCCTCCCTGACACGAATCAGATTGTAGGCCCCCCGGAGGTCGATCTTGGTGAAGAAACGGGCATCCTTGACTCTGTCCAGCAAGTCGGGAATGAGAGGGTGTGGGTACCAGTTCTTCTTGGTGATGTCGTTCAGGGCCCGGTAATCGACACAGGGCCGGAGACCCCCATCTTTTTTCCCCACAAAGAAGATGCCGGCCCCAACTGGAGAGGTCGAGGGACGGATGAACCCCTTCGCTAGGCTCTCCTTTATGTAGTCCTTCAGGGCCCTGGTCTCGGGTTCGGACAGATTGTACAAGCGCCCGTACGGCAGTGGGGCTCCAGGGAGCAGGTCAATGGGGCAATTATAGGGCCTGTGTGGCGGCAAGGCGGCTGCTCCTTTTTTTTCAAAAACTTCTGCATAGTCCCGATATTTGTCGGGTAGTCTGTGTTCAACGGTAGCCAGAACCGTAGGAGGGCTTGGAGCCGGAGACGCGTGAACAGGAGAACCGGAGGGGGGCGTGAAGGTGATGGAGCCAGAGGTCCAGTTAATCGTGGGGTTGTGTCTCCTAAGCCAGGGGATGCCTAGAATGTCTGGAAACAAGGGGGAAGGCACGATGTCCCACACGATCTTCTCGGAATGGTAAAGACCGATGCGGAGGAACAAGGGATGGGATTCCATGGCGATAGGTCCCGTCTTTAGGGTGCTGCCATCCACCAGATGCAGCTGGGATGGGTTCTTCTTAGGGCGCAATGGGATGCCTAGTTGGGAAGCCAGATCCTTGTCCATAAAACAGCTGCTTGCGCCCGAATCAATGATGGCAGAGAGATCAATATTGTTGTTGCCCAGCTGCAGGGAAACGGGGATGGTGAGATGAGACAAGTTGTTATACATAGGTAGGTTAACCGCCTCCGGACCGCCTAACGCAGATGTGCGGTCCGGAGGCGGCAGCGCTGCGCAGACTGATGCATATACGTCAAGGGGGGGGGGTCGCGTCATCAGCTTGCCAGCCAATGATCTCGGCTGGCAAGCTGATGATTTAAAAAAAAAATAATCAAGTGCCAGATAACAGATCATATTTGTAAATATGATCTGTTATATGGCTGCCCTGCTCCTCTGCTGGTCCTTTTCGTCGGTTGGATCCAGCAGAGGAGCAGGCTACACAGTGAGTACACCAACACTACATAATTAACCCCAGATCACCCCCTGCACCCCAATTAACCCTTTGATCACCCCTTTGATCGCCCCTGTCAATCACTAGTGAAAGAAAAAAGTGATCAGTGCAAACTGTCACTTTTTTTTTCACTGGTATTGACCGTTAGGTTTTAGGATAGTTTAGGCCCCTTGGTTAGGTAGTTTAGGGATCGGTTAGCGCCCAGCCCACCGCACCGCAGTCACTGATTCGCTGATTAGCGTATCGCTAATCATCATTTGTACTTTTATAGTATCTGGAAGTGATCAAAACTGATCATGGTCAGATCTATAATAGTATTAGTGTCACTTTAGTTCTCCCGCCACCCAAAACGCAGTGTTTGCCGATCAGGCCTGATCGGTCGCCCACACGTGTGTTCGCCCACACCCGCCCCACCGCAGTGACAGTCACTGCACATTCACTTTACACGCTCTGCGGCGATAAAAAAAATCAGTTTTGATATTTTTTATCAACCGCAGTGGCCTCCGGTACTTCGCTAGCCTCCCCTTTGTAAGACGGGCTTGCTTTTTTTCTTGGGTAGTCTCAGGGAATACCCCTAAATTTAGTTGCCCAAATGTCAAACAGGGGGTATTCTTCTGAAGAGGCCTACAGGCTTCTGACCCAGTCGGATGAGGAATGGGAACCCTCATCTGATGAATCTAGCGGGTCAGAATACGAACCTGTAGAAAGCAGTGGCTCTCTGACCCAAAGTTCGGACGAGGAGGCTGAGGTACCTGATAGCACCAGGCGTACCCGGCCCCGTGTCGCTAGACCACAGGTTGCGCAGGATCCGCTTCAAGAGCAGCAGAGTGGGGCTGCTGCTGTCGGATTATGTGGTGAGGCATACACCAGCAGCGCAGCCCTCCCTGGACCTAGCACCAGCACTGCCGTACAACCTGGTGAAGTGGCGAGCACCAGAAGGGCAGTTGAAGCTGGTACGGTGGCACGAGCAGTAGTGACCCCGTCGCAGCCACCGCAAAGACGTGCCCGTAGAGCCCCTAGAATCCCTGAGGTGCTGGCAAACCCTGATTGGCAGTCCCCAACTTCAGCCGCACCTGTAGTTTTCCCTTTCACTGCCCAGTCTGGAGTTGGGGTTGAGACAGCTCAGATCGGTTCGGCCCTGGGATTTTTTGAGCTGTTCTTGACTGCGGAGCTCATAGACATAGTTGTGGCCGAAATAAACAGGTATGCCACACAATTTATAACCGCCAACCCGGGAAGCTATTATGCCCAGCCTTTCCGGTGGAAACCAGTCCAAGTTTCCGAAATAAAAAAATTTCTGGGCCTTCTCCTCAACATGGGTCTAACTAAAAAGCAGGAATTGCGGTCATATTGGTCCACGAACCCAATTCATCACATGCCCATGTTCTCTGCTGCTATGTCCAGGGCACGTTTTGAGGCCATCCTGCGTTTCCTGCACTTTAGCGACAACACCGCCTCCCGTCCCAGAGGCCACCCTGCTTTTGACCGGCTCCACAAAATTCGGCCCCTCATAGACCATTTCAACCTGAAATTTGCAGATTTGTATACCCCAGAGCAAAACCTCTGCGTAGACAAGTCCATGATACATTTTACCGGGCGCCTTGGCTTCAAACAATACATCCCAAGCAAGCACGCCCGGTATGGGGTCAAATTGTATAAGCTCTGTGAAAGGGCCACAGGCTATACCCACAAATTTCGGATCTATGAGGGAAAAGATCAGACCCTGGAGCCGGTCGGTTGCCCTGACTACCTGGGGAGCAGTGGGAAGACAGTCTGGGACTTGGTGTCACCCTTATTCGGCAAGGGGTACCATCTTTATGTGGACAATTTCTACACAAGTGTGGCCCTCTTTAGGCATTTGTTTCTAGAACGGATTGGCGCCTGTGGCACCGCGCGAACTAGTCGCGCAGGCTTCCCCCAACGGCTCATTACCACCCGTCTTGCAAGGGGGCAGAGGGCCGCACTGTGTAACGAAGAAATGCTCGCGGTGAAATGGAGAGACAAGCGTGACGTTTGCATGCTCTCCTCCATTCACACAGACACGACAATACAAATTGAGTGAGCAACCCATGTCATTGAAAAGCCCCTCTCAGTCCACGACTATAACCTTCACATGGGAGGGGTGGATTTCAATGACCAGATGTTGTCTCCATATTTAGTTTCCCGCAGAACCAGACGCTGGTATAAGAAGGTGTCTGTATATTTTATTCAATTGGCTCTGTATAATAGTTTTGTTCTCTACAGTAAGGCTGGGAGAACTGGATCCTTCCTCAAATTTCAGGAAGAGATCATCAAGAACCTCCTGTACCCAGGAGGTTCCGTGGCCCCATCCACCAGTGTAGTTAGCCGTCTACACGAGCGACATTTCCCCAATGTCGTTGCTGGTACCTCAACCCAACCGTCACCCCGAAAAAGATGTCGTGTCTGTAGCAGGAGTGGAATAAGGCGTGACACCCGCTATTTCGGTCCTGACTGTCCTGACCACCCTGCCCTATGCTTTGGAGAGTGTTTCCAGAAGTACCACACACAGGTACACCTAGCATAGGGATCATCTCACCAGGACAGGCACACAGGGCTATTAGGGCCCATTCACTCACACAGCTGCTGCAAACCTCTCCTTTCACCTGGGACAAAGTGCATAACGCACTTCGCCACATCTTTGGGTGATTTGCGCTTTGCACATTGACCCATGGGGAAGGAGAGGTTTGTTCTATAAAGGTAAAAAAAAAAAAAAAAAACACCAGTAAGCAAAAAGCTTAATGTTTAGTTCAAAAAGTTCAAGTTTATATATTCTGTTCCAAAGTTAATAAAACTTATTTTACCTTCCAGGTGGACCAACCGATCGACTAGCTGCAGCATTGATGTGCATTCTGACAGAAGCATTGCGCTGCTGTCAGATTACACGCAAGTCGGTGTATGCGGCGCTGCAAGACGAGATTTCTACTCTGCAGTAACAGATACGTTTGCCAAGGCATACGAGCTGAGGAGGAGGCGGCGTTCCTATGCTTTGGCAAACACTTTGCCGGGATTTTTTATATTTTTTTATATACAATGATTTATTCATCCACATCGATTGCTGTGAATGGAGAAATCTGGTTTGCCAGGGCATACGAGCTAAGTGGGTATGGATGTAGGGCGGAGCTCCTATGTCCTGGCAGACGCCTTTCCCCTCCTTTTTTTTTTTTTGGCAGAGATTTTTTCATCCACATTGATCGATGCGAATGAAGAAATCTGTGCCGTTCATTTTTTTCTTTCAGCCCAGAGGCTGAACGGAAAAAATATCTCATTACCTGTATGCTCAATATAGGGAGAATAGCAGAAACTCCTAATGCTGGCCATACATGTAATTTCTGCTATGCTCAATATAGGGAGAATAGCAGAAACTCCTAATGCTGGCCATACATGTAATGGTTGCTAATGCCAGGGCATTAGCAAACACCCCACAACTGACCCCATTTTGGAAAGAAGACACCCCAAGGTATTTGCTGAGGGGCATATTGAGTCCATGAAAGATTTAAATTTTTGTCCTAAGTTAGCGGAAATTGAGACTTTGTGAGAAAAAAAAAAATCTATTTCCGCTAACTTATGCCCAAAAAAATAAAATTCTATGAACTTGCCAGGCCCCTCATTGAATACCTTGGGGTGTCTTCTTTCCAAAGTGGGGTCACATGTGGGGTATTTATACTGCCCTGGCTTTTTAGGGGCCCTAAAGCGTGAGAAGAAGTCTGGGATCCAAATGTCTAAAAATGCCCTCCTAAAAGGAATTTGGGCACCTTTGCGCATCTAGGCTGCAAAAAAGTGTCACACATGTGGTATCGCCGTACTCAGGAGAAGTTGCGGACTGTGTTTTTGGGTGTCATTTTACATATACCCATGCTGGGTGAGATAAATATCTTGGTCAAATGCCAACTTTGTATAAAAAAATTGGAAAAGTTGTCTTTTGCCAAGATATTTCTCTCACCCAGCATGGGTATATGTAAAATGACACCCCAAAACACATTCCCCAACTTCTCCTGAGTACGGCGATACCAGATGTGTCACACTTTTTTGCAGCCTAGGTGGGCAAAGGGGCACACATTCCAAAGAGCACCTTTTGGATTTCACCGGTCATTTTTTACAGATTTTGATTTCAAACTTCTTCTCACGCATCTGGGCCCCTAAAATGCCAGGGCAGTATAACTACCCCACAAGTGACCCCATTTTGGAAAGAAGACACCCCAAGGTATTTTGTGATGGGCATAGTGAGTTCATGGAAGTTTTTATTTTTTGTCACAAGTTAGTGGAATATGAGATTTTGTAAGAAAAAAAAATAAAAAAAATAAATCTTAATTTTCCGCTAACTTGTGACAAAAAATAAAAAGTTCTATGAACTCACTATGCCCATCAGCGAATACCTTAGGGTGTCTACTTTCCGAAATGGGGTCATTTGTGGGGTGTTTGTACTGTCTGGGCATTGTAGAACCTCAGGAAACATGACATGTGCTCAGAAAGTCAGAGCTGCTTCAAAAAGCAGAAATTCACATTTTTGTACCATAGTTTGTAAACGCTATAACTTTTACCCCAATCATTTATTTTTTTTGCCCAAACATTTTTTTTTAATCAAAGAAATGTAGAACAATACATTTAGCGAAAAATTTATATATGGGTGTTGTTTTTTTTGCAAAATTTTACAACTGAAAGTGAAAAATTTCATTTTGTTTGCAAAAAATAGTTATATTTTGATTAATAACAAAAAAAAGTAAAAATGTCAGCAGCAATGAAATACCACCAAATGAAAGCTCTATTAATGAGAAGAAAAGGAGGTAAAATTCATTTGGGTGGTAAGTTGCATGACCGAGCAATAAACGGTGAAAGTAGTGTAGTGCAGAAGTGTAAAAAGTGGCCTGGTCATTAAAGGTGTTTCAGCTAGGGGGGTTGAAGTGGTTAATCATGGTCTGTGCGGCCAACATTGACTCCCGATCTTTCTATGGCTTGATCAGTTTTACTTGGTAAATCTGGTAAGGTCTTCTCTTTCCTGGTTGGTGCACCTTATAGTTCACCTCGCCCACTTTTTGCACAATCTCATAGGGACCCTGCCACTTTGCCAGAAACTTACTTTCTACAGTGGGAACTAGAATCGGGACCCGTTCCCCGGGATTAAAGTCCCTTACCTTGGCAGACCTGTTATAGATTCTAAAATATATGTTGGTTGTGCACACCTCATTAGGAAGAATTATCCAACACTTATAAGCGTAGGTTCCTATAGTCTTAGGTAATTTATTCACGTCGGTATCAATGTATGGGGTAGAAGTACAATACATATTGTACTTCTACCCCACACATTGATACCTACGTGAATAAATTACCTAAGACTATAGGAACCTACGCTCATAAGTGTTGGATAATTCTTCCTAATTAGTGATGAGCGGCAGGGGTCATATTCGAATTCGCGATATTTCGCGATATTTTCGAAAATTCGAAAATTCGCAAATTTTTTTTTCTTGCAAAAAATCGGCAAGGTAATGATTGTGTAATATGTGAATTTTCATAATTCGAATTTTCGGATTCGAATTTTTTATTGCGAATTTTTCTTCTTTAAGACAAAGAAGATTATAGCACTATGTTAGCTAAATTGCTCTATATTCGTTTTTTTCGAATATTCGCTATATTGCTATATATTCTTGATTTAGAATATTACAAATATTCGAAAAAACGAAGTTATAGCAATATAGCGAAAATTCGAAAAAACGAATATAGAGCAATTTAGCTAATATAGTGCTATAATCTTCTTTGTCTAATAGTTGTAATTTTTTTCTCATCTGAAGTTCAGATTGGAAAAAAAGTACAACTATAAAAAAAAGATTATAGCACTATATTAGCTAAATTGCTCTATATTCGTTTTTTTCGGATATTCGCTATATTGCTATAATTACGAATATTCGAAAAAACGAAGTTATAGCAATATAGCGAAAATTCAAAAAAACTAATATAGAGCAATTAAGCTAATATAGTGCTATAATCTTCTTTGTCTAATAGTTGTAAGTTAAAAAATTTGCAATAAAAATTCGAATCCGAAAATTCGCATATTACACAATCATTACCTTGCCGATTTTTTTCAAGAAAAAAAACCAAAAGATTATAGCACTATATTAGCTAAATTGCTCTATTTTCGATTTTTTGAATATTCGCTATATTGCTATAACAGTTTTTTTGAATATTTGTAATTTTTAGCAATATAGCGAATATTCGAAAAAAACAAATATAGAGCAATTTAGCTAATATAGTGCTATAATCTTTGTTTTTATTGTTGTAATTTTTTTCCAATCTGAACTTCAGATGAGAAAAAAATTACAACTATTAGACAAAGAAGATTATAGCACTATATTAGCTTAATTGTTCTATATTCGTTTTTTTCGAATTTTCGCTATATTGCTATAACTTTGTTTTTTTTTCGAATATTTGTAATATTCTAAAACAAGAATATATAGCAATATAGCGAATATTCGAAAAAAACGAATATAGAGCAATTTAGCTAACATAGTGCTATAATCTTCTTTGTCTTAAAGTTGAAAAATTCGCAAAAAAAAATTCGAATCCGAAAATTCAAATTATGAAAATTTGCATATTACACAATAATTACCTTGCCGATTTTTTCAAGAAAAAAAAATCGTGCATTTTCGAATATGACCCCTGCCGCTCATCACTACTCCTAAAGTCAAGTATATTGCAGCCTTCTTATTGGCCCACAAGCTAGAAGCAGGAAGGGATCATGTGTACTGATTAAAAAAAATAAAATAAAACGGAAAAAACGAATATTCTAAATTACGAATATATAACTATATTCAAAATATTGGCGAATTTTCGAAGTGGCTATATTCGCGATAAAAATTCGAAATTCGAATATTCGTGATCAACACTATTCCTAATGAGGTGTGCACAACCAACATATATTTTATATCTATTTTCTGTCTTATACACTACGTGCAGAATTATTAGGCAAATGAGTATTTTGACCACATCATCCTCTTTATGCATGTTGTCTTACTCCAAGCTGTATAGGCTCGAAAGCCTACTACCAATTAAGCATATTAGGTGATGTGCATCTCTGTAATGAGAAGGGGTGTGGTCTAATGACATCAACACCCTATATCAGGTGTGCATAATTATTAGGCAACTTCCTTTCCTTCGGCAAAATGGGTCAAAAGAAGGACTTGACAGGTTCAGAAAAGTCAAAAATAGTGAGATATCTTGCAGAGGGATGCAGCACTCTTAAAATTGCAAAGCTTCTGAAGCGTGATCATCGAACAATCAAGCGTTTCATTCAAAATAGTCAACAGGGTCGCAAGAAGCGTGTGGAAAAACCAAGGCGCAAAATAACTGCCCATGAACTGAGAAAAGTCAAGCGTGCAGCTGCCAAGATGCCACTTGCCACCAGTTTGGCCATATTTCAGAGCTGCAACATCACTGAAGTGCCCAAAAGCACAAGGTGTGCAATACTCAGAGACATGGCCAAGGTAAGAAAGGCTGAAAGACGACCACCACTGAACAAGACACACAAGCTGAAACGTCAAGACTGGGCCAAGAAATATCTCAAGACTGATTTTTCTAAGGTTTTATGGACTGATGAAATGAGAGTGAGTCTTGATGGGCCAGATGGCTGGATTGGTAAAGGGCAGAGAGCTCCAGTCCGACTCAGACGCCAGCAAGGTGGAGGTGGAGTACTGGTTTGGGCTGGTATCATCAAAGATTAGCTTGTGGGGCCTTTTCGGGTTGAGGATGGAGTCAAGCTCAACTCCCAGTCCTACTGCCAGTTTCTGGAAGACACCTTCTTCAAGCAGTGGTACAGGAAGAAGTCTGCAAGGTAAGAAAAACATGATTTTCATGCAGGACAATGCTCCATCACACGCGTCCAAGTACTCCACAACGTGGCTGGCAAGAAAGGGTATAAAAGAAGAAAATCTAATGACATGGCCTCCTTGTTCACCTGATCTGAACCCCATTGAGAACCTGTGGTCCATCATCAAATGTGAGATTTACAAGGAGGGAAAACAGTACACCTCTCTGAACAGTGTCTGGGAGGCTGTGGTTGCTGCTGCACGCAATGTTGATGGTGAACAGATCAAAACACTGACAGAATCCATGGATGGCAGGCTTTTGAGTGTCCTTGCAAAGAAAGGTGGCTATATTGGTCACTGATTTGTTTTTGTTTTGTTTTTGAATGTCAGAAATGTATATTTGTGAATGTTGAGATGTTATATTGGTTTCACTGGTAAAAATAAATAATTGAAATGGGTATATATTTATTTTTTGTTAAGTTGCCTTATAATTATGTACAGTAATAGTCACCTGCACACACAGATATCCCCCTAAAATAGCTAAAACTAAAAACAAACTAAAAACTACTTCCAAAAATATTCAGCTTTGATATTAAATAGTTTTTTGGGTTCATTGAGAACATGGTTGTTGTTCAATAATAAAATTAATCCTCAAAAATACAACTTTCCTAATAATTCTGCACTCCCTGTAGACTGGGTGAGTCTATATTGGTTGGGGCACCCACTCCATATACAACTACCAGGTGATCTATCACAAACCATAACTGTTATAGATTCTGTTTTGAGCTTCCTGAGCTCTTTGCAGATGTTATTTAACAATGGGCATCACGGTCGCCATCCTGTCTTGCTCTTGCATGTCAGCCACATGTTTGATGATGCTCTTATAGGGAGTAGCCTCAGCCTCCCAGGTCTCTTTAGCTACATCGAGTAAACCCATCGGGTGACGGCCATATAGTAACGCAAATGGCGAGAATCCTGTAGAAGCCTGAGGCACCTCCCTATTAGAGAACATAAGGTATGGTAGGAGGCAGTCCCATCCTTTTCTACCACTTTTTTTAACATCTGTTTCAGCGTCTTGTTAAACCTCTCAACCAACCCATCTGTCTGCGAGTGGTACACCGAGGTACGCAATTGGGTGATTTTGAAAAACTTGCACAACTTTCATGACCTTTGACATAAAGGGGGTACCCTGGTCCGTGAGAATTTCTTTAGGGATCCCCGTGTGGGAGAACATGAAAAATAATTCCCGGGCAATATTTTTTGAAGCTATGTTTCGTAAGGGTACCGCTTCCGGATATCGTGTGGCATATTCCAACACAACAAAGATATACTGGGGTCCCCTAGCTGACTTAACAATGGGACCCACCAAGTCCATGGCAATTCTTTCAAAAGGTACCTCAATGATAGGAAGAGGCACCAAGGGACTCCAGAAATGTGAGGTCGGTGCACTTATCTGGCAGGTGGGGCAGGACTTGCAGTATATTTTCACTTCCTTGTATACTCCAGGCCAGAAAAAATCTTTGCAGTAGCCTCTCCTGTGTTTTGCTAACACCCAAATGACCCCCAAGTACATTGTTATGTGCGAGATCTAGTATCTTACGTCTATTGGGTTTTGGCACCAGAAGCTGCTCCACAATTTCATTGTTTCATTTATTAACTCGATGCAGCAGGTTTCCATTCATGGCAAAATGCAGACATTTCTGGTCAGCTTCTGGTACCTGTGGTACACTATCTATCACAGTAACATTTCCGTGAGCACTCATGAGAGTGGGGTCTCTCAATTGCTCTGTAGCAAAGTAACCCTGAGACACCCCTAAATCCAACACATTTTCCCCAGTTGGGGAATCTTCAATCTTCACCAGCTAACACCTGCAACGGAAAATTGTCATTATCAGGTACGTCACATAACCCCACATTTTCATCAGACATTTCAGTTAACATGACATCTTCATTTTGCACCTTATCGGCACCATTGTTTTCAATGGTCTCTTCCTTTAAACCATTGGATTCAATGGGCCACTCATAGCAATGATTATTTAAAGGAAAAGGCACAGATTCTACAGGAGTGTTTTTTTTTCTCCCACAACTTTCAAAACAAGGGGAAGTCCCGGCCCAAATTCATATCATACATAAGTCTTTTTACAACTCCGACTTCATAGGATACAGTCCCAGCTGGAGTCTCCAGCTTAAGGCAAGCCACCAGGTGTGATTTTGCATCCCCATGGATGCACAACACATTTACTCTTTTGTCCGGCACATAATTCCCAGCCACCAAGCTGGCATGCACTAAGGTGACCAGACTACCAGAGTCCAACAGAGCCCTGACAGAGCAGTCATTTATCACCAGGGTACACCTCTGCGGCTCAGTCTCTAGTCCTGGGGAGCCCGCACACACTGGCACCACATACAGTGACTGTCTCCGGCTTCTGGCCCACTCCATGGGCTCTGAGGTCAGAGGGAAATAAGCAGCAGTGTGTCCCCACTCACGGCACCTCCAGCACTGGGGCATCCCGGGTCTTCTAGGTGAGAAGATCTCTCCGGGTCCGGACTGCCTGGGAGACTCAGCCTTATGCCCACGCCCAACCTCTAGAGCCTTATTCCCTCTTGCACCCTTCCACACACCCCCAACAGCCAGAACTCTCTTACCCACAGATGACACAGGTCGGGTACTTCGGGGAGGTGTTGGTGTGGTAGGGATATCACAGAGGAAGTCCTCAGTTGCCAGGATTCTTTCCACCAGGTTTACGAGCTGATCCGCAGTTTTAGGGTCTCCATGTCCGACCCACCGTTGCAGCTCCGCCGGGAGGGCTCTGAAGTAGTGATCCACCACTACTTTCTCCACGATCTGGTCCGGTGTAGAAGACTCAGGTTCCAGCCACTTCCGTTCAAGATGGAGGAGGTCAAACATCTGAGATTGGGCAGGCTTGTCAATGGTGTAGCTCCATGTGTGGACCCTCTGGGCACGAACCGCCGGTATAATGCCCAAACGAGCCAGGATCTCTATTTTTAATTTGACATAGTCCCGGAAGTCCTGCTCCCTGAGGTCACAGTAGGCCTTTTGTGGTTTGCCGGACAAAAAGAGCGCAAGGACCTCTGTCCAAGGACCTCTGCTACTGGCAGCCTTTCTCTTTCCGCCACCCTCTCAAATACGGTCAGGTAGGCCTCGATATCATCAAGTGTCCGTTTTTTCAAGGCCCGCTGCACAGCTCTCCTCACATTTACACTTGTAGGGCTGAAGTTACAGCAGTCTCTCTTATTGCAGTAATATGCTCTATCAGCAGACGATTTGTTTCCTGTTGCTGTGCCATGGCCCGTTCATGCCTTATGTTAGCCTGCACCAGCTGCTTTATAACTTCCTCAATTGTTTTTGAGGGACTTTGCAACACTGCAGCAGCTTTCACCCAGGACACTAAATCATCAACTGTCACGCCGTTGCCCTTAGCACAACTGCGATTGCCGCATCCTCCAACAATTGTAAGGTGTTCCACTCTCAGGTAGGGCAGCAATGACATATTCTCTTGCAGACCACAGGGTTAAAGTCCAAATGTTGCTTTATTTATAACACTCCTGCAATATAGGCAACCACAGTTATAATTTACTGGGTAAGGTGAATGTCCAGCATCACAAAACATAAACCAAACATAAACATCTCCACTGCGCCTGCGCGATGACGCCATAGTGCTCCGAGGAACAGGCGCAGTGGAGATGTCTGAGCAGGGAAGCTGTCAGACATTCACTGCGCATGCGCCGAATACAGGCGCTCACAAGGAGGATCGCATTCAGGAGGAGATGGGCGGGCTGGAGGGACGCGCTGGGCGGCGGCAGTTTCTGAAGGTAGACGGAGCCTCTAGGTGCTAATGACGCCCCCATAGCACCTAGAGACTCATTAGCATATTAATAAAAGTTCTTTTTTTAGCAAAACGGCTGCCCCAAAAGCATTTATATCAGGATGGTTGGGCAGAGCAGACACTAGCGGATCGCTAGTGTCTGACAGCTAAATATGTGCAACGAAGTGATAGAAACCCTTTAACCCAGTTGAGGAAGCTGGGTGGGATATACACCCCTATTAGGACTTTACCATACACTTTTCTGTTCACCTTACCACACAGAATAGGACAACAATATTTAAAGGGTGTATCTCACAATGACAGATGCAGCAAAGGCTGCAAAATTAAGATTTTTGCCCAAAATGGGCGTGTTTTTTTTTTATACCAGAATAGCAAAGCAGTATCTAAAGCGTGTATCTCACACGTACAGATTAGTGATGAGCGGCAGGGGTCACATTTGAATTTGTGATATTTTGCAAATATTTTGTAGAATATTCAGCGAATATTCGCAAATTTGAATATTCGTTATATCCCACAATTTTTTTTACTCGAAAAATCGACAATGTAATCGCGTAATATGCAAATTTTCATAATGCTATTTTTCGTAATGCAAATTTTTAAATTGCCGAGCAAAAACATGATTCCTCCCTGCTTCTTGCTTGTGGGCCAATGAGTCATAGCACTATATTGAATATATTTGTTTTTTCAAATATTCGGAATATTCTAAAACAAGAATATATAGCAATATAGTAAATATTTGAAAAAAAACGAATATAGAGCAATTTAGCTAATATAGTGCTATAATCTTTTTTTTTAAATAGTTTAATTTTTTTTCCAATCTGAACTTCAGATGAGAAAAAAATTACAACTATTAGGCAAAGAAGATTATAGCACTTTATTAGCTAAATTGCTCTATATTCGTTTTTTATATTTGCTATATTGCTATATATTCTTGTTTTAGAATATTACGAATATTCGAAAAAAACTAATATATTCGATATAGTGCCATAAATTTGTTGTTTTTATATATTCATAATTTTTCCCATTTAACCCCTTAGTGACCAAGCCTGTTTGGGCCTTTATGACCAAGCGTTTTTCTTCCTTTTTTTCATGGTCTCGTTCCAAGAGCAATAACTTTTTTATTTTTTCGTCTATATAGCTTTATGAGGGCTTGTTTTTTACAGGACAAGTTGTAGTTTTTAATAGCACCATTTTGGGGTACACATAACTTTCTGATTAACTTTTATTAACTCTTTCTGGAAGGGAGATGGGGGAAAAATAGCAATACTGCCACAGCGTTTTTACATAATAATTTTTTTTCCCAAAAAAAACCCTTTTATTAACAAAAATAATGATTTTGCATTGCCACTTCACAAGACTTTTATTTTTTATTTTTTTCTATGGAGTTTTGATTTTGAGGGACAACTTGGAGGGCTTGATTTTTGAGGGACAACTTGTATTTTTAATTGGTATCACTTTGGAGTAAATGACGCTTTTTGATCGCTTGTTGTTACGTTTTTTTTCGGCGGAAACTAAGAATAAATTAGAAATTCTGTCTTTCTTTCTTTTTTTATGGTGTTCACCATAGAGGATAATTTATGTAATATTTATGTAGTCCGGGTCAATACCAAACATATGGGGGATATTTTCTTTTTGCAATTTTTTTTTATTGAAAAGCGTATTTTCAATCGAAAAAAATGCATATTTTTTTATTTTATGGATTTTTTTTTATTTAATAAATGTGTATTTTTTTTTTACAACTTAAAAGACCCACAAGGGGACTATAATATACAGTATTTTGATTGCTTTCAAAATGTAATGCATTATCTCTATAATGCATTACATTTCAATAGCAATGATATTCAAAGATTGACCAGCAGGCTGCGCCAGAGAGGCACAGCCTGCTGGAGAGAACTCGAGGCCCTGATTGGAAGAGAGGTAAACTTCTGAACTCATCAGCCCCCCGCGATCGCATTTTCGGGGTGCTGATGGGAGACAGAGGGAGTCTGTGTCACAGTGGACAAGCACTCAGACACACAGATAAACCAACAACCAAGCTCTGAGCGAGACGCAGGGGAAGGGTCACCTCCTAGATAAATCCCTGACCTCTCTCCCTGCACTGCTCAGCCCACAGGCAGACCTTGGTGGTAGGAATGCTGTGTCCTCGTGCCTGGGCTAATACACCCTAAATTCCCTGAGATGGTGAAAAGGGGAAATAGGAGCAGCCTGCTTGCACAGAACCTGGATGGGAGAGAAGATACCAACACAACTAAAACAAGAACATAAACCACACTTATCTTATCAGAGATGGGACACAAAACCTTCCTTCCTTGCTTGCTTCCTAGGCCAGACTGATTTCTATAACCCGCTCAGAGCACTGGAATTGAGAGCCATTTAAACTAATGACCCCACCCAGTGCACCTGATGGGAGGCGGATCCAGCACAACTCTAAAACAAACACTAAACACGTGCTGCTATTCTGGCCGACCTCCGCACATAGTCAGAGCCGGGCATGACAGTCCGCTCCCTCTGTCACCACTTTAAATGCAGCGGGCGCCATTGCGCCTGGCATGTAAGGGGTTAAACAGCCCGGATCGGCACTTCTGCCGGTCAGGGCTGTTAGAGCAGGGCCCCGGCTCTTATGTGAGAGCCGGGTCCGTGCTCCCCGCTGCACGGGAAAGCCGTGCAGCGCTTCGACTGGGCCGCTGTAAAAACGCGGCGGCCCAGCCTAGGGCCCCTTAGTGACTGCCGTAAAAACACGTATGGGTGGTCACTAAGGGGTTAAAGTCATGACTCTTACCTGCTTCTTGCTTGTGGGCCAATGAGTCACTGGCACACAAGCAAGAAGCAGGGAGGAATCATGTTTTTACTCTGCAATTGAAAATTTGCGATAAAAATTCACATTACGGAAATTTGCATTACGAAAATTCGCTATCAAAAAATTTGCAAATATTGAAAATTATGAATATATATTACTATAGTCTAAATATTCGTGAATTTTCGAAGAACCTATATTCGCAATAATAATTTGTAATTCGAATATTCATGATCAACACTAGTACAGATGCAGACAAGGCTGCAAATTAAGATTTTTGCTCAAAATTGGTGTTTATTTAATACCAGAATAGCAGAGCAGTATGTTATAATAGATTGAGGTAAAAAAAAATGAACCTTATATAAAAAGGCGCTGCTGCAGAAGACAGGACTCAGGTAGATAAAATAAAGTGGATCTTTATTTGTATAAGTCTACGCGTTTCAGGGGCGGACTTCCCCGTTCATCAGGACAATAGGTCTGTACATTGTGGGTGTGATTACTGTGTCTTTTATTTTGTCTTTTTTGGCGCAATAATTCGGGCTTCTGTGGGCGTGGGCGGTGGAGCGGGGAAGGCGGGGACGGGGGCTTGGACGCACGTGTTCAGTTCTTGTTGCCATGACGCTCCCAGCTCCCATGTTGTGTGCCGGCTCGATGTTATGTGGGCGGGCCTTGCTGGCGTATGGCGGGCGGGCCTTGCTGATGTGCTGTATGGGCGGGTTGGTGTTTCTTGTGCTCCGATGTTTGTGGGCGGTGTGCTGCACTCGCTCTGTTACTGTGTGTGTTCTTATGGTGGGTATGGCCTTGGCGGGGTTAACTTTAGATGCCTCGGGTCTCGATCGCATCCATTATCTGGTATGGATTCATATGGTATCTGCGGCAGGTCGTTTTTTCAGGACAAATAGTGTCACTAGTATTCAGTTTCAGAGTCGGGGTGGATTGATGCACTAGACTCGGATGAAAAGTTATATAACATATGTATAGATGTATATTAGGATTTTTAGGGCTCATAAAAGTGAGGGATACAAGCAAGTTTGTGTGTATATATATATATATATATATATATATATATAAGTACAGTGGGATGCAAAAGTTTGGGCAACCTTGTTAATCATCATGATTTTCCTGTATAAATCATTGGTTGTTATGATAAAAAATGTCAGTTAAATATATCATATAGGAAACACACACAGTGATATTTGAGAAGTGAAATGAAGTTTATTGGATTTACAGAAAGTGTGCTATAATTGTTTAATCAAAATTAGGCAGGTGCATAAATTTGGGCACTGTTGTCATTTTATTGATTTGTAAAACCTTTAGAACTAATTATTAGAACTCAAATTGGCTTGGTAAGCTCAGTGACCCCTGACCTACATACACAGGTGAATCCAATTATGAGAAAGAGTATTTAAGGGGGTCAATTGTAAGTTTTCCTCCTCTTTCAATTTTCTCTGAAGAGTAGCAACATGGGGGTCTCAAAACAACTCTCAAATGACCTGAAGACAAATATTGTTCACCATCATGGTTTAGGGGAAGGATACAGAAAGCTGTCTCAGAGATTTCAGCTGTCTGTTTCCACAGTTAGGAACATATTGAGGAAATGGAAGACCACAGGCTCAGTTCAAGTTAAGGCTCGAAGTGGCAGACCAAGAAAAATCTCGGATAGACAGAAGCGTCGAATGGTGAGAACAGTCAGAGTCAACCCACAGACCATCACCAAAGACCTACAACATCATCTTGCTGCAGATGGAGTCACTGTGCATCAATCAACCATTCGGCGCACTTTACACAATGAAATGCTGTACGCGAGAGTGATGCAGAGGAAGCCTTTTCTCCGCCCACAGCACAAACAGTGCCGCTTGAAGTGGGCTAAAGCACATTTGGACAAGCCAGCTTCATTTTGGAATAAGGTGCTGTGGACTGATGAAACTAAAATTGAGTTATTTGGCCATAACAAGGGGCGTTATGCATGGAGGAAAAAGAGCACAGCATTCCAAGAAAAACACCTGCTACCTACAGTAAAATAGGGTGGTGGCTCCATCATGCTGTGGGGCTGTGTGGCCAGTGCAGGGACTGGGAATCTTGTCAAAGTTGAGGGACGCATGGATTCCACTCAGTATCAGCAGATTCTGAAGACCAATGTCCAGGAATCAGTGACAAAGCTGAAGCTGCGCTGAGGCTGGATCTTTCAACAAGACAACGACCCTAAACACTGCTCAAAATCCACTAAGGCATTTATGCAGAGGAACAAGTACAACGTTCTGGAATGGCCATCTCAGTCCCCAGACCTGAATATAATTGAAAATCTGTGGTGTGACTTAAAGAGAGCTGTCCATGCTCGGAAGCCATCCAAGCTGAATGAACTAAACATGTTTTGTAAAGAGGAATGGTCCAAAATACCTTCAACCAGAATCCAGACTCTCATTGAAACCTACAGGAAGCGTTTAAAGGCTGTAATTTCTGCAAAAGGAGGATCTACTAAATATTGATTTCATTTATTTTTTGTAATACCCAAATTTATGCACCTGATTAATTTTGTTTAAACAATTATAGCACACTTTCTGTAAATCCAATAAACTTCATTTCACTTCTCAAATATCACTGTGTGTGTCTCCTATATGATATATTTAACTGACATTTTTTATTGTAACAACCAACGATTTATACAGGAAAATCATGACGATTAACAAAGTTGCCCAGACTTTCACATCCCATTGTGTGTGTGTGTGTGTATGTGTATATATATATATATATATATATATATATATATATATATATATATATTTATTTATATATATATATATATATATATATATATATATATATATAAACCCCCACATGCATGAAGATAAGAGTAGACTTTAAAAAGTGGAGAAAGAAATAAAATAAAAATAAAGAGATAAATATAAAAATAAATTAAAAATAAAATTAAAATAATAGGAAACAAAATTAAGAAGCAAAAATAAACTGAACAAATAGTATGAACAAATAATAAATGAAAAGACATATATAAATATAAAATTTTTAAAAAATAGGCCATATATAGGAGTGCCACTCTGAGGATCTATCAAGGGTTTTGGCATAGATATATGTTGGAGTAAAAGGATATATATTGGATCGGGCTAGGATATATATCTAAAGGTAAATTTTCAGGGCAGTTTATAATGTAGATAGCCTTATATAAGGATCATAACAATGGAAATGTGTCAAGGGGTTTGGGTGGGGTGGAGGTTCGTATCTAAAAATGATAAATTATAGGACTGATTTTTAGCTGAAAACTACAAGTGGAGAGAGGGAAAGAGAGGGGTTAGCTTCACACGGTATGGGTCAGTGTATATTAAATTGTTTGGCTCCTGGTAGGGATTCCAAGTGTGTAAGGGTGCTCATAAAGGCCCTGCATGAGAGGGCGTGGGGTCCCAACAGTCTTTATGGGTCCCAGAAACAAATGAATATTTAAAAAAAAAAAAACGGGTACCAAGCAACACTTGTCAACCACACCACACATAACAGAGTTTTACAAACCGACTCCGGGAAAAAGAAAACTAGAATGCGAGGATGTAGAGGAGGGCAACACCAAAAAAGGAAAGCCAACATAAAAAAGAAAAATGACAAAAACAAGAATGACCCCATACCAACAATAAAAATCTTTAATTTATCAGCACACAAGCTCACAGATTTAGAACACAGTCTTCTACAGAAGGGCCTTTCATTTTGTCCATACAACAAGGTTAATGCCTTCGAACTAAAATCTTGACATGCAAAAATTCCGTAAAAATCTGACAATAAAAAGACATTTTGAATATGAACTTAAAATGAACCAAGAGACAAAAATACTAGAGAGCACTAACCAAGAGGATACACAAATGTACAAACACCAAGAAGTGCGCCCTAAATCTAATTTTCAGGGGAGTTGATAATGTAGATAGCCTTATATAAGGATCATAACAATGGAAATGTGTCAAGGGGTTTGGGTGGGGTGGAGGTTCGTATCTAAAAATGATAAATTATAGGAGGGATTTTTCACTGAAAACTACAAGTGGAGAGGGGTTAATTTCACACCGTACGGGTCAGTGTATATAAAATTGTTTGGCTCCTGGTAGGGATTCAGAGTGTGTAAGGGAGCTCATAAAGGCCCTGCATGAGAGGGCGAGGGGTCCCAACAGTCTTTATGGGTCCCAGAAACAAAGGTATATTTTAAAAAAAAAGTATATTTTAAAAAAAGAGAGAGGGAGGTTAGGGGTCCCGAGCAAAACTTGGGGTGCACTAAAAAAACAAATTTAGTGGTTAAAACATATACTATAATGGTCAATATTAATGCACACCCCTATATATGCACAACATTTACCTATAAATGGAGCGTACTGTACACTTATACGTGTGGGTGCACACGTGTATGTCTGTTGGTACTGTGGGGTATATGTGAGGTATTAGGATTTACAAGATGGTTTCTCTGTTATGTGTGGTGTGGTTGACAAGTGTTGCTTGGTATCTGTTTTTTTTTTATATACCTTTTGTTTCTGGGACACGTAAAGACTGTCGGGACCCTACGCCCTCTCATGCAGGGCCTTTATGAGCACCCTTACACACTTGGAATCCCTACCAGGAGCCAAACAATTTTAGATACACTGACCCGTACGGTGTGAAGTTAACCCCTCTCTTTCCCCCTCTCCACTTGTAGTTTTTAGTGAAAAATCCCTCCTATAATTTATAATTTTTAGATATGAATCTCCACCCCACCCAAACCCCTTGACACATTTCCATTGTTATGATCCTTATATAAGGCTATCTACATTATCAACTCCCCTGAAAATTAACCTTTAGCTATATATCCTAGCCCGATCAAATATATATCCTTTTACTCCAACATATATCTATGCCGAAACCCTTGATAGATCCTCAGAGTGGCACTCCTATATATGGCCTCTTTTTTACAATTTTTATATTTATATATGTCTTTTCATTTATTATTTGTTAATACTATTTGTTCATTTTATGTTTGCCTCTTAATTGTGTTTCCTATTATTTTTTTATTTATTTTTATATTTTATTTTTATTTAATTTCATTTTATTATTTTTCTCCACTTTTTAAAGTCTACTCTTATCTTCATGCATGTGGGGGATTCCCACCCCACACGTGTGTGGTGTGTGTGTGCGTATATATATATATATATATATATATATATATACAGTATATATATATACTGTATATAGGAAAAAAATAGAACATGTAAAAAACAAATAAAAGCGGCCAAACTAGAGACCGAGAGATTAATTGCCAAAGAGAGTAAAACTAACCCTAAAATGTTCTTCAATTATATAAATGTTAAAAAGTATAAATCTGTAGGTGTCGGCCCTTTAAAGAGTAATGAGGGGGAAGTCGCAGAGAGCGATGAGGAGAAAGCAAAGCTGTTAAATATTTTTTTTCTCCAATGTATTCACTGAGGAAAATAAATTGTCAGATGACATGCAGAATGCAAAAATAAAAGTGTCCTGTCTGACCCAGGAAGAAGTACATCAGCGACTTAAAAAGATTAAAATAGACAAATCGCCAGGACCCGATGACATACACCCCTGTATCCTAAAGGAATCTGTCATAGCCAGACCCTTATTTCTGATATTTGCAGACTCTATACTGACAGGGAATATCCCACAGGATTGGTGCATGGCATATGTGTTGCCAATATTCAAAAAGGGGCCAAAAACAGAGCCTGGAAACTATAGGCCGGTAAGTTTAACATCTGTTGTGGGTAAACTGTTTGAAGGTTTTCTGAGAGATGCTATATTAGAGCATCTCAACGGAAATAAGCAAATAACGCCATATCAGCATGGCTTTGTGAGGGATCGGTCATGTCAGACTAATTTAATCAGTTTCTATGAAGAGGTAAGTTCTAGACTTGACAGCGGCGAATCAATGGATGTCGTGTATCTTGACTTCTCCAAAGCATTTGACACTGTACCACATAAAAGGTTAGTATATAAAATGAGAATGCTCGGACTGGGAGAAAACATCTGTATCTGGGTAAGTAACTGGTTCAGTGATAGATAGGGTGGTTATTAACGGTACACACTCAGATTGGGTCATTGTCACTAGTGGGGTACCTCAGGGGTCAGTATTGGGCCCTATTCTCTTCAATATATTTATTAATGATCTTGTAGAAGGTTTGCATAGTAAAGTATCAATTTTCGCAGATGACACTAAACTGTATAAAGTAATTTACACTGATGAGGACAGTATACTACTACAGAGGGATCTGGATAGATTGGAGGCTTGGGCAGATAAGTGCAGATGAGGTTTAACACTGATAAATGTAAAGTTATGCACATGGGAAGGAAAAATGCAAGTCACCCGTATATACTAAATGGTAAAACACTCGGTAACACTGACATGGAAAAGGATCTAGGAATTTTAATAAACAGCAAACTAAGCTGCAAAAACCAGTGTCAGGCAGCTGCTGCCAAGGCCAATAAAATAATGGGTTGCATCAAAAGGGGCATAGATTCCCGTGATGAGAACATAGTCCTACCACTTACAGTTCTGGGCTCCTGTAAACAAGGCAGACATAGCAGAGCTGGAGAAGGAGCTGGATGGACAAATGTCTTTTTTCGGCCTTATGTACTATGTTACTATGTAACTTGCTTGTATCCCTCACTTTTATGAGCCCTAAAAATCCTAATATACATCTATACAGTTGTTATATAACTTTTCATCCGAGTCTAGTGCATCAATCCTCTGAAACTGAATACTAGTGACGCTATTTGTCCTGAAAAAACGACCTGCCGCAGATACCGTATGAATCCATTCCAGATAATGGATGCGATCGAAACCCGAGACATCTAAAGCTAACCCCGCCCAGGCCTTCCCCACCATAAGAACACTCACAGTAACAGAGCGAGCGCAGCAAACCGCCCACAAACATCGAAGCACAAGAAACACCACTCCGCCCATACAGCACGTCAGCAAGGCCCGCGATACGCCAGCAAGGCCCGCCCACATAACATCGAGCCGGCACACAACATGCCGGCTGGGAGCGTCATGGCAACAAGAACTGAACACGTGCTTCCACGCCCTCGTCCCCGCCTTCCCCACACCACCGCACACGCCCACAGAAGCCCGAATTATTGCGCCAAAAAAGACAAAATAAAAGGCACAGTAATCGCACTCACAATGTACAGACCTATTGTCCTGATGAAGGGGGCAGTCCGCCCCTGAAACGCGTAGACTTATACAAATAAAGATCCACTTTATTTTATCTACCTGAGTCCTGTCTTCTGCAGCAGCGCTGCTTTATATAAGGTTCATTTTTTTTACCTCAATCTATTATTCTCTATACCCCGGACACTGTACCCCACGGTTACGGGTAAGAACCTGGGCAGCAGCAGCAGTCACCCCCGCAAGCTGGACGGGCCTTTACCAGCATAAGTGATTCAAATGAGTTGTGACTCATCACAACCCGATACTGTAAGCACAATCAGTGTATCAGTGTTTTTTTAAAATATCATACGGTTTTACACACGAGGCGCTGCCTCCTGTCTTTCTTTTTATCTACAGAGCAGTATGTAAAGCATGTATCTTACACGGACAGATGCAGACAAGGCAGCAAATTAAGAATTTTGTCCTAAATGGGTGTTTTTTAAAACTCTGAAAATTATTGAAGTATTTCAAGTTTGTTTTAACAATACCAGATGTGGCAAAGACTACAATATCAAGTACTTTAGCCAAAAAGGGTGTTTTTTTTTTTTATAACAAAATATGACAGCAGTATGTAACGCTTGAATTTCACACATACAGATGCAGACAAGGCCGCAAATTAAGATTTTTGCCCAAAATGGGTGTTTTTTAATAGCAGAATAGAACAGCAGTATCTAAAGGGTGTATCTCACATGTACAGATGCAGAAAAGGCTTTTGAATAACAGAATATGACAGCAGTGTATAACGCTTGAATTTCACAAGTACAGATATAGCAAGGGCTGTAAAATTGTGTATTTTGCCCAAAAAAGGTGTTTTTAAAAACTCAGAAAATTATAGCTGTAGTTCTAGATTAAATTGCACACTGACTAATTTGGCAGAGTCCCCAGATGGAGGGTATTGCCAAAAATGTATTTCAAGTTTTAACAATGACAGATGCAGCAAAGGCAGCAATATTAAGTACTTTGCCCTCAAAATATATATATATTTTTTTAATATGACAGCAGTATATAATGCTTGAATTTCACAATGGCTGTAAAATGGTGTATTTTGCCCAAAAAGGGTGTTTTTTAAAACCCAGAAAATTACCATATTTTTCATTCCATAAGACGCACTTTTTGCTTCCATTTTACAGCATCGCAGCCTGCGATGTATGAGCATGGAGAGAGGAGCGGCTGAAGTCTGGAACTAGGGGTGCAGTCACTGTACACTTACACCGGGCCCCGCCGCTCACTGCAGTATTTTTAGACATTAATCCTTAACCTGTTAATAAGTTTAACTAAAGATGTGCTCTACCCTGTTCCCCTGTATCAGTGCAGCACTTACTAACAAGCTTCCATAGCAGGCAGAGCGGACGGCAGAAGTAATGTCACTCACTTATGTTGCGCGCCTGCTCCTCCCACTTTATGAATGAAGCAGGCGGAGCAGGAGCTCAACGTCAGTGAGTAACGTTACTGCTACCTGCTATGGAAGCTTGTTAGTAAGTGCTGTACTGATACAGAGGAATAGGGTAGAGCACAGCTTTAGTTATAATTATTAACAGGTTAAGGATTAATGTCTAGAAATACTGCAGTGAGCGGAGGGCCGGTGTATTGGGGGACACTGTTATGAGGGGGATCTGTGGATGACACATATATAAAAGTGTCATTCACAGATCCCCCATAACAGTGCCATCCATAGATCCCCCACCCCATAACAATGCCATCCACAGATCCCCCACCCCATAGCAGTGCCATCCACAGATGCCCCTCCTCATAAACAGTGCCATCCACAGATCCCCCATAACAGTGCCATCCACAGATCCCCCATAACAGTGCCATCCACAGATCCCCCATAACAGTGCCATCCACAGATCCCCCATAACAGTGCCATCCACAGATCCCCCATAACAGTGCCATCCACAGATCCCCCATAACAGTGCCATCCACAGATTCCCCATAACAGTGCCATCCACAGATCCCCCATAACAGTGCCATCCACAGATCCCCCACATGACAGTGTGTCATCCACAGATCCCCCATAATAGTGTTATGCACAGACCACCATTAGTTCAAAACTAGAGATGTCGCAAACATTAAATTTTCCGTTCGCGAACAGCAAACGTGAATTTTCGCAGATGTTGGCGAACCGCCATTGACTTCAATGGGCAGGTAAATTTTAAAACCCACAGGGACTCTTTCTGGCCGCAATAGTGATGGAAAGGTTGTTTCAAGGGGACTAACACCTGGACTGTGGCATGCCAGAGGGGGATCCATGGCAAAACTCCCATGGAAAATTACGTAGTTGACGCAGAGTCGGGTTTTAATCCATAAAGGGCATAAATCACCTAACATTCCTAAATTGTTTGGAATAGCGTGCTTTAAAACATCAGGTATGATGTTTTATCGATCAGGTAGTGTAACGGTTACGCCCGCTTCACAGTGACAGACCAAACCCCCTGTTTAACGCACCGCAAACAACCGCAAACTCCCCATTTGCACAAGGTTGGATACCAAGCTAGCCATGTACCGTTCCTTGTCCTCACTGCCTCTGTCCCCTCTTCCTCCACCCAGCCACGTACAACACCAAGGGTCCCCAAAAGGTGACAACAAGCCCCCTGGGACGCCTGCTGTGTTTGGTCTTCCACCTCCTCAAAGCCACCAAATTAAGAATTTTGTCCTAAATGGGTGTTTTTTAAAACTCTGAAAATTATTGAAGTATTTCAAGTTTGTTTTAACAATACCAGATGTGGCAAAGACTACAATATCAAGTACTTTAGCCAAAAAGGGTGTTTTTTTTTTTATAACAAAATATGACAGCAGTATGTAACGCTTGAATTTCACACATACAGATGCAGACAAGGCCGCAAATTAAGATTTTTGCCCAAAATGGGTGTTTTTTAATAGCAGAATAGAACAGCAGTATCTAAAGGGTGTATCTCACATGTACAGATGCAGAAAAGGCTTTTGAATAACAGAATATGACAGCAGTGTATAACGCTTGAATTTCACAAGTACAGATATAGCAAGGGCTGTAAAATTGTGTATTTTGCCCAAAAAGGGTGTTTTTAAAAACTCAGAAAATTATAGCTGTAGTTCTAGATTAAATTGCACACTGACTAATTTGGCAGAGTCCCCAGATGGAGGGTATTGCCAAAAATGTATTTCAAGTTTTAACAATGACAGATGCAGCAAAGGCAGCAATATTAAGTACTTTGCCCTCAAAAAATATATATATTTTTTTAATATGACAGCAGTATATAATGCTTGAATTTCACAATGGCTGTAAAATGGTGTATTTTGCCCAAAAAGGGTGTTTTTTAAAACCCAGAAAATTACCATATTTTTCATTCCATAAGACGCACTTTTTGCTTCCATTTTACAGCATCGCAGCCTGCGATGTATGAGCATGGAGAGAGGAGCGGCTGAAGTCTGGAACTAGGGGTGCAGTCACTGTACACTTACACCGGGCCCCGCCGCTCACTGCAGTATTTTTAGACATTAATCCTTAACCTGTTAATAAGTTTAACTAAAGATGCGCTCTACCCTGTTCCCCTGTATCAGTGCAGCACTTACTAACAAGCTTCCATAGCAGGCAGAGCGGACGGCAGAAGTAATGTCACTCACTTATGTTGCGCGCCTGCTCCTCCCACTTTATGAATGAAGCAGGCGGAGCAGGAGCTCAACGTCAGTGAGTAACGTTACTGCTACCTGCTATGGAAGCTTGTTAGTAAGTGCTGTACTGATACAGAGGAATAGGGTAGAGCACAGCTTTAGTTATAATTATTAACAGGTTAAGGATTAATGTCTAGAAATACTGCAGTGAGCGGAGGGCCGGTGTATTGGGGGACACTGTTATGAGGGGGATCTGTGGATGACACATATATAAAAGTGTCATTCACAGATCCCCCATAACAGTGCCATCCATAGATCCCCCACCCCATAACAATGCCATCCACAGATCCCCCACCCCATAGCAGTGCCATCCACAGATGCCCCTCCTCATAAACAGTGCCATCCACAGATCCCCCATAACAGTGCCATCCACAGATCCCCCATAACAGTGCCATCCACAGATCCCCCATAACAGTGCCATCCACAGATCCCCCATAACAGTGCCATCCACAGATCCCCCATAACAGTGCCATCCACAGATCCCCCATAACAGTGCCATCCACAGATTCCCCATAACAGTGCCATCCACAGATCCCCCATAACAGTGCCATCCACAGATCCCCCACATGACAGTGTGTCATCCACAGATCCCCCATAATAGTGTTATGCACAGACCACCATTAGTTCAAAACTAGAGATGTCGCAAACATTAAATTTTCCGTTCGCGAACAGCAAACGTGAATTTTCGCAGATGTTGGCGAACCGCCATTGACTTCAATGGGCAGGTAAATTTTAAAACCCACAGGGACTCTTTCTGGCCGCAATAGTGATGGAAAGGTTGTTTCAAGGGGACTAACACCTGGACTGTGGCATGCCAGAGGGGGATCCATGGCAAAACTCCCATGGAAAATTACGTAGTTGACGCAGAGTCGGGTTTTAATCCATAAAGGGCATAAATCACCTAACATTCCTAAATTGTTTGGAATAGCGTGCTTTAAAACATCAGGTATGATGTTTTATCGATCAGGTAGTGTAACGGTTACGCCCGCTTCACAGTGACAGACCAAACCCCCTGTTTAACGCACCGCAAACAACCGCAAACTCCCCATTTGCACAAGGTTGGATACCAAGCTAGCCATGTACCGTTCCTTGTCCTCACTGCCTCTGTCCCCTCTTCCTCCACCCAGCCACGTACAACACCAAGGGTCCCCAAAAGGTGACAACAAGCCCCCTGGGACGCCTGCTGTGTTTGGTCTTCCACCTCCTCAAAGCCACCAAATTAAGAATTTTGTCCTAAATGGGTGTTTTTTAAAACTCTGAAAATTATTGAAGTATTTCAAGTTTGTTTTAACAATACCAGATGTGGCAAAGACTACAATATCAAGTACTTTAGCCAAAAAGGGTGTTTTTTTTTTTTATAACAAAATATGACAGCAGTATGTAACGCTTGAATTTCACACATACAGATGCAGACAAGGCCGCAAATTAAGATTTTTGCCCAAAATGGGTGTTTTTTAATAGCAGAATAGAACAGCAGTATCTAAAGGGTGTATCTCACATGTACAGATGCAGAAAAGGCTTTTGAATAACAGAATATGACAGCAGTGTATAACGCTTGAATTTCACAAGTACAGATATAGCAAGGGCTGTAAAATTGTGTATTTTGCCCAAAAAGGGTGTTTTTAAAAACTCAGAAAATTATAGCTGTAGTTCTAGATTAAATTGCACACTGACTAATTTGGCAGAGTCCCCAGATGGAGGGTATTGCCAAAAATGTATTTCAAGTTTTAACAATGACAGATGCAGCAAAGGCAGCAATATTAAGTACTTTGCCCTCAAAAAATATATATATTTTTTTAATATGACAGCAGTATATAATGCTTGAATTTCACAATGGCTGTAAAATGGTGTATTTTGCCCAAAAAGGGTGTTTTTTAAAACCCAGAAAATTACCATATTTTTCATTCCATAAGACGCACTTTTTGCTTCCATTTTACAGCATCGCAGCCTGCGATGTATGAGCATGGAGAGAGGAGCGGCTGAAGTCTGGAACTAGGGGTGCAGTCACTGTACACTTACACCGGGCCCCGCCGCTCACTGCAGTATTTTTAGACATTAATCCTTAACCTGTTAATAAGTTTAACTAAAGATGCGCTCTACCCTGTTCCCCTGTATCAGTGCAGCACTTACTAACAAGCTTCCATAGCAGGCAGAGCGGACGGCAGAAGTAATGTCACTCACTTATGTTGCGCGCCTGCTCCTCCCACTTTATGAATGAAGCAGGCGGAGCAGGAGCTCAACGTCAGTGAGTAACGTTACTGCTACCTGCTATGGAAGCTTGTTAGTAAGTGCTGTACTGATACAGAGGAATAGGGTAGAGCACAGCTTTAGTTATAATTATTAACAGGTTAAGGATTAATGTCTAGAAATACTGCAGTGAGCGGAGGGCCGGTGTATTGGGGGACACTGTTATGAGGGGGATCTGTGGATGACACATATATAAAAGTGTCATTCACAGATCCCCCATAACAGTGCCATCCATAGATCCCCCACCCCATAACAATGCCATCCACAGATCCCCCACCCCATAGCAGTGCCATCCACAGATGCCCCTCCTCATAAACAGTGCCATCCACAGATCCCCCATAACAGTGCCATCCACAGATCCCCCATAACAGTGCCATCCACAGATCCCCCATAACAGTGCCATCCACAGATCCCCCATAACAGTGCCATCCACAGATCCCCCATAACAGTGCCATCCACAGATCCCCCATAACAGTGCCATCCACAGATTCCCCATAACAGTGCCATCCACAGATCCCCCATAACAGTGCCATCCACAGATCCCCCACATGACAGTGTGTCATCCACAGATCCCCCATAATAGTGTTATGCACAGACCACCATTAGTTCAAAACTAGAGATGTCGCAAACATTAAATTTTCCGTTCGCGAACAGCAAACGTGAATTTTCGCAGATGTTGGCGAACCGCCATTGACTTCAATGGGCAGGTAAATTTTAAAACCCACAGGGACTCTTTCTGGCCGCAATAGTGATGGAAAGGTTGTTTCAAGGGGACTAACACCTGGACTGTGGCATGCCAGAGGGGGATCCATGGCAAAACTCCCATGGAAAATTACGTAGTTGACGCAGAGTCGGGTTTTAATCCATAAAGGGCATAAATCACCTAACATTCCTAAATTGTTTGGAATAGCGTGCTTTAAAACATCAGGTATGATGTTTTATCGATCAGGTAGTGTAACGGTTACGCCCGCTTCACAGTGACAGACCAAACCCCCTGTTTAACGCACCGCAAACAACCGCAAACTCCCCATTTGCACAAGGTTGGATACCAAGCTAGCCATGTACCGTTCCTTGTCCTCACTGCCTCTGTCCCCTCTTCCTCCACCCAGCCACGTACAACACCAAGGGTCCCCAAAAGGTGACAACAAGCCCCCTGGGACGCCTGCTGTGTTTGGTCTTCCACCTCCTCAAAGCCACCTTCTTCCTCTGACTCCTCTTCTTCAAACTCCTCTCTCTGCGTTACCTCTCTCTGCGTAATTATAAGGTGTGTTAAGTAGTACTATTCCTATCAGTTTAATCCCTGTTACGTCCACTAGTATTATTATTAATATTATTATAAGGTGTGTTAAATAGTACTATTCCTATCAGTTTAATCCCTGTTACGTCCCCTATTAGGGGACGTGTATATGGCATTGATTTTAGGAATCGGGAGATGGAAAAAGATGCTTGGTCGGTCCTCCTACTTCAAATTTGGGGCACTGCGCATGCAATCGAATGTGACACCAGATAGGAGCGGCGTGTTAAGTAGTACTATTCTTATCAGTTTAATCCCTGTTACGTCCCCTATCGTTTTGGTGTCCGCCTGGCCGTGCGGAGCCAAACGGATCCGTCCTGAATTACAATGCAAGTCAATGGGGACAGATCCGTTTGATGTTGACACAATATGGTGCAATTGTAAACGGATCCGTCTCCCATTGACTTTTAATGTAAAGTCAGGAGTCCCTTTTATACCATCGTATCGGAGTTTTCTCCAATCCGATGGTATATTTTAACTTGAAGCGTCCCCATCACCATGGGAACGCCTCTATGTTAGAATATACTGTCAGATATGAGTTAGATCGTGAAACTCAGATCCAACAGTATATTCCAACACAGAGGCGTTTCCATGGTGATGGGGACGCTTCAGGTTAGAATATACTAAAAAACTGTGTACATGACTGCCCCCTGCTGCCTGGCAGGGAGGGGGGGCTGGTCACCAACGAGTTAACTACAGGGGAGGGAGGGGGGGCTGGCCACCAACGAGTTAACTACAGGGGAGGGAGGGGGGCCCACTGGCTACCAACGAGTTAACTACAGGGGAGGGAGGGGGGGCTGGCTACGAATGAGTTAACTACAGGGGAGGGAGGGGGGGGGCCACTGGCTACCAACGAGTTAACTACAGGGGAGGGAGGGGGGGCTGGCTACCAACGAGTTAACTACAGGGGAGGGAGGGGGGGGCCCACTGGCCACCAATGTGTTAACTACAGGCGGGGGAGGGAGGGGTCATGTACACAGTTCTTTTAGTATATTCTAACCTGAAGCGTCTCCATTACTATGGGAACGCCTCTGTGTTAGCATATACTGTCGGATCTGAGTTTTCACGAAGTGAACACTCAGCTCTGAAAAAACTTTTATGCAGACGGATCTTTGGATCCGTCTGTATGAAAGTAACCTATGGCCACGGATCACGGACACGAATGCCAATCTTGTGTGCATCCGTGTTCTTTCACGGACCCATTGACTTGAATGGGTCCGTGAACCGTTGTCCGTCAAGAAAATAGGACAGGTCATATTTTTTTGACGGACAGGATACACAGATTGCGGTCTCGGCTGCAAAACGGTGCATTTTCCGATTTTTCTACTGACCCATTGAAAGTCAATGGGTCCGCGAAAAAAAACGGAAAACGGCACAACGGCCACGGATGCACACAACGGTCGTGTGCATGAGGCCTTAAGCATACTTTTAAATGTATTTTGGAACTGCTGCATCCTTTCCGACTTCCGGTAATTCGGTAACATTTCAGGTACTTTCTGCTTATACCGGGGGTCTAGAAACGTGGCCACCCAGTAGAGGTCGTTCTCCTTCAGCCTTTTTATACGAGGGTCCCTCAACAGGCACGACAGCATGAAAGACCCCATTTGCACAAGGTTGGATGCCGAGCTCCTCATGTCCCGTTCCTCGTCCTCACTGATCTCACTGAAGGTCTGTTCTCCCCCCTCCCCCCCCAGCCACGTACAACACCATGGGTACCAGATAGGTGACAATGAGCACCCTGGGATGCCTGCTGTGTTAGGTCTTCCTCCTCCTCAAAGCCACATTCCTCCTCTGACTCCTCCTCCTCAGACTCAGGTGGTGATGATGGTGACCACAACTCTTCCTCTTCACGCTCATCTACGGCCTGATCCAGCACCCTTCGCAGGGCATGCTCCTGGAAGAAAACAAGTGGGATGAGGTCGCTGATGGTGCCTTCGGTGCGGCTGACTAGGTTTGTCACCTCCTCAAAAGGACACATGAGCCTACAAGCATTGCACATGAGCGTCCAGTAACATGGCAAAAAAATTCCCACCTCCGCAGAGGCTGTCCTAGCACCCAGGTCATACAAATACTCGTTGACGGCTTTTTCTTTTTGGAGCAGGCGGTCGAACATTAGGAGTGTTGAATTTCAACGTGTCGGGCTGTCGCAAATCAAGCGCCTCACTGGCATGTTGTTTCGCTGCTGGATATCTGAAAAGTGCGCCATGGCCATGTAGGAATGCCTGAATGGCCACACACCTTCCTGGCCTGCTTGAGGACGTCCTGTAATCCTGGGTACTAATGCACAAAGCGTTCTACTATTAGATCACACACATGTGTCATGCACGGCACATGTGTCAACTTGCCCAAATTCAATGCCGCCAACAAATTGCTTCCGTTGTCACACACCACTTTGCCGATCTCCAGTTGGTGCGAAGTCAGCCACTGATCCACCTGTGCGTTCAGGGCGGACAGGAGTGCTGGTCCGGTGTGACTCTCTGCTTTCAGGCAATTCAACCCCAAGACGGCGTGACACTGTCATATCCGGCATGTGGAATAGCCCCTGGGGAGCTGTGGGGGGGGTGCCGTTGATGTGGAGCAAGACGCAGCAGCAGAAGAGGACTCAGCCGAGGAGGTTATGGAAGAGGATGGAGTAGGAGGAGTAGAGGAGGTGGCAGCAGGCCTGCCTGCAAGTGGTGGCGGTGTCACCAACTCCTCTTAAGAGCCACGCATTCCATGCTTGGCAGCTGTCAGCAGGTTTACCCAATGCGCAGTGTAGGTGATATACCTGCCCTGACCGTGCTTTGCAGACCAGGTATCAGTGGTCAGATGGACCCTTGCCCCAACACTGTGTGCCAGACATGCCATGACTTCTTTTTGCACAATCGAGTACAGGTTGGGGATTGCCTTTTGTGCAAAGAAATTTCAGCCGGGTACCTTCCACTGCGGTGTCCCAATAGCTGCAAATTTTTTGAAGGCCTCAGACTCCACCAGCTTGTATGGTAAAAGCTGGCGGGCTAAGAGTTCCGATAAGCCAGCTGTCAGACGCAGGGCAAGGGGGTGACTTTGTGACATTGTCTTCTTACGCTCAAACATGTCCTTGACAGACACCTGACTGTGGGCAGATGAGCAGGAACTGCTCAAGGCGGAATGGCGGGTGGTTGAGAGGGGGCAAGGAGGACAGCAGTGGTTGACGTGGCTGAAGATGCTGGACCAGGAGGAGGATGGTGGCTTTGAGTTTGTGTGCTGCTTTTACTCATGTGTTGATCCCATAGGCGTTTGTGATTTGAGATCATGTGCCTTCGCAAAGCAGTTGTACCTAGATGGGTGTTGGACTTCCCACGACTCAGTTTCTTTTGGCACAGGTTGCAAATGGCATCGCTGTTATCAGAGGCAGACACACCAAAAAAATGCCACACTGCTGAGCTTTGCAATGATGGCATTCTGGTGGTGGCACCAGCATGCGTTTATTGGCGTGCTGTCTGGCTGACCACGGGATACATGCTGTCTGACTGTGCCACTAGTTCCTTGCAACGACCTCCCCCTGCTTCCAACTCGTCTCTTCCTTCTCTCGGTCTCCCCTTCTGAACTTTCCCCCTGTTCTTCTTCTCTTCGAGCAGGCACCCACGTGACATCCACAGACACATCGTCATCATCAACCGCTTCACTTGTATCTGACAACTCAGCAAAGGAAGCAGCAGCGGGTACAACATCATCATCACACCGTACGTCCATCTGTGTAATGCTGCCTGACTGAGACATAGCCGTGTTATCTACATCCTCTGGCAATAATGGTTGCGCATCACTCATTTCTTCCAACTGATGTGTAAATAACTCCTCTGACAGATCAAGTGAAGCGGCTGTGGTGCTAGTGTTGGTGGTGGCGGCAGGCGGGTGAGTGGTAACTTGAGAGATGCCTGAAGCTGAGCTGGAGGAGGATGGTGCGTCAAGGTTCCGAGCGGAAGCTGTAGAAGATTGGGTGTCCTGTGTTAGCCAGTCAACTATGTCCTCAGAACTTTTTGAGTTCAGGGTATGTGGCCTCTGAACACTGGACAGTATTCTAGGGCCAAAGGGAATCACAGCACCACTACCACGACGGCCCCTGCGTGGTGGCCTGCTTCTGCCTGTCATTTTTTTTTATTATATAAGTTGTACTATGCGTGTAAGCTACTGTGACACAAGATATGAGTTGCGCTGAAGTGACACTATGGACTTGCAGCTGGGCCTTAAACACAAAAACACGTGTGTGCAACTGACTGCTATTTATTCTTTAAATGGAATCGAATGTGACACAACAGATGAATGGCGCTGAAATGACACTATGCTCTGCACTGGGCCTTAAACACACAAACACGTGTGTAACTGACTGCTATTTATTCAGTCAAAATTGTTTTTTTTCTTTTAAATGGAATCGAATGTGACACCAGATATGAATGGCGCTGAAATGACACTATGCGCTGCACTGGGCCTTAAACACACAAACACGTGTGTAACTGACGAAAAACTGACGAAAACTTTTTTGACTGTAATATAATAATATTACAGTCAAACAAGTTTTTCGTTTTTTTTTTAATGCAAGCTATTGTGACACCAGATATGAGTGGCGGCACTGGGCAAGTGGGCACAGTATACGCTGTGAGCCTGACGCACATGCTGGCAGGCAACTGCAATTTGATTACACAGAAAAAAAATAAGCAGACTGATGTACTAGCCCTAAAAAGGGCTTTTTGGGGTGCTGTCCTTACAGCAGAGATCAGATGAGTCCTTCAGGACTGCAGTGGACACTGAATACACTTGCCTAGCTATTGATTTTCCTATTAAATCAGCAGCAGCTACACTGTCCCTCCTCTCACTAAGAATGCAGCTTCCGAATTAATCTAAAATGGGGTCTGGGAGGGAGGGTCTGCTGCTGATTGGCTGAAATGTGTCTGCTGACTGTGAGGTAGAGGGTCAAAGTTTATTCAATGATGATGTATAGAGGGCGGACCGAACATCGCATATGTTTGCCCGCTGCGGCGAACGCGAACAAGCTATGTTCTCCGGGAACTGTTCGCCAGCGAATAGTTTGGGACATCTCTATTCAAAACCAACCAAAAGCACACCTTTTGGTTAAAGAACATTTTTTCCTTATTTTCCTCCACAAAAACCTAGGTGCGTCTTATAGGCCGGTGCGAAAAATACGGTAAAGCTGTATTTCTAGCTTAAATTGCACACTGAATAATGCGGCAGTGGCCACAGATGGAGGGTATTGCCAAAAATTGGTGTTTTCTAAAGCCCAGAAAATTACTGAAGTATTTCAAGCTTGTTTTAACAATAATAGATGCAGCAAAGACTGCAATATTAAGTGCTTTGCCCAAAAAGGGTGTTTTCATGTACAGATGCAGCAAGAGCTGTAAAATTGAGTATTTTGCCCCAAAATGGTGTTTTTTAAAACCCAGAAAATTATAGCTGTATTTCTAGCTTAAATTGCACACTGACTAATGCGGCAGAGGCCCAAAATGGAGGTTATTGCCAAAAATGGGTGTTTTTTAAAACCCAGAAAATTATTGTTGTATTTTTAGCCTAAATTGCACACTTACTAATGCTGCAAAGGCACCAGATGTAGGATTTTGCCAAAATGGGTGTTTTTTTTTTATAAACCCAGATTATTATTGCAGTATTTCAAGCTTGGATTTGTCACAAAAGCACATATGCAGTGATGGTGCACTGAGCTTGCATAAAATGGCCGCCGCCGCCCACCTAACTAACAGATGGATAAAAGTTATTTTTCTCTGTTACTGGGCTCAGGACAGGGTAAAAAGATTGTGCACTGCACCCACACAACACAATTTATGAGATCGCTGAGTTCAATTGTAGTTCTGATTTAAAGTTTCTTTCCTATTCTCTCCCTCACAGCAGCAGCATCCTATCTCTACACTAAGCACAGCAGAGTGACTCCAGCTTATATAGATGCTGGGTCACATGCTACACTGGCCAATCACATGGCTGTGATGGCTTCTAAGGGCACAGAGTTAAACTCTCATTGATTAGCTGCTCTGCACGTTTACTGAAATGTTCGAGTCCGGGGTCCAAAAATCCTAAAGTTTGGTACGAAACCGAACTTTACAGTTTGGGTTCGCTCAACCCTAATTAAAACGCTTTGCACTCGTGGGGAAAAATCACGCATTTTCACACAACGCACCGCATCTTGTCCGGCCCTCACACGTGACACCCGTGTGAAAGAAGCCTTAGGGTTTTAATCTTTTTAGTGGGTGACCTGTAGGCATTTTTGGTCAGTGCAATCCAACACCCTTGCACCAGTGACACAAAAATACAATACTTTATTGTGCTTTTCAGTCTGTGGGTGACCTGTAGTCATTTTTGGTCGGTGCAATACTACTCCTTTACACCAGTGACACGGAAATACAATAGTTAATCTGTCTGTTAATTGTGTTGGTGACATAGCTATTTTTTATGCAAAACACTTCAATTGTCCCTGTGACATCAAAATAAAATAGTTAATCAGTCTGTTAATTTTGTCACAAACCCTTTTTTTTGGAGTTCCAAAGTCCACCGTTGCAACTGTCTTATTGTAATAGTAGAGTAAATTTCCCACGGGTATCTGGCCAGTCGTCCACAGGTGGATAAGAGGGTGGGTTCCTGCAACAACAGCGGCCAGGTACCCAACTGTCCAGCCAGGGCACAGTTTTGAAGGATAAAGTGGAGGATCCCCATTCACAGCAGAGTGGCAATCAAATCAGCAAGCGGGCATCAGTGGAGCATGGATACAGGGATACAGAGGTCACAGATGATACACCTACCACCAAGGACAGCTTATTGTTGCCTCTGGGCAGCCTGGCACACATGAGCAACTACATGCTTCAGTGTCTTTATAATCAGTGGTGATAACTGGGGGCCACCCTACTGGATCCCCGCTACAAGGACAATGTACCGTCCTTACTTCCATCACTGGAGCGTGAATGGAAGATGTGCGGGTACAAGCGAAGGCAGCAGGGGCACAGTCAGCACCTCAGAAGGGAGGGTTAGCATGGCCGAAATGTGAAAAAGCTTAAATATCCAGCAATACCATCTGATACGGACCGTCTTAGCAGGAGACAGCGTTTCAGCAACAGGGTGGAACAGTACGTGTCCACGCGTCTGCACGTACTGACTAATGGGTCTGCCTCATGTAACTTCTGGGTCTCCAAATTGGGCACATGGCCTGAGCTTGGCCTTTACGCCTTGGAGGTGCTGGCCTGCCCTGTGGCAAGTATATTGTCCGAACGTGTGTTTAGTATAACACGGAATGTGATTACTGACATGCGCATCCGCCTGTCCACAGCCAACGTGGACCAGCTCACGTTCATTAAAATGAACCAGGCATGTGCAGTGTCCCAGGGGGTCAGTAGTGTGTGCTGGGCTTTGTAGTGCAGATTGACCACTAACCTGGGATCCACTGTCGTCTTCAATTGGGGCAAATACTGGAACAGGCAGGTATTTAACAGTTCGTGACGCCAGTGTCAATTAAACGGTGACACGCCGTGTAAAGTATGGTGGACGCATGAAGCAAGCACAGGATAGCCAACAAAAACTGGAACTTTTACTGAATATCAGTCAGGATAATACATGGACACAGGTACAGCACAGTTCCATGAAAGACGGTTGGTTTCTTATAACAATACAGGTGGTTCTTGGGAGTTACAGAATGGCCGGTCTTAGCAAGGCATTATACAGAGTGTTGATTACAGGAGATGTAGTACAGGCGGATTGCTCAATATTCCTGACTGGTCCTGCTACATGTGACTTTCTCTCCAAGGTCTAATGCCCTTTATCTGGCGTACCCTTGAATCTGTCCTTATCTAGTACCTCCTCTGTTATCTTGAGTACCTCTTGCTTTCTCTGATCGGCCTCTGTGGTATTCTGTGTCTTCAGGCTGATTAGTTATGCCCTTCTGACTTCTATGCATGGACTCAGGAGGAAAACCTCTCTGCACTGAGTCTGGAAACTTCTACCTTCTGAGCTAGGCCCTAGCCTATTTATACTGAACTGGGGGCTCCCTCTGCTGGCTGTGACAAGAATTACCGGTAACCGGCCTGACTGGCTTAAAGGGAACTACACACTCAAATCTAGCAGTGTCGGGTAGCCTACCCGTATGCTGCACACCCCCAGACTTTAACGTGAGTAAGGCCTCGTACTCACACACATGCCTGAACCAACATAAGCTGCTGCATAATTTAAACATTGCATTATAAATATAATAAACAACTATTTCACATAAAAATATAACATTTGCAATAACTGACGCAAGAAAAAGGGGCGTCTTCTTTCTTCTTAGGCACGGCCGCTGACCTGGCACAGCGGACTTAAGGTGAACCAGGTTAGTCTATTTTTCTTGACTGAAGTATAATAAGGAACTACACAGGGTTTCCCCGTGGGTGTAGAACAGGCAAGGGCTCACGTGGAGGAGTCCATTCTTGCGCACACACGTCAAGCAGGCTATTTCTAGTAACAACTGTTCGGGAGGAGACACCACCAGCATAGTCAAAGTCTCTTAAATGGACTGGCGGACGTCCCCTGGTCATCCGGGTGGACCTTCTCAACACAGGGGTTTCCTCTTCCCTTAGCACCGAGGTAGAAGAGGGAGTAGCAACAGGAGGATCTCCATCCGTGAGACCTTGGTCAGGAACAACGGGAACAACAGGAACAACAGGATCCACTGGAGGGGGAACTGGATCCGGGGCATCTTGAACCGGCTCTTCTGGAAGTAAAGGTACAGTAGGTGCCGGAGCGGGCACCAACAAGTTCAACCATGGTGTCAGAAGCCAATGCATGGGATCGGCGTCATACCTTAGATTTCGGACAGCCTGCATAGGATCCTCGGGCTGTATCGATGACTCTGACACAGGGGGTTCAGATATAGCACTCTCGGCACTGGGTCCTGGTGTCAGGCAGAGCTTTAACCGGTTTCGGTGTACAATTTGGGATCCCCTGCCCTCTCGGGTGATCTCATAAGTGTGAGTTCCAACATTTGGGATTGCAGTGACAACATAAGGACTTTGCTCCCATTTACTGTCCAGTTTACTGGTACGGCGGTTATTTTTTAACCATACCACAGCCCCTATTGTCAAGGGTTCTGCATGGGCTGCTTGGTCATAGTCTCTCTGCTGCCGGTCTCTAGCATAGTCCATACGTTCCTGGACAATAGCTTGGGCTGTATTCAATCGCCTTTGGTGTTCAGCAACCCAGTCGGTATTAGGGAATGGGTTGATGCAATCAGGTACGAGTACATCTAAGGAGTGGTCAGCAGGCAATAATCCTTGGCGCCCAAACATCAAATAAAAGGGGGTATACCCGGTGGAACAGTGTATGGTATGATTGTATGTGAACATGAGTTGTGGCAACAGATTAGGCCAATCTCCCCGGGTTTCAGGAGGCACGGTCCTCAGCATCTCTATCAAGGTCTGATTCATTTTTTCACATAATCCATTACCTTGCGGATGGTAGGCCGTCGTCCGGATCTTCTTACAGTTGTGCAGGCGGCACAGTTCATGGAACAGATGGGACTCAAAAGCAGGACCTTGATCGGTGAGGATCTTTTCTGGACAACCGTAGGGCAGGAGGAAGTGTTTCCAGAACAGTTCGGCTGTAGTCTTGGCCGTCTGGTCTCTCACAGGCACCGCTACAACAAACTTAGTGAAATGGTCAATAATAGTCATAGCGTACACATACCCTGAGCGACTAGGCTCCAGTTTCACATGGTCGATGGCGACAAGTTCAAGAGGACGAGTACTTACAATGGGTCTCAGTGGTGCCCTCTGATCATGGTGTTCACCTCGTTTCAAGGCACAGGCTACGCACTCCCGACACCACTTCTCCATGTCTTCTCTCATGCCCACCCAGTAAAACCGCTGGCGGATATTTGCCTCAGTCTTTTGGACCCCAAAGTGACCGGATTGATTGTGGTACATCTCCAACACCATACCTGCATCTCGTCGGGGTATGAGAATTTGATGCACTCTTTCGTTGGACACTGGGTCTAGGCTTCTCCGTAGCAACAGGCCCTTTTGTATGAAGAGTTGATTGCGCTGTCTCCACAGTTTGATGAGCTCAGGATCTGTACTCTTACGCCGAATCCTCTCAGGGGTTCTGCCACTGGTAATGAAGTCCAACAATTCACCCATCACTCTACTTTCAGACTGTAGTTTCACCCACCTTTCTTCTTTGAGTTCCGGCCTACTGGAGGGTGAAGGAACTGCAGCTCTGTTACTGGTAGCCCGAGCCTGATCCTGTTGAGCAAATTTATGGTAGAAGGCCGGCATTTCTACATCTTCCCAAGCATCTCGCACATCATCAGGAGCTGTCTCTGTGGGGAGTCTGGATAAAGCATCAGCATTGTCGTTAGTACGTCCAGCGCGATATTTTACAGAGAAATCATAGTTGGCGAGACGAGAGGCCCATCTTTGCTCCAGAGCCCCCAATTTAGCTGTATTTAGATGTGCCAGAGGGTTATTATCAGTGAATGCAATGAATGGGGTAGCGGCTAGATAATCTTTGAATTTTTCCGTCACTGCCCACACTAATGCCAGGAATTCTAGTTTGAAGGAACTATAATTCTGGTCATTTTTCTCAGCTCCTTTCAGGGAGCGGCTTGCATAAGCTATCACTCTTTCTTTTCCCTCTTGAATCTGGGCTAACACAGCCCCCAGGCCTCGCTTGCTAGCATCAGTATACAGATGGAAGGGCTTGCTGTAGTCGGGATAACCTAACACGGGAGGCTCGGTCAGTTTCTTTTTTAACAACTGGAACGCTATCTCTCTCTCTTCATTCCACTCAATGAGCACGGGAGTTCTAGGACTTTTCTTGGGCTGCCCCCTCAAGAGTTCCTGGAGAGGATCGGCTATTTGAGCAAAATGGGGGATGAAACGTCTATAGTAGCCGGCAAAACCAAGGAAACCCCTCACCTCTTTGACGGTAGTGGGTACCGGCCAGTTACGGACAGCCGCTAACTTATCAGGGTCAGGTTGTACGCCCTCTCCGCTTACCACATGCCCCAGGTATTTTACCGCAGGTTTGAGCAAGTGGCATTTAGATGGCTTTACCTTCAGGCCATATTTGACAAGGATTTCAAAGACCTCTGCTAAGTGTTTCAGGTGGTCTTCATATGTTTTTGAGTACACAATGACGTCATCTAGATACAGCAGCACTGTTTCGAAGTTTTTGTGACCCAAACACCGCTCCATTAGTCTCTGGAAAGTTCCTGGGGCATTACATAACCCGAACGGCATACAATTAAATTCAAACAGGCCCATGGGAGTGGTGAAAGCAGTCTTTTCCCTATCTGCCGGGGCCATGGGTACTTGCCAGTAGCCACTGGTCAAGTCCAATGTGGAGAAATAGGCAGCGGAGCCCAGAGCAGTTAGTGACTCTTCAATGCGGGGCAGTGGGTACGCGTCTTTGTGGGTTATTTGGTTAATTTTTCTATAGTCCACGCAGAAACGGATACCACCATCCTTCTTCTTTACAAGGACCAGGGGTGCCGCCCACGGGCTACGACTGTCCCGGATTACATTAGAGTCTTTCATCTCTTGGATCATTTCTTTTACAGTCTGATAAGAAGTAGGCGGTAAGGGTCGGTATCTCTCCTTGATAGGAGGATGAGAGCCAGTAGGTATGGTGTGTTGTATGGCACTAACCTCTCCATAATCAGCAGCATGTTTACTGAAGGCCTGGTGGTGCTCTTTGACAAGCCGTAGTATCCCTTCTTGTTGATGTTGGGGGGTAGTCTCGTCCCCGACATGTAGCTCTTCCCACCAGGGTACTTGTGACTGGGGCACCGGCGGACATCCGCTGACTGCAGCTGGCGGCTTTTCTGTCACTGGAAGACGGATGATGTCTTGGAAGAACACCTGAGAAAGCTGGGCAACAGGGTAATGCTTAGTAAGCGCCACAGGATGATCACTCAGGTTAATCAGACGGACAGGTACTTTACCTTGGGAGACGTTCACCAGGCACTTGGCAGCTCTCACATAAGGGTAGTTCTCCATCTGGATTGGCTCCACCAGGGCTGGATAATCTTGGCCTTGGACTCCCAGGACAGCACGACACCATAAGAGAGTTTGGGAATTAGGAGGCAAAGTCACAGGCTTATTATCACGAATCTTGGCAGTACAAATTTCTCCTTTCCCGTTAGCAAACCTCTGCTGGGCACTTAACACAGTGATAGTCTTTTGAATCACCCTCTTGGACGCAGAGGAAGCGGTGGGCAGAGTCTGATGTAATACGGCAAGTATTTCAGCATAACAGTTTTTGAAGACATTGGTGCCTAGAATGACAGGATGTCCTCCTCTGTCGCCGGCCTGTACTACTATCACCCCCTGTTGAGGCAAGGTGACTTCTCCCACCTGCAGGGTGGGTTCCCAGTATCCATGGATCTTTACCGGTTTGCCATTGCTGGCGATAATCTCTACCCAGGATTCGGGCGGCTGGGTCAATTGATTGGTGTCCCAGAATCTTTCAAAGGCGGGCAGCTGAATAGTAGTGACCTGAGACCCAGTATCTAATAGGGCTTCAAAGGGGACCCCGTTAATCTCCACATTGATTTTAGGATGGGATCCTACATACCGTGGCATCCAATTTGGATCTTTTGGACCTAGTGTTCTACCTCCCGAGGGGTGGTCCTCAGCCTCAGGGGTTGCCCGTTTAACTGCCAGCAAGTGGATTCTGTGTGTCCCATCTTTTTGCAGTATGTACACACGGGCCGCTGGCGACCCCTATTGCGCCTCCCCGGATCCCTGGGGTGAGTCTCTTGGTATGGAGGTGGGAACGGCTTAGAGGGTGACAGGAACTCCTCTTCTGACATCATAGGTTTTTCCCATTCCTCCATTTTTCTGCACACTCTCTCTAGGCTTTTAGTGAGGTGATTTACTTGCTCTGTCAGCATGGCGATAGTATCGGTAGCTGTAGCTTGAACAGCTTGACCGGCCTCAGCTCGGTTAATGATAAGCGGTTTTGACCTGCAGGCTGATAACTCAGGTGGCGTGCTCAGCTCTGTAGATACTGCTGACCCCAGAATTTTTATAGCCAGCTCTTTAAAGTCCAGAAAGGTACTGTTAGGGTGTTGGGCGGACAGCATCTTTAATTGGGTCCTTATTTGCTCACTAGACACTCCGGTAATAAATTGTTCCCTCAGGGTCTGATCCTGGTTATCAGCTTCCTTGGGATCTATCTGAATTACAGCCCCCAAAGCCTCCTGAAGTGATAGGGTATAGTCACGGAGGGACTCACCGGACTTCTGTTTCTTGCCAAAGAAGTGCATCTTTATCTCTGAGGCAGTCCTCGTTTCAAAAGTGGCCCTGAGGCGGGTGAATATCTGCTCTAGAGTACTCCTTTCAGCAACAGGCCAGGATAATACCTCTCTGCGGGCAGCCCCCTCCAATTGCGCTAGCAAGATTTCCATTTGCTGATCGGCATTTATGGGGTACAGTTTGAATAAGGCCAGCAACTTTTCTTTAAAGTCTCTTAGGGTATGGGCCTCTCCGTTATAGCGGGGAAACCATGGGGCCCCAAAATAGTAAGGCATGGTAAAGGGCATCATGCTGGGGGCTATAGGATGATTAGGAGCCGCAAGCTCTCCCGGGTCCGGCCGCTCGGCAACTCCCGGATCTGACATGTTAACTTATTACGAGGTGGCCGCTGGTGACTAAAGGGGCCGGAACAATCCCCTTCCCTCCGGATACAAGTTCTTACCGGTATCGGCGGGTTCGCGCAGGCCAAATCTCGTGAGACTCCGGACGTCCTGTGAACGCGGTGACGTTGCTGACGCAGGAAAAGCAGGGCCGCGGCGGTGCGATGATGAAGAGGGGCGGGATTCTCTGTGTCTTTGAAGGGATCCGCCCACGGAGGTCCTCAGCAGCGCGGGAAACTTTACTCCAGGCGGCCGGTGGCCATCTTGATCACGATTCCCTGACAGCAAGCAGGGTGTTGCAAAGTCCAATAAATCACAGTCCACAAATACGATTTTCCCTCTGGGGGTAGCGCAACACAGTACAGCGCCTCTGATTCCTCCCAGGCACAATTTTAATCCACCGGCTTGGAAATAAAGGGTTACAGTCTTTGCCATACGGTGGTGAAATAGTTAAAGCACACAGTTCACACTTCTCTGCACTGTAGAAGTATGCGGATCCTGTTCGTGACGCCAAAAAGAGCGATGCAGTGTCCCAGGGGGTCAGTAGTGTGTGCTGGGCTTTGTAGTGCAGATTGACCACTAACCTGGGATCCACTGTCGTCTTCAATTGGGGCAAATACTGGAACAGGCAGGTATTTAACAGTTCGTGACGCCAGTGTCAATTAAACGGTGACACGCCGTGTAAAGTATGGTGGACGCATGAAGCAAGCACAGGATAGCCAACAAAAACTGGAACTTTTACTGAATATCAGTCAGGATAATACATGGACACAGGTACAGCACAGTTCCATGAAAGACGGTTGGTTTCTTATAACAATACAGGTGGTTCTTGGGAGTTACAGAATGGCCGGTCTTAGCAAGGCATTATACAGAGTGTTGATTACAGGAGATGTAGTACAGGCGGATTGCTCAATATTCCTGACTGGTCCTGCTACATGTGACTTTCTCTCCAAGGTCTAATGCCCTTTATCTGGCGTACCCTTGAATCTGTCCTTATCTAGTACCTCCTCTGTTATCTTGAGTACCTCTTGCTTTCTCTGATCGGCCTCTGTGGTATTCTGTGTCTTCAGGCTGATTAGTTATGCCCTTCTGACTTCTATGCATGGACTCAGGAGGAAAACCTCTCTGCACTGAGTCTGGAAACTTCTACCTTCTGAGCTAGGCCCTAGCCTATTTATACTGAACTGGGGGCTCCCTCTGCTGGCTGTGACAAGAATTACCGGTAACCGGCCTGACTGGCTTAAAGGGAACTACACACTCAAATCTAGCAGTGTCGGGTAGCCTACCCGTATGCTGCACATGGATCCCATGGGACTTTTCCAAACCTTGGCCAGAGTAGAGGTATACTGGCTGCACCCTGCCATTGTTGTACTCCAGCACAGTTTGTGCATTCTCTTTGCGATTTCCCAATTTTTTGGGGTGTCCACAAATCAAAAAAACAAATGATAAAAACGAAAAAAAAAAGGTTGGTTACCTCCTCCGCCTTTTCTGCCTGCGCCACCACGTCCGCCTGCACCCCCATGTCCACCTCCAACACCCGAACTGCCACGTCTGACTCCTCCTTCTCCACTCAGACCTCCGCCTCCTGGATCAGTATGTCTCATATTGGCAGAGTAGAAAAGTATACTGGGAGCACATAGCCATTGTTGTACTCGAATTAAACAATAGGTGCGGGAACCGCGCTATATAGTGGTGATCTATGTCAGTCGTTCAAGTGGAATCCTATAAGGATGGCGAACTGAAGTCTCATCCAGCTTTCAGAAGAAACTGTCACCAGTACGTATCTCTCATACAAGGAAACTGTTAAACACCTCCTGCTGGTTCTCAGATCCCGTAGTGAGCCACCAACCGCTGATTCCAACACCGGGTCAAGATACCTTCACAAAGAAACAAGAAGGATGGTGCAATACCCTCGATATCCAAAAGTTAACATGATTTTATTATACTCACAAAGTTAAGATGGTTAGCATGCACATAAAATTGCCAGACCCGGGTTTCGCAGTTAGCTTCTTCAGGGGCTGCGGTACAAACACCGCCGTAAACCACGAGTAAAGAATAGCTTCTACCCCGGAACTAATACGGACTTCTGTTGTCCGTTGGCATGTCAATCAAACGGTCAGTATCAGATGCCGAAAACATATACAAAATAAATATGCAATACAGACAATTACATAGAATGTTAAATAGTTAATAAATAGATAATAACATATAAGAGCTAAAAAGTATAATAATAATATACATAAAATCAATGATATCAAATGGATCAAACCATACAAACTGCTTTTATGTCCTATTCAATACTATGTCCTTGCGGCTGCAACGTATCCATATCGAAGATCCATTGCGCCTCTTTCTTATTAATTTGTGTAGCAGGGTTACCCCCTCGCCAGTGACGTTTAACCAATTCAATGCCACAGAATTTTAAACCAGTGGGGTCCTTCTGGTGGAATCTCTTAAAATGTGCTGAGACACTATGCGTCTCCAGCCCTTTTTTAATATTCCTAATATGTTCAGCCACTCAAACTTTCAACTTCCTTAATGTCCTACCAATGTACTGACGCCCACAAGCATATAAATAACTCCCATGGATTCACATGAAATATTACCTTTTATTTTTAATGTTGTTAATTTGGAGGTAGACACAACTTCTTCTATTTTAGATTTTCTCTTTTCATCCCTGGAGCGATTTTTACAGCAAGGGCAAAAACCGCACCAGGTGAAAACATTACAGGGTTTGGATGTATTTGCGTCATCTTTCACATAACTATGCACAATGCGGTTCTCGAGCACAGTTTGTGCATTCCCTTTGCTATTTCCCAATGTTCCTATTCCCTCCACAAACAAAAATAAATAAATAAGAAAAAAATAAATAAATGTGGTGACCTCATCCACCTACACCGCCACATCTGCTTCTGCCTTCACTGGTAGATCCGCCTCCAGGCTCAAAATTATTATGTCTTATATTGGCAGAGTAGAGAAGTATACCAGCCGTGCATTCTCTTTGCCATCTCCCAATGTTTGGTGGTCGACAGTTACCCCCTGCCCCCACCCAAAAAAAATATAGGAATTGTAATAAGACAACCCATTTTGCATCCATCCAACTAATGTGGGAAAGCAAATTCTTCTGCAGAGTGTGTCTGTGAAAGTCCTGAATAAAAAAATAAATAATAAGGAACACCACCTTCATCCATCTAGCTGTTGTACAAGAGGAACTTCTTCTGTGAAGTGTCTGTGAAAGTAATACATTTAAAAAATAAATAATTAGGAACATCCCCTTCATCCGTCTAACTATTGTAGGAGAAGAAATTCTTCTGTGGAGTGTTTTAACCCAGGACATACAAACACCAAACTGTCATGCTGTGGCCCTGACAAAAAGAAACAGTGTTGGCTTCCTTCCCCGCAACCTCCTCTGCCTCTTCCACCTACACCTCCACTTGGACCTCCACCTACTGGCTCTAGATTATGATGTTTTATACTGGCAGAGTAAATACATTTACTGACCACACCCCCAGAAATGGCTAAAGGTCACACACAGAATTGACAGACCCATTTAAAAAAAAAACTGAGTGTTGGCTTCTTCCTCTACCTCCTCCATCTCTTTCACCTACTGTCACGGTAGGTAAGATAAGGGAAGGAAACAGGAAACAGCAAAGCAAACAAAACAACTGACTAGGCCCCAAAAGCTAGGGAACAAAGGAGTCACCTCCCAGCAATCTCTTAACCACTTCAACCTCCCTAGCTGAAACACCCTTATTGACCAGGCCACTTTTTACACTTCTGCACTACACTACTTTCACCGTTTATTGCTCGGTCATGCAATTTACCACCCAAAATAATTTTACCTCCTTTTCTTCTCACTAATAGAGCTTTCATTTGGTGGTATTTCATTGCTGCTGACACTTTTACTTTTTTTTTTGTTATTAATCGAAATGTAACGATTTTTTTGCAAAAAAAATGACATTTTTTCATTTTCAGTTGTAAAATTTAGCAAAAAAAACGACATCAATTTATAAATTTTTTGCTAAATTTATTGTTCTACATGCCTTTGATAAAAAAAAAGTTTGGGCAAAAAAAAAAAATGGTTTGGGTAAAAGTTATAGCGTTTACAAACTATGGTACAAAAATGTGAATTTCCGCTTTTTGAAGCAGCTCTGACTTCCCTTACGTCCTACCAGCAGCACAGATGGGGTTAACTGCCCCCTGTGGACTGGTAGGACCGGCGGAATTTTTAATGAGCCCAAGAACCAATAAGCAATCTTCAGCTCCCTCAAAGGGAGGAGATCGCCCCCCAGCCCACCGTGTCTTTTTCTGTCCTTTGGACAGGTAGACTGGCGTGAGGCTTCCCTTTTGGGGAGCTGAAGTGTGCAGTGGAGGATAGCTCTCTCTTTCTTTCTAGAGAGATTGTCCCTCTGCCTCTTTCTTTTCTCTTATTGCGGCGCTATATTTTAAAGCGCACGCTTATTTCTTTCTTTGTACCTGGGGGGGTGGGTCCCCCCCCTCTTCCTCCGCGCTGGTTTCGGAGACGCAGCTGCGCCGCAGCTGTTCTCGCCCGGCTAGTGTCGGCGCCCTGGGCGCCGTCATCTTCCGGAAGTGACGGGCATGTGCCCAACGTCACTTCCGGTTTCTCTATTTCTCCGGCGGCGCGGGATTTTTTTCCTCACCGCACGGTCTGTTTTCTATCCAAGGGGACATCTTGACACAGTCTAGGATTGTTAGAGATGTGTGTGTGAAGGTCTGAGCCTATAATAAGGCTCCATTAGAGGGTTAGAATTCTGGGCGTAGTTCTCAGTGGCAGCCCCACCCAGGGGGCGGAGCTTTCCCTTCTTAAACTCCCAGAGCCTGTCATTCAGGCTTTGACAAGCTAGCTCCAGAGTCCCCTGCGCTTGGCATATTTTCATTGCTATTGTGTATTTTTCCAGCTCTATTTTCTTCAAGTGCTGGTGGGCATCCCTTATGGTCTCTTTGCACCTTTGTGTGTTTTTTGTTGGAGTTATAACCTATCTTTTTCTGTTACAGTGATGACTTCCCCTAGGGATTTGGATCAGCAGCGGAAGTCTGGGGCCAAGAGAAAGCACTTGGCCTGTTACGACTGTAACACACCCTTGGACGACAACTGCCCTTACTCTAGGTGTGAAAGTAGTCGCACACAAACAGCCACGGAACCCACGATGCAGGAGATGTTCCAGTGGACCAAGACCTATGTGGACGATTCCATAAAGGGAGTAGTGCGCCTACTTAACGAGAGGCTACCAGGACCCTCCCAGGCTCCTATGAAAGTGGCTGCACCAGTCGAGAGACCCACCCCCTGTTCGGTGGGGGAATCTTCTTCTGAGGAAGAAGAACTAACTTCTTGTTTCTTTCCACCAGAGAAAACACAGAAGTTGCTGAAGTCCATCAGGTCGGGGGACCATGATGTTGACATGGGGGAGTCCTCCGATCCCGCCGGCCGGACACAGCTTGTCTTTAGGGTGGATGAGACCCTTCTTTCTGTGATGCGCACAGAGTGGAGAAAGCCTGAAAAAGGTCCAGTCCTCACCAGGAAATTTAAACTTATGTTTCCAATGGCTAAACCCTTGGTGGAATCGTGGGGTTCCATTCCCAAGGTAGCCATGGCGATAGCCAAGTTGTCCAGGCGCACTCTGGTCCCAGCAGACAATGGGTCTAGTCTGCAGGACCCTCTAGATCGAGGGCAGAGTGCACCCTGAGAAGGGGCTACGCGGTGGCCGCTGCCTCCACCTCGACATCTATTGCGGCCACTGAAGTTGCCTCCTTCCTACGCTCCAGGCTGAACCAGATTAAGACAGACGTTGACCAGAGCATTTCCCGGGATGACATCTTGACCGCATTCAAATCAGTCAATCTGGCCATGGATTTTCTGTGCGATACCGCTCAGATGCAGTTAAAGCTGGCAGCCAAAACAATGGCCCTGGTCTCAGCCGCCCGCAGACCACTATGGCTGAAACCATGGAATGCGGACAACACGGCCAAGTTTAATTTATGTGGCCCTTCGAGCCAGACAGGCTGTTCGGAGAAGAGTCTTCCCCAGCAGCCCTTTCGGGGATGCACCAGGCAGGATCGCGGAGGCCGTTCAAGGCAGCAGGCTAGGCGTAGAGATTGGGGGGGGCCATCTCGTAGATCTTTGAGACGCTCCTGCAAACCCACCAGGGAGGCGAAACCCTCCTGACTATGGGCCTCCCAGAGGCTCTTGGTTAATCCCTGCTGCCCCTGCCGTGACTCCTCTAGATTTTCCCGTACCCCTCCCCAAGATTCCCGTGGGGGGCCGTCTCTCCCACTTCAAACATATTTGGGCCCAGCAGATTGTAGACCCCTGGGTTCAGGGTATAGTTTCTGCCGGTTACCGGGTAGATCTTATCTCTCTCCCCCCAGAGAGATTCATCGCCACCTGAAATTTCAGGCCTGCCAAACAGAAGATCCTAGAGTCCTACATAAAGGACTATATCTCCAAGGGAGCTCTGGAGGAGGTACCGGCAGGGAAGAGAGGCCTAGGGATTTATTCTCCAGTATTCCTGGTTCACAAGAAGACGGGAGATCTCCGGATGATCATCGACTTGAGATTCCTGAAATCGATTTGTAAGGAAAACCAGGTTTCGGATGGAAACCATAAGGTCAGTCAGTCACATCCTCAACCCGGGGGACGTCATGGCTACTCTGGACCTCAAGGATGCTTACCTTCACATCCCGATCCATTCCGCCTCCCGGAAGTTTCTCAGGGTCGCGGTCCAGATTTCAGGGGTTCGCAGGCATTTTCAGTTTGCCGCTCTTCCCTTCGGAATCTCTTCTGCCCCTCTTATCTTCACCAAGGTGGTGGTGTCGGTGGTGGCAGCTTTGAGACTTCAGGGACTGAACCACCATCTTCAGATCACAATCTCCTTTCTCCTCCGCCTGGGCTGGATTATCAACTGGCAGAAGTCGAATGTGAGCCCATCGACTTCAATCCATTATTTAGGATTCGTGGTCGACTCTGTGGAGATGTCCCTCCAGTTGACTCTAGAAAGGAGAGTGCGGATTCAGGACCTGGCAAGGGTCCTTTACGTCCCTCGTCGAGTCTCCATCCGGACTCTCATGAAGATGCTGGGGCTCATGTCAGTGGCTGCGGACGCAGTCTCTTGGGCGCTATGGCACCTCCGTACTCTTCAGTCGGAGGTCTTAGACTTATGGAACGGCAGCCCTGCGGGGCTAGATTCCCTGTGCTCCCTGTCCAGTCAAACACGGAATTCCCTCAGATGGTGGTTCCATCTGCCAGCAGGGAAGTCTATGACCCAACCAGTTTGGCTCATATTGACTACAGATGCGTCCCTTGTAGGCTGGGACGCTCACCTGGACGGATCCCCAGTGCAGGGATCTTGGTCTCCTCTGGAGCGGCGTATCTCTTCCAATCTTTGCGAGATGCAAGCTATCTGGCTAGCCCTCCTTCACTTCGCCCCTCAGATCCGGGCCAAAGCAGTGAAAGTCCAGTCAGACAATATGACTGCGGTTCTCTACATAAACAAGCAGGGAGGCACAAGATCATTGCCCCTTCTGTCAGAGATCGGGGTAATCCTTCGGTTGGCAGAGATGAACCTTTCCCAACTATCTGCCACTCATATTCGAGGCTCCCTCAATATGATTGCGGACCGCTTAAGTCGAGGATTACCGACCATGGAGTGGTCTCTGCATCCGGAGATCTTCAGGCAGTTAGTTCACAGATGGGGTATGCCAGAGGTGAATTTCATGGTGACCAGATTCAACGCCAAGGTGCTGAGGTTCTGTTCCCTGTACAGGGAAGACAACCCCCTGGCGATAGATGCTCTGTCGATACCGTGGAGGTTCAGGCTGGCTTACATCTTCCCTCTGTTTTCCATGATACCGAGGGTATTGACGAAAATCCGTCAGGATCAGGCCTTGGTAATAGCCATCATATCGTTCTGGCCCAGGAGATCCTGGTTTACCCAGCTCATTCAGATGAGTCGGGGACAATACTGGAGACTTCCCCCGGAGCAGACCCTGGTGTCGTGGGACACTCACCTCTGCCCAGATCTGCACAGGTTCAACCTGACAGCCTGGAGGTTGATTAGTCCCTTCCCAACATAGAAGGGCTTTCCGAGTCGGTCCTGAGAACTTTGTCGCATTCCAGAGCAGAGTCTACGAAGAAGGCCTACTCCAGAATCATGAGAATCTTCGTGTCATGGTGTGATTCCAAACAGGTGGCGTCTGCAGATCCGCAGCTTCCTGCGATATTACAATTCCTTCAGGATGGACTAGATAAAGGTCTCTCTCCAGCTACCTTGAGAGTACAGATATGTGCCATCTCGGCCTGCCTTAACAGGCCACATTCTCGGGACCCACTCATCAAACGCTTCCTGAAGGGAGCTGAAAGACTAAAGCCTACTATACTGAAACCTATTCCCCAGTGGGATCTTTCAGTAGTGATCAGGGGGTTAGCATCTCCCCCCTTTGAGCCATTGGAGGAGGTGGAATTAAGATTTTTGACCTTAAAGGTGTTTTTTCTTCTGGCTGTAGCTTCAGCCAAAAGGATCTCTGAACTACATGCTTTTTCTGCAATTCACCCTTACATCATCTTCTTGCAGGACAGAGTACTCCTGAAGTTTTTACCCTACTTCAGGCCTAAGGTTCCAACCTTCCAAAATATTAACCAGGTAATCTCTTTACCAGTTTTGTTTTCAGCCTCCTCCTCTGATACTCCAGCCAGACACCCGCTGGATATTTCGAGGTGCCTCCAGGTCTATGTGGATAGATCCAGCGAGTTCAGTATAGATGAGAATCTCCTCATCCTGTTTGCCGGTAAGTCTAAAGGCCGTAAAGCGTCTAAAGCTACCATTAGTCGCTGGATCAAGGAAGCCATTAGGGAGGCTTTCGTCTCCCAATCTCTAGATCCTACGGAGTTTGTGAGGGCCCATTCTACTAGGGCTGTCTCCACCTCTGTTGCAGAGAGAAGACTTCTCCTTTTAGAGTTGATCTGTAAGGCGGCTTCCTGGAGCTCTGAGTCAACCTTCATCTCCCATTATAGGATAGATGCTAGGGTGGCAGAGTTTTCAGCTTTTGGGCAGACAGTTCTTTGTTCTGCCAGGCATGAGGACCCTCCCTAAGGGATTTTTCTTGCTATCTCCCCATCTGTGCTGCTGGTAGGACGTAAGGGAATCGTTAATTTCTAACGCTAATTTGTTTTCCCTTAGTCCTAACAGCAGCACACAAATTTCCCACCCTAGGTCTATTATGCTTGTTACAGACACGGTGGGCTGGGGGGCGATCTCCTCCCTTTGAGGGAGCTGAAGATCGCTTATTGGCTCTTGGGCTCATGAAAAATTCCGCCGGTCCTACCAGTCCACAGGGGGCAGTTAACCCCATCTGTGCTGCTGTTAGGACTAAGGGAAAACAAATTATCGTTAGAAATTAACGATTTCTGAGCACCTGTCATGTTTCCTGAGGTTCTACAATGCCCAGACAGTAGAAAACCCCCACAAATGACCCCATTTCGGAAAGTAGACACCCTAAGGTATTCGCTGATGGGCATAGTGAGTTCATAGAACTTTTTATTTTTTGTCACAAGTTAGCAGAAAATGATGATTTTTTTTTTCTTTTTTTTTCTTACAAAGTCTCATATTCCACTAACTTGTGACAAAAAAATTAAAACTTCCATGAACTCACTATGCCCATCACAAAATACCTTGGGGTGTCTTCTTTCCAAAATGGGGTCACTTGTGGGGTAGTTTTACTGCCCTGGCATTTTAGGGGCCCATATGCGTGAAAAGTAGTTTGCAATCAAAATGTGTAAAAAATGGCCTGTGAAATCCGAAAGGTGCTCTTTGGAATGTGTGCCCCTTTGCCCACCTTGGCTGCAAAAAAGTGTCACACATGTGGTATTGCCGTACTCAGGAGAAGTTGGGGAATGTGTTTTGGGGTGTCATTTTACATATACCCATGCAGGGTGAGATAAATATCTTGGTCAAATGCCAACTTTGTATAAAAAAATGTGAAATGTTGTCTTTTGCCAAGATATTTCTCTTACCCAGCATGGGTATATGTAAAATGACACCCCAAAACACATTCCCCAACTTCTCCTGAGTACGGCGATACCACATGTGTGACACCTTTTTGCAGCCTAGATGCGCAAAGGTGCCCAAATTCCTTTTAGGAGGGCATTTTTAGAAATTTGGATACCAGACTTCTTCTCACGCTTTAGGGCCCCTAAAAAGCCAGGGCAGTATAAATACCCCATATGTGACCCCATTTTGGAAAGAAGACACCCCAAGGTATTCAATGAGGGGCCTGGCGAGTTCATAGAATTTTTTTTTTTTGGGCATAAGTTAGTGGAAATTGTTTTTTTGTTTTTGTTTTTTCTCACAAAATCTCACTTTCCGCTAACTTGGGACAAAAATTTCAATCTTTCATGGACTCAATATGCCCCTCAGCGAATACCTTGGGGTGTCTTCTTTCCAAAATGGGGTCATTTGTGGGGTGTTTGTACTGCCCTGGCATTTGATGGTCTCCGCAATCATTACATGTATGGCCAGCATTAAGGAGTTTCTGCTATTCTCCTTATATTGAACATACAGGTAATGAGATTTTTAACGGCATAGATTTCTTCATTCACATCGATCAATGTGGATGAAAAAATCTCTGCCAAATAAAAAAAAAGGAGGGGAAAGGCGTCTGCCAGGACATAGGAGCTCCGCCCAACATCCATACCGACTTAGCTCGTATGCCCTGGCAAACCCGATTTCTCCATTCACATCAATTGATGTGGATGAATAAATCATTGCCGGGATTTTTTAATTTTTTTTATATACAAAGTGTTTGCCAAATCATATGAACACCGCCACCTCCTCGGCTCATATGCCTCGGCAAACGTATCTTTTACTGCAGAGGAGAAATCTCGTCTTGCAGCGCCGCATACACCGACAGCAGCGCAATGCTTCTGTCCGAATGCACATCAGTGCTGCAGCTAGTCGATCGGTTGGTCCACATGGAAGGTAAAAAATAAAATAAAAAAACAGGCCGCAACACAATTATTTTATTAACTTTATAAAAACTTTTGAACAGAACATATAAACTTTGACTTTTTGAACTGAACGTTAGCCTTTTTGCTTACTGGTGATTTTATTTTATTTTTTACCTTTATAGGACAAACCTCTCCTTCCCCATGGGACAATGTGCAAAGCGCAAATCGCCCAAAGATGTGGCGAAGTGCATTATGCACTTTGTCCCAGGTGAAAGGAGAGGTTTGCAGCAGCTCTGTGTGTAAATGGGCCCTAATAGCCCTGTGTGCCTGTCCTGGTGAGATGTGATCTCTATGCTAGGTGTACCTGTGTGTGGTACTGCCAGAAACACTCCCCGAAGGATAGGGCAGGGTGGTCAGGGCAGTTAGGACAGAAATAGCGGGTGTCATGCCTTATTCCACTCCTGCTACAGACACAACATCTTTTTCGGGGTGACGGTTGGGTTGAGGTACCAGCAACGACATTGGGGAAATGTCGCTCGTGTAGACGGCTAACTACACTGGTGGATGGGGCCACGGAAACTCCTGGGTACAGGAGGTTCTTGATAATCTCTTCCTGAAATTTGAGGAAGGATCGTGTTCTTCCAGCCTTACTGTAGAGAACAAAACTATTATACAGAGCCAATTGAATTAAATATACAGACACCTTCTTATACCAGCGTCTGGTGCGGCGGGGCACTAAATGCAGAGGCAACATCTGGTCATTGAAGTCCACCCCTCCCATGTGAAGGTTATAGTCGTGGACTGAGAGGGGCTTTTCAATGACACGGGTTGCTCTCTCAATTTGGATTGTCGTGTCTACGTGAATGGAGGAGAGCATGTAAACGTCACGCTTGTCTCTCCATTTCACCGCGAGCAGTTCTTGGTTACTCAAGGCAGCCCTCTCCCCCCTTGCAAGACGGGTGGTAACGAGCCGTTGGGGGAAGCCCGCACGACTAGTTCTGTTTTAGAAACAAATGCCTGAAGAGGGCCACACTTGTGTAGAAATTGTCCACATAAAGATGGTACCCCTTGCCAAATAAGGGTGACACCACTCTTCCCACTGCTCCCCAGGTAGTCAGGGCAACTGACCGGCTCCAGGGTCTGATCTTTTCCCTCATAGACACAAAATTTGTGGGTATAGCCTGTGGCCCTTTCACAGAGCTTATACAATTTGACCCCATACCGGGCGCGCTTGCTTGGGATGTATTGTTTGAAGCCAAGGCGCCCGGTAAAATGTATCAGGGACTCGTCTACGCTGATGTTTTGCTCTGGGGTATACAAATCTGCAAATTTCTGGTTGAAGTGGTCTATGAGGGGCCGAATTTTGTGGAGCCGGTCAAAAGCTGGGTGGCCTCTGGGACGGGAGGTGGTGTTGTCGCTAAAGTGCAGGAAACGCAGGATGGTCTCAAATCGTGTCCTGGACATAGCAGCAGAGAACATGGGCATGTGATGAATTGGGTTCGTGGACCAATATGACTGCAATTCATGCTTTTTAGTTAGACCCATGTTGAGGAGAAGGCCCAGAAAAATTTTAATTTCGGAAACTTGGACTGGTTTCCACCGGAAAGTCTGAGCATAAAAGCTTCCCGAGTTGGCGGTTATAAATTGTGTGGCATACCGATTTGTTTCTGCCACAACTAAGTCCAAGAGCTCCGCAGTCAAGAACAGCTCAAAAAATCCCAGGGTCGAACCGATCTGAGCTGTCTCAACCCGAACTCCAGACTGGGCGGTGAAAGGGGGAACTACAGGTGCGGCTGAAGTTGTGGACTACCAATCAGGGTTTTCCAGCACCTCTGGGATTCTAGGGGCTCTACGGGCCTGTCTGTGCGGTGGCTGCGACGGGGTAACTACTGCACGTGCCACCGTACCAGCTTCAACTGCCCTTCTGGTGCTCACCACTTCACCATGTTGTACGGCAGTGCTGGTACTAGGTCCAGGATGGGCTGCGCTGCTGGTGTATGCCTCACCACGTAATCCGACAGCGCCAGCCCCACTCTGCTGCCCTTGAAGCAGATCCTGCGCAACCTGTGGTCTAGCGACATGGGGCCTGGTACACCTGGTGCTATCAGGGACCTCAACCTCCTCGTACGAACTTTGAGTCAGACTGCCACTGCTTTCTACAGGTTCATATTCTGACCCGCTAGATTCATCAGATGAGGGTTCCCATTCCTCATCCGACTGGGTCAGAAGCCTGTAGGCCTCTTCAGAAGAATACCCCCTGTTTGACATTTGGGCAACTAAATTTAGGGGTATTCCCTGAGACTACCCAAGAAAAAAAGCAAGTCTGTCTTACAAATGGGAGGCTAGCGAAGTACCGGAGGCCGCTGATGTTGATAAAAAATATCAAAAATTTTTTATCGCCGCAGCGCTTGTGAAGTGAATGTGCAGTGATAAAAAAACTATATATATTTTTGTCACTGCGACGGGCTGGGCATCATCTCGCGTCTCGCGAGATGACGCACGGATGCGTCCAGCAGGAATGAATCGACCGCCTCCCGGACGCATCCATGCGTTAAGCGGTCGGGAGACGGTTAAAGACTTTCCCTATGCTGCTATGCCCATGTGCATATCTCGATGGTAGATATGCACATGCCCACGTACCTATGCTGAAACACACTGGTTCAAACCCTCAGCAGTAGGGAAAAGAGAAAGATACTATCAGCTCCTTCAATTACTGAAGGAGCTAGCGCCACTCTAGGGGCCTAGTAAAAACAGACACAAAAGGGAAAAGGACTTATCTTTAGATGAGTTGGAGCAGACAATCCACCAAAACTTCCAGCAGACAAAGAAGGAAGAACTATAACCCTCAAAGGCTATAGGGAGAGGGAGGAATAAATAGCCTCCCCAATGACCAAACAAACCACACCTGATAAGAGGTGGGATTCTGTTCAAACCCAAAAAAAAACTGTCAGATCGAGTTATGTGCAGAAACGCTGACAAATCATCTCAGAACACCCACAGGGCAGGGCGTGACAGTACCCCCCCCCCCCTACGGGTGACCTCCGCACACCCAGGCTTAACTTCATCCGATTGTGCCCTGTGAAAGGCATTAACAAGGCGGCTAGCATTTAATATCGGCAGCTTGAACCCACATTCTTTCCTCGGGAATGTATCTGTCATGCCCGGCTCTGACTATGTACGGAGGTCGGCAAGAATAGCAGCACGTGTTTAGTGTTTGTTTTGGAGTCGTGCTGGATCTGCCTCCCATCAGATGCACTGGGTGGGGTCATTAGTTTAAATGGCTCTCAATTACATGCTCTGAGCGGGTTATAGAAAACCGTCTGGCCTAGGAAGCAAGCAAGGAAGGAAGGTTTTCTGTCCCAGCTCTGATAAGTGTGGTTTCTGTTTTTGTTGTTTGCTGTTTTAGTTGTGTTTGTGTCATCTCTCCCTTCCAGGTTCTGTGCGAGCAGGCTGCTCCTATTTCCCCTTTTCACCATCTCAGGGAATTTAGGGTTTATTAGCCCAGGCACGAGGACACAGCATTCCTACCACCAAGGTCTGCTTGTGGGCTGAGCAGTGCAGGGAGAGAGGTCAGGGATTAGCTAGGAGGTGACCCTTCCCCTGCTTCTCGCTCAGAGCCTGGTTGTTGTTTTTTTCTGTGTGTCTGAGTGCTTGTCTGCCGCGACATTATAACCCGCCAAACTTTGACTGTCATTGCTCCACGGTTTTGTGATGGCGTCAATTGAAGCATTAGTTGACCGCATGCAGGGGCTATCCCTAGAGGTTGCGGACCTACGTGGTTCGGTCACACGGTGTCAGAATGCTTTGGCATCAGGTGCAGGTCAAATTTGTGTGGAGCCTAAAGTGGCTCTTCCTGATAGATTTTCAGGGGGTACGGATGACTTTATCCGTTTTAGTGAATCCTGCAAATTGTATTTTCGGCTGCGTCCATCGTCGACAGGTGATGAGAGTCAGAGGATAGGAATAATCATTTCACTGCTTAAAGGGGACGCGCAATCCTGGGCCTTTTCTCTGCCACCCGGTTCTCGGGCCCTCCGGTCGGTGGAGGAATTTTTTAAGGCTCTGGGATTAATCTATGATGACCCAGATCGGGTCTCGATGGCGGAGTCGAGGTTACACAATTTATTTCAGGGTGAACATACTGCAGAGGCTTACTGTGTTGAGTTTAGGAGATGGGCTACGGAATCAGAGTGGAATGATCCCGCGTTACGTAGTCAGTTTTATCAAGGGTTATCTGAGAGATTGAAGGATGCCCTTGCTTTTCATGAATACCCAGACTCTTTGGAGAATGCCATGTCTTTAGCAGTATGGTTAGATAGACGTATCAGAGAAAGGTGTAGGGCTCCCTCCGCGCAAGGGATCCCTTCTGCGAGTGGTTTTGTCTCTACTACCTCCCCGGGTGATGTTACAGGTAACTCTGGGATAGCAGAGGAACCCATGCAGCTGGGTCAGGTTTCTTGCCATTCTAATAGTAGAGACTTTAGGAAATTGCACAAACTGTGTTACTATTGTGGAAAGAGTGGTCATTTTATTTTTGCTTGTCCTTATGTTAAACCGCAGGTGGAAGTGAAAAAGAAAGAAAAAAAAAACTTCCCTGTCACTTGGTAGCGTGAATGGTGTGGTGGAGCAGGCAGGTATGCAAGCTCCCTGCAGTTCCCGTTTTCTCCTTCCAGCTGTGGTGGCGCTAGAGTCAATATTTTTTTTTTTTTGTTGAAGTATTCCTTGATTGTGGTGCTGGGGTAAACCTAATTGACTCTCTTTTTCTTCAAAATCTAGGACTAAGTACTTGCACTTTAGAGAATGAGATTTGAGTTTTTGCAATTGATTCTTCCCCTCTTTCTTAAAGGAGTCTTACTCACATTGTTCATGGTATTCACTTAAGGGTGGGTGATGCACATGTTGAAATTATTTCTTGTTTTGTCATGAAGGATTTGCCAACTCCTATAGTTTTGGGGTTGCCATGGTTGACTAAACATAACCCAATTATAGATTGGCAAGCGAGACAAATCATTGGTTGGAGTGAGTTTTGTTTGGATAATTGTCTGGGCACATCTATCTCTGGGGTGTCCACCTCAGTACCTCTCAGATTTTTTCGGATGTCTTTTCGGAGGGTGGGGCTCAGGAATTACCCCCTCATCGAGTCCATTTAATCTCATCACTGGGGCTAAATTGCCAAAATCTCGGCTTTACAACTTTTCTCAACCCGAAAGAGAGGTCATGCGAAAGTATATCGCCTAGAGTTTGGCAAAAGCTCATATTAGGCCATCTAAGTCTCTGGTGGCAGTAGGCTTGTTCTTTGTAAAGAAAAAGGATGGATCGCTGAGACCGTGTTTGGATTTCCGGGAATTGAACCGTATTATGGTCCGGGATCCATATCCCCTGCCTTTGATTTCTGACCTTTTTGATCAGATTGTGGGAGTCAAGGTGTTCTCCAAGTTGGGTTTGAGAGGGGCCTACAACCTGATCAGAATCAAGGAGGGGGATGAGTGGAAAACAGCCTTCAATACGCACGAGGGTCATTTTGAGAATCTGGTTATGGCTTTTGGGTTGATGAATGCGCCAGCAGTATTTCAGCGATTCGTCAATGACATTTTTCATCACCTGGTGGGGAGGTTCGTATTGGTTTATTTGGATGACATTTTAATTTATTCTCCTGATCTGAAGACCCATCAGGATCATGTGAGACAGGTTTTGAACGATCCTTCGGGAGAATAAATTATATGCTAAATTGGAGAAATGTTTATTTTCTGTGCAGGAGCTTCCGTTCTTGGGATATCTGCTTTCTGACTCTAGTTTTCGTATGGACCCCGAAAAGGTCCGGGCGGTTCTGGAATGGGACAGACCAGAGAATCAGAAAGCTTTGATGCGGTTCTTGGGGTTTACTAATTATTATAGGAAATTTATTTCAAACTGTTCCACCATTGTAAGACCTCTCACGGATATGACTAAGAAGGCGCTGACGTCTCTGTCTGGTCGGATGAGGCACTGCAGGCCTTTTCGGCTATTAAGGAGCGTTTTGCGTCTGCTCCCATTCTGGTGCAGCCCGATGTGTCTCAGCCATTCATTGTGGAGGTTGATGCATCTGAAGTGGGGGTTGGAGCTGTACTGTCGCAGGGTTCATCTCCTGGCAAATGGGTCCCGTGTGTGTTTTTCTCCAAGAAGCTTTCGGTCGCCGAGAGGAATTATGATGTTGGAGATAGAGAGTTGCTGGCTATCAAGTTGGCCTTTGAGGAATGGCGTCACTGGTTGGAGGGGGCGTCTCACCCCGTTACGGTATATACAGACCATAAGAATTTGGCTTACTTGCAATCTGCCAAGCGTCTGAACCCTAGACAGGCCAGATGGTCACTGTTTTTTTACCAGGTTCAATTTTCTGGTTACCTTTCGCACAGGGGTTAAAAATGTCAAGGCAGATGCCTTGTCTCGCAGCTTTCCTGGGGGAGGTGATTCAGAGGATCCTACTACGATTTTGGCTGATGGGGTGGTGGTCTCCGCTCTGTACCCCGAATTGGAGATGGAGGTGTTGGGAGCCTAGGAGGGGGCTCCTGGTTCTTGTCCCCCAGGGAGGTTGTTTGGCCTGCGATACAAGGTATTCAAGGAACATCACAATACTGTCCTTGCTGGGCATCCTGGTGGTAAGTCGACCTTTGATCTGGTGTCCCGGAGGTGTCCTGGGTTACGTAAGAGCATTGAGTATTACGTGGCAGCTTGTGAAACCTGTGCTCAGTCAAAGGTTGCTCATACTCGACCGTCTGGCTCACCTCTTGTCTATGGACTTTATTACGGATCTACCGAGTTCCTCCGGGAGAACAGTGATTTTGGTGGTAGTTGACCGTTTCAGTAAAATGGCTCACTTTATATCTTTATCTAGTCTGCCTAACGCCAAGACCCTTGTGCAGATTTTTGTGGATAATATTGTGAAATTGCATGGTATTCCTTCGGATGTGGTCTCCGATAGGGACACACAGTTTGTCTCCAGGTTTTGGAGGGCGTTCTGCTCTCGTCTTGGCATTCAACTTTCGTTCTCTTTGGCTTTTCATCCGCAGTCGAATGGACAGACAGGGCGTACTAATCAAAACCTGGAGACCTACTTGAGGTGTTGTCACGGCTGAGGATGGGGAAAACCCTCAGCCGTGCGATGCCAGGAGATGTTAGGCTGCTCGGCCAGGATGGCAGGATTAGGGAGCAGGTCACCTCCTAAAGCGTCCCTAACCTGACCCTAACTCCTAGCTGCATGGGCCGACCTTGAAGGTAGGAGGGCCCATACTCAGGAACCTCGGATCCCTAACTCACCCTCCGACCGGTCCCTGAACTAGGAGTCAAGGTAAGGCGGCCACGGACACGGAGGAACAGGGGTCTCACTGGCCAAGCTACAAGGAATGGGGAAACACATACAACATACAGATATGACAGGGGAACAACTAGTTCCACACGTACCTGTCACAGCCACGCTGACTGGAACCCATGCATGCACTACTAATGTCCACAGAAACAACTATGGGACACAGCACACATAACACACAGGTAACCAGGACATCCGTAGTTGCAAATAAACAGAGACAAAGGAAAACATCAACTGAACATCAAGACATAAACTTCACAGATAAACCTATGACCACAAGGGTGGCCCCCACTGGCAGATTATATACACAGGAGGCTGCTCCAGCTAAGCATGGCTGAAGCAACCTACTGACACATGCCAAACACTGAGGCTTTATAGGCCTAAGAGGCCACACCCACACAGACACACCCAGTGTCTCACACACACAGAAAGGGAGTTAACCCTTCCAACACCAGGGAAGGGAAAACACCACTTAAAGGGGAAGTGTCCAAAGCAAGATCACACTGTGGCTGTTGCCGCGGAAAACGACATGGGTGGCAACCATGTCCTGGGAGTCAGCCCGAAGGCCGGGACACTGCCACCACATGTACACATCCAACCAAACGTTGCCACGGGCAGCCACAGTAAAGGGAAGAGTCCTAGTGCACACACAACACAAAACGCAGTGCACACCAGACAAACAAACACAACACCCAACATGAAGGTTGTTAGGTGCAACCGCATGCCATGAACTAGTTGCCCGCGGCAACCACAAGTGAGGCCACACACAGGCGGCCCTCACCTGTGATTGAACACCAAAACCAAACCGCAGGCAACCGCCTGCGGTTGAGGAGTCACGGCCATAGCCGTGGCCGTGACAGGTGCTTTGTGGCTGAGAATCAGGAGGACTGGTCCTCATTTTTGTCTCTAGCAGAATTTGTTTTGAATAACAGTAGGCAGGAGTCCATTGGTAATTCGCCGTTTTTCGGCGCATAAAGCTTTCATCCTCAGTTTGGTACCTTTTCTGGGACTGGTTCCTCTGGGATGCCAGAGCAGGAGAGATTTTCTTCTGCCTTGTCTTCCATCTGGCGGAAGATCCAAGGGAATTTGGAGAAGATGGGTGAGAGGTATAAGCGAATGGCTGACAAGAGACGTGTGACTGGTCCGGACCTGTGTGTGGGTGATCTGGTATGGTTGTCCACTAAAAATATTAAGTTGAGAGTGCCATCTTGGAAACTGGGTCCAAGATTTATCGGTCCGTACAAAATATCTGCAGTGATCAACCCAGTAGCGTTTCGGCTGGATCTTCCGCAAACTTGGAGGATTCATGATGTGTTCCGCAGGTCTTTACTGAAAAAATACTTGAAACTGGTGGAACCATCGCCATTGCCTCCTCCTCCTGTTCTGGTTGATGGAAATTTGGAGTTCGAGATCTCCAGGGTTCTCGACTCTAGAGTTCTTCGTGGTTCCCTTCAGTATCTGGTACACTGGAGGGGATATGGCCCTGAGGAGAGGATGTGGGTTCTTGCACGGGATGTCAGTGCCAGCCGACTGGTGAGGGCTTTTCATAGATCCCATCCGGATAAGGTTGGTCCGGAGTGTCCGGAGGTCACCCGTAGAAGGGGGGGTACTGTCATGCCCGACTCTGACTATGTGCGGAGGTCGGCCAGAATAGCAGCACGTGTTTAGTGTTTGTTTTGGAGTTGTGCTGGATCCGCCTCCCATCAGGTGCACTGGGTGGGGTCATTAGTTTAAATGGCTCTCAATTCCAGTGCTCTGAGCAGGTTATAGAATTCAGTCTGGCCTAGGAAGCAAGCAAGGAAGGAAGGTTTTCTGTCCCAGGTCTGATAAGATAAGTGTTGTTTCTGTTTTCGTTGTTTGCTGTTTTAGTTATGTTTGTGTTATCTCTCCCTTCCAGGTTCTGTGCGGGCAGGCTGCTCCTATTTCCCCTTTTCACCATCTCAGGGAATTTAGGGTGTATTGGCCCAGGCATGAGGACACAGCATTCCTACCACCAAGGTCTGCCTGTGGGCTGAGCAGTGCAGGGAGAAAGGTCAGGGATTAGCTAGGAGGTGACCCTTCCCCTGCTTCTCGCTCAGAGCCTGGTTGTTGTTTTTTTCTGTGTGTCTGAGTGCTTGTCAGCCGTGACAGTATCCCCTCCAATGCACCAGGTACTGAAGGGAACCCCGAAGAACACGTGAGCTGAGAATTCTGGAGATCTGAAACTCCAGATTACCATTAACCAAAACAGGAGGAGGAGGCAAAGGAGATGGTTCCGCAGGTTCCACATATTTCTTCAACAAGGACATAGAAACATAGAAACATAGAATGTGTCGGCAGATAAGAACCATTTGGCCCATCTAGTCTGCCCAATATATCTGAATCCTATGAATAGTCCCTGGCCCTATCTTATATGAAGGATAGCCTTATGCCTATCCCATGCATGCTTAAACTCCTTCACTGTATTTGCCGCTACCACTTCTGCAGGAAGGCTATTCCATGCATCCACTACTCTCTCAGTAAAGTAATACTTCCTTATATTACTTTTAAACCTTTGCCCCTCTAATTTAAAACTGTGTCCTCTTGTGGTAGTTTTTCTTCTTTTAAATATGCTCTCCTCCTTTACCGAGTTGATTCCCTTTATGTATTTAAAAGTTTCTATCATATCCCCTCGGTCTCTTCTTTCTTCCAAGCTATACATATTAAGGTCTTCTAACCTTTCCTGGTAAGTTTTATCCTGCAATCCATGGACCAGTTTAGTAGCTCTTCTCTGAACTCTCTCTAGAGTATCTATATCCTTCTGGAGATATGGCTTCCAGTACTGCGCACAATACTCCAAGTGAGGTCTCACCAGTGTTCTGTACAGCGGCATAAGCACTTCACTCTTTCTACTGCTTATACCTCTCCCTATACATCCAAGCATTCTGCTGGCATTTCGTGCTGCTTTATTACATTGTCTTCCCACCTTTAAGTCTTCTGAAATAATTACTCCTAAATCCCTTTCCTCAGATACTGAGGTCAGGACTGTGTCAAATATTCTATATTCTGCCCTTGGGTTTTTACGCCCCAGGTGCATTATCTTGCACTTATCCACATTAAATTTCAGTTGCCAGAGTTCTGACCATTCTTCTAGTTTTCCTAAATCCTTTTCCATTTGGCGTTTCCCTCCAGGAACATCAACCCTGTTACATATCTTTGTGTCATCAGCAAAAAGACAAACCTTACCATTGAGGCCTTTTGCAATATCACTTATGAAGATATTAAACAAAATTGGTCCCAGTACAGATCCCTGTGGAATCCCACTGGTAACATGACCTTGTTTTGAATGTTCTCCATTGACTACAACCCTCTGTTGTCTGTCACTCAGCCACTGCCTAATCCATTCCACAATATGGGAGTCCATGCTCAATGACTGCAGTTTATTGATAAGTCTTCTATGTGGGACAGCGTCAAAAGCCTTACTAAAATCTAGATATGCAATGTCTACTGCACCTCCACCGTCTATTATTTTAGTCACCCAGTCAAAAAAATCTATAAGATTTGTTTGACATGATCTCCCTGAAGTAAACCCATGTTGTTTTTCATCTTGCAATCCATGGGATTTTAGATGTTCCACAATCCTATCCTTTAATAGGGTTTCCATTAATTTGCCTACTATTGATGTCAGACTCACTGGTCTATAGTTGCTCGATTCCTCCCTACTACCTTTCTTGTGAATGGGCACAACATTTGCCAATTTCCAATCTTCCGGGACGACTCCTGTTACTAATGATTGGTTAAATAAATCTGTTAACGGTTTTGCCAGCTCACCACTAAGCTCTTTTAATAATTTTGGGTGTATCTCATCAGGCCCCTGTGACTTATTTGTCTTCACTTTAGACAGCAAACTTAGAACATCTTCCGCTGTAAAGACACATGCATCAAACTATTTATTAGTCATCCTTTCTAGTGGAGGTCCTTCTCCTTTTTCTTCTGTAAAAACTGAACAGAAGTATTCATTAAGGCAGTCGGCTAGCCCTTTATTCTCTTCTACATACCTTCCGTCCTTTATTTTTAATTTAGTTATTCCTTGTTTTAATTTCCTTTTTTCATTTATATATCTGAAGAATATCTTATCCCCTTTTTTCATAGACTGAGCTAGTTTTTCTTCTGCCTGAGCTTTAGAAGTTCTTATAACTTGCTTGGCCTCTTTCTGCCTAATCTTGTAGATTTCCTTATCTTCATTGCTCTGGTTTTTTTTATAATTACAAAATGCTAGCTTTTTATTTTTAATGATTTGGGCCACTTCTGCTGAGTACCACAGTGGCCTCTCTCCCTGCACTGCTCAGCCCACAGGCAGACCTTGGTGGTAGGAATGCTGTGTCCTCATGCCTGGGCCAATACACCCTAAATTCCCTGAGATGGTGAAAAGGACCTATGAAACACATTATGGATCTTCCAGGCCTGCGGAAGTTCTAGACGAAATGCCACCGGATTGACAATGGCCAAGATTTTGTAACGGCCAATAAATCTTGAACCCAATTTCCAAGAGGGTACCTTCAGCTTAATGGTTTTTAGTGGACAACCACACCAAATCACCCACACACAGCCATCCGTTTATATCTTTCATCCATTTTTTTTTCAAATTAACTTGAATCCCAGAAGATTCGGTCCTAGAAAAAGTACCAAACTGAGGGTGAAAACCATATGCGCCAAAAATGGTGACTTATCAGTTGACTCCTGCCTACGGTTGTTCAAGGCAAACTCAGCTAAAGACAAGAACGAGGACAAGGTTTTGGTTAGTGTGCTCAGTTTGACAATTCGACTGAGGATGGAAAGCCGAAGAGAAAGGCAACTGAATACCCAGATAAGAACAAAACACCCTCCAAAACCTGGAAACAAATTGCGTCCCCCTATCAGACACCACATCAGAGGGAATGCCATGTAATTTCACAATGTTATCAATAAAAACCTGAGCGAGCGTTTTCGCATTGGGCAAACCTGATAATGGTACAAAGTGAGCCTTCTTGCTGAAGAGGTCCACTACCACCAAAATCACAGTTTTCCCAGAGGAATTTGGCAAATCAATAATGAAGTCCATGGACAAATTTGTCCAAGGACGAGATGGGATGGACAAAGAAAGAAAGGATCCTGATGGCCGAGTGTGCGCCACCTACGCGCGTGCACAGGTCTCACAAGCTGCTACATAACTCTAAACTCTTTTATGCAGTCCAGGCCACCAGAATCTCCGGGAAATAAGATCTACAGTGCATCTACTTCCAGGATGTCCCGCAAGGACAGTATCATGATGCTACTTGAACACTTTGTATTACAGTTTAGAAGGAACAAACAACTTCCCTGGAGGACAAGAATCAGGAGCCTCCTCTTTAGCTCCCAACACTTCTGTCTCCAGCTTAGGGTAAAGAGCGGAAACTACCACCCCATCAGCCAAAATCGGAGTGGGATCCTCCAAATTCCACCCCCCCCCCCCCCCGGAAAGCTACCGGACAACGCATATCCTTTGACGTTTTTAATCTCAGGGCAATAGGTGATCACAAAATTGAACCTGGTAAAAAACAATGACCATCTAGCCTGCCTAAGATTTAAACGCTTTGAAGATTGCAGGTAGGCCAGATTCTTATGGTCAGTAAATACCGTAATCGGATAGGTAACCCCTTCTAGCCAATGGCGCCACTCTTCAAAGGCCAATTTGATGGCCAACAACTCTCTATTCCCATCATCATAATTTCTCTCGGCGGCCGAGAGTTTCTTGGAGAAAAAAGCAGAGGGGCGCCATTTGCTAGGAGAGGGACCCTGCTACAAGAGTGCTCAGACTCCCACTTCTGACGCGTCAACCTCCACAATGAAGGGTTGAGACATATCAGGTTGCATCAGAATGGGTGTAGAAGCAAAACATTTCTTAATAGCAGAAAAAGCCTGTAATGCCTCATCCGACCAGACAGAGAAGTCAGCGCCCCTTCCTAGTCATATAAGGTTTGACAATGGTGGAATAATTCAGGATTAACTTTCTGTAGTAATTAGTAAATCCTAAAAACCGCATCAGGGCTTTCTGATTCTCCGGACAAAAAAGAAGCCAGTGGCCATAGGAGAATTAGATGGTCTAATATGTCCCTTTGCCAAACTCTCGCCAATGTCTTCCCACATAGCTACTCTTTCAGGTTGAGAAAGATTATATAACCGAGATTTAGGCAATTTTGCTCCGGGGATAAGATTGACCGGACAATCATACTCCAGGTGAGGGGGCAACTCCTGAGTTCCACCCTCCGAGAATACGTCTGAAACGTCCCTACAAAATTCACTCCAATACCTGATTTGTCTTGTTTGCCAGTCAATGGTAGGGTTGTGTTTTATCAACCATGGTAAACCCAGAACCATCGGAGCAGGCAAACCTTTCATAACAAAATAAGAAATGAACTCAATATGAGAATCACCCACCTTCAAATGAATATCCTGAACAATATGAGCTAGACATCTTTGAGAGAGGGGGGCAGAATCTATAGCAAACACAGGTATCTCTTTGCTTAATGCAGTAGTTTTAAAGCCATGACACTGAACAAACTGAAAATCAATAAGATTAACCCCTGCGCCACTGTCAACAAATACTTTGAACTCAAAATGTCCAGAGTCTAGCACCACCATGGCTGGCAGGAGGAATCGGGTACTGCAGGAAGAATGCAAATATGCCTGTTCTGACTCCCCATTCACACTACCAAGAGTAAGGGAGTTTTTTTTTTCTTTGAAGGAATTCCCTATTTTTTTTGCATTACCACTTCGAGGTTTAATAAAAGGGCTCACATTAACAAAATGACATTCTGTACCACAGAAGAAACACAGTCTATTCAGCTTTCTAAAATTCCTATTACCAGAGCAAGAAGTAACCTGACCCAATTGTATAGGCTCTCTCCAACCTCTAATTCAGGTGTCTGAGTACCCCGAGGGACAGGAGGGACTGATTCCCCACCAGGCAGCACCCCCTGCCCGAAGGAAATCTTGCATCTCTCCCTAAGATGCCTATCAAATCTGTACGGCCAAAGACATGGCCGCCTCCAAGGAATCAGGTTTTTCATGAAATGCAAGGGCATCTTTTAACCCCTTAAGGACTTAGGGCGTACCGGTACGCCCTATTTCCCGAATCCTTAAGGACTCAGGGCGTATTGGTACGTCCTAAGTTTAAATCGCGATTGCGGCGCCCCAGGGGTTAATCCGAACAGGATGCTGGCTGAAATCATTCAGCCGGCATCCTGTCACAACGCCAGGGTCGGTCATGTGACCCCCCCGTATCAGCGATCGCCGCAAACCGCAGGTCAATTTAGACCTGAGGTTTGCTGCGCTTTCTGCAGTTTCTGATCCCCGCGGTCCCTGACCGCGGTGATCAGAAACTTTAGTGTGTCTAAAATATCGATTTTGCACCCCCCCCCTGCACCCCTGCATGATTTTATGCTGGCGGGTGGTGCAGGGGGGGTTGTGGGCGGTGCAGGAGGCGGGCGGTGCGGCTGGCGAGATCGCGATCCCCTGCCGCCTCTTCTTGAAAATTCAGGCATCCTGCTGTCCATGGTGCTGAACAGATCTGTGCTAAAGGCATAGATCTGTTCAGACAAAGTGTAAGCAAAATACAGTACAAAACACTATATAGTGTACTGTACTGTATTATACAGACATCAAACCCACTGGATCTTCAAGAACCAAGTGGGTCTGGGTCAAAAAAATGTAAGAAAAAAGTGAAAAAAGTTAAGATAAAAAAACACATTTATCACTGAATAAAAATTTAAAAAAATAAAATGCACTACACATATTAGGTATCGCCGCAGCCATAACAACCTGATCTACAAAAAGGTCATGTTACTTTCCCCGCACGATGAACGCCATAAAAAAAGAAAACTATGAGAAAATTGAAATTTTGCGCACTTTACTTCCCAAAAAGGTAATAAAAGTGATCAAAAAAGTTGCATGTATGCCAAAATAGTACCAATCAAATTGTCATCTCATCCCGCAAAAATCATACCCTACCCAAGGTAATCGCACCAAAACTGAAAAAACTATGGCTCTTAGAAAATGGAAACACTAAAACATGATTTTTTTTTTGTTTCAAAAATGAAATCATTGTGTAAAACTTAGATAAATAAAAATAAAGTATACATATTAGGCATCGCCACGTCCGTATCGACCAGAAAAAAAAAAATCGGTTTAAAAAAAGCCATTTTTTGTCATCTTACGATAAAAAAGGCATATGCACCCCAAAATAGTGCCAATCAAACCATCATCTCATCCCGCAAAAAATGAGATCCTACTTAAGATAATCGCCCAAAAACTGAAAAACACTATGGCTCTTAGACTATGGAGACACTAAAACATTTTTGGGGGTTTTAAAAATGAAGTCATTGAATAAAACTTACATAAATAAAAAAAATTGTATACATATTAGGTATCACCGCGTCTGTGACAACCTGCTCTATAAAATTACCACATGATCTAACCTGTCAGATAAATGTTGTAAATAGCAACAAAAAAAAAGTGCCAAAAAGCTATTTCTTGTTACCTTGCCGCACAAAAAGTGTAATATAGAGCAACCAAAAATCATATGTACCCTAAACTAGTACTAACAACACTGCCACCCTATCCCGTAGTTTCGAAAATGGGGTCACTTTTTTGGAGTTTCTACTCAAGGGGTGCATCAGTGGGGTCCAGCAAAATCTGCCTTCCAAAAACCGTATGGCATTCCTTTCCTTCTGCGCCCTGCCGTGTGCCCGTACAGCAGTTTACGACCACATATGGGGTGTTTCTGTAAACTACAGAATCAGGGCCATAAATAATGAGTTTTGTTTGGCTGTTAACCCTTGCTTTGTAACTGGAAAAAAAAAAATTATGGAAAATCTGCCAAAAAAGTGAAATTTTGAAATTGTATCTCTATTTTCACCTAAAGGATTAACAAAGTTTGTAAAATCAGTTTTGAATACCTTTAGGGGTGTAGTTTCTTAGATGGGGTCACTTTTATGGAGTTTCTACTCTAGGGGTGCATCAGGGGGGCTTTAAATGGGACATGGTGTAAAAAAAACAGTCCAGCAAAATCTGGTTTCCAAAAACCATACGGCGCACCTTTCACTCTACGCCCCGCTGTGTGGCCGTACAGTAGTTTACGGCCACATATGGGGTGTTTCTGTAAATGGCAGAGTCAGGGCAATAAGGATACAGTCTTGTTTGGCTGTTAACCCTTGCTTTGTTAGTGGAAAAAATGGGTTAAAATGGAAAATTTGGCAAAAAATGAAATTCTCAAATTTCATCCCCATTTGCCAATAACTCTTGTGCTACACCTAAAGGGTTAACAAAGTTTGTAAAATCAGTTTTGAATACCTTGAGGGGTGTAGTTTATAGAATGGGGTCATTTTTGGGCGGGTTCTATTATGTAAGCCTCACAAAGTGACTTCAGACCTGTAGTGGTCCCTAAAAATTGGGTTTTTGTAAATTTCAGAAAAATTTCAAGATTTGCTTCTAAACTTCTAAGCCTTGTAACATCCCCAAAAAATAAAATATAATTCCCAAAATAATTCAAACATGAAGTAGACATATGGGGAATGTAAAGTCATCACAATTTTTGGGGGTATTACTATGTATTACAGAAGTAGAGAAACTGAAACTTTGAAATTTGAAAATCTTTCTAAATTTTTGGTAAATTAGGTATTTTTTTATGCAATTTTTTTTATTTTTTTTACTTCATTTTACCAGTGTCATGAAGTACAATATGTGACGAAAAAACTATCTCAGAATGGCCTGGATAAGTCAAAGGGCCAAATTTATCATTAGCTCAGGTCAGAATAATGGAGTGAAAAAGTCCCCAAAAAAGTCCCAAACGCTAAAACTGTGCACAAATTTTCGACTTTTTTCTGCTCTGCACTATGCTCGCCAGTTTTCTGAAAGTGGGCGTGTTTTCTTATGTAAATGAATCTCTAGACAGATTTACTATTGGGACTATTTAAAAAGTCGCAAAAAAGTTGCAATTTCACTCCAGTGAGGACCATGCTTATCTTATGAGATTTTTTTTATAGAACATGCAACTTTTTTATAAAAACGTGTGACTTTTTCGTAAAGATGTGCGACTTTTGTAAAGCTGCTTACTGACGGATAAACTGCTACGGTTAAACCACATTTATTACAGTCTTAAAGGGCCGATCATAAATCTGACTTGGCTAAAACTGCTTTTAGCTATATGTTAAAGTGGAGTGAGCTGTCAGAGTCATGATAAATCTGTCCCAAAGTGTTTTAAAGTTATGAGCACTTAAAGTGACACTAGTCAGATTTGCAAAAAAGTCCTTAAGGGGAAATAGGGCTGAGTCCTTAAGGGGTTAATCTCTCAGCCCCTGACAGAACAGGCGCGCGCGCTCACAGGAACGGAAGGTAAGCGAGTGGATCTCCAGCCTGCCAGCGGCGATCGCTCGCTGGCAGGCTGGAGATCCGAATTTTTTAACCCCTAACAGGTATATTAGACGCTGTTTTCATAACAGCGTCTAATATACCTCCTACCTGGTCCTCTGGTGGTCCCTTTTGTTAGGATCGACCACCAGAGGACTCAGGTAGGTCAGTACAGTCGCACCAAACACCACACTACACTACACTATACTACACCCCCCCCCGTCACTTATTAACCCCTTATAAACCCCTGATCACCCATGATCACCCCATATAAACTCCCTGATCACCCCCCTGTCATTGATCACCGCCCTGTCATTGATCACCCCCCTGTCAGGCTCCGTTCAGACGTCCGTATGATTTTTACGGATCCATGGATACATGGATCGGATCCGCAAAAAGCATACGGACGTCTGAATGGAGCCTTACAGGGGGGTGATCAATGACAGGCGGGTGATCACCCATATACACTCCCTGATCACCCCCTGTCATTGATCACCCCCCTGTCATTGATCACTCCCCTGTAAGGCTCCATTCAGACGTCCGCATGATTTTTACGGATCCACGGATACATGGATCGGATCCGCAAAAAGCATACGGACGTCTGAATGGAGCCTTACAGGGGGGTGATCAATGACAGGCGGGTGATCACCCATATACACTCCCTGATCACCCCCTGTCATTGATCACCCCCCTGTCATTGATCACTCCCCTGTAAGGCTCCATTCAGACGTCCGCATGCGTTTTGTGGATCCGATCCATGTATCCATGGATCCGTAAAAAATCATGCGGATGTCTGAATGGAGCCTTACAGGGGGGTGATCAATGACAGGGGGGTGATCAGGGAGTCTATATGGGTGATCACCCCCCTGTCATTGATCACCCCCCCTGTCATTGATCACCCCCCTGTCATTGATCACCCCCCCTGTCATTGATCACCCCCCCCCCCCCTGGTAAGGCTCCATTCAGACATTTTTTTTGGCACAAGTTAGCGGAAATTTTTTGTTTGTTTTTGTTTTTTCTTACTAAGTCTCATATTCCACTAACTTGTGTCAAAAAATAAAATCTCACATGGACGCACCATACCCCTCACGGAATCCAAATGCGTAAACATTTTTAGACATTTATATTCCAGACTTCTTCTCACGCTTTAGGGCCCCTAAAAAGCCAGGGCAGTATAAATACCCCACATGTGACCCCATTTCGGAAAGAAGACACCCCAAGGTATTCCGTGAGGGGCATATTGAGTCCATGAAAGATTGAAATTTTTGTCCTAAGTTAGCGGAAAGTGAGACTTTGTGAGAAAAAAACAAAAAAAAATCTATATCCGCTAACTTATGCAAAAAAATAAAAAATTTACTTATGCCCAAAAAAATAAAATTCTATGAACTTGCCAGGCCCCTCATTGAATACCTTGGGGTGTCTTCTTTCCAAAGTGGGGTCACATGTGGGGTATTTATACTGCCCTGGCTTTTTAGGGGCCCGAAAGTGTGAGAAGAAGTCTGGGATCCAAATGTCTAAAAATGCCCTCCTAAAAGGAATTTGGGCCCCTTTGCGCATCTAGGCTGCAAAAAAGTGTCACACATGTGGTATCGCCGTACTCAGGAGAAGTTGGGGAATGTGTTTTGGGGTGTCATTTTACATATACCCATGCTGGGTGAGAAAAATATCTTTGTCAAATGCCAACTTTGTATAAAAAAATGGGAAAAGTTGTCTTTTGCCAAGATATTTCTCTCACCCAGCATGGGTATATGTAAAATGACACCCCAAAACACATTGCCCAACTTCTCCTGAGTACGGCGATACCAGATGTGTGACACTTTTTTGCAGCCAAGGTGGGCAAAGGGGCACATATTCCAAAGTGCACCTTTCGGATTTCGCAGGCCATTTTTTACACATTTTGATTGCAAGGTACTTCTTACACATTTGGGCCCCTAAATTGCCAGGGCAGTATAACTACGCCACAAGTGACCCCATTTTGGAAAGAAGACACCCCAAGGTATTCCGTGAGGGGCACGGCGAGTTCCTAGAATTTTTTATTTTTTGTCACAAGTTAGCGGAAAATGATGATTTTTCTTTTTTTTTCTTTTTTCCTTACAAAGTCTCATATTCCACTAACTTGCGACAAAAAATAAAAAATTCTAGGAACTCGCCATGCCCCTCACGGAATACCTTGGGGTGTCTTCTTTCCAAAATGGGGTCACTTGTGGCGTAGTTATACTGCCCTGGCAATTTAGGGGCCCAAATGTGTGAGAAGTACCTTGCAATCAAAATGTGTAAAAAATGGCCTGCGAAATCCGAAAGGTGCACTTTGGAATATGTGCCCCTTTGCCCACCTTGGCAGCAAAAAAGTGTGACACATCTGGTATCGCCGTACTCAGGAGAAGTTGGGGAATGTGTTTTGGGGTGTCATTTTACATATACCCATGCTGGGTGAGAGAAATATCTTGGCAAAAGACAACTTTTCCCATTTTTTTATACAAAGTTGGCATTTGACCAAGATATTTTTCTCACCCAGCATGGGTATATGTAAAATGACACCCCAAAACACATTCCCCAACTTCTCCTGAGTACGGCGATACCAGATGTGTCACACTTTTTTGCTGCCAAGGTGGGCAAAGGGGCACATATTCCAAAGTGCACCTTTTGGATTTCACCGGTCATTTTTTACACATTTTGATTGCAAAGTTCTTCTCACACATTTGGGCCCCTAAATTGCCAGGGCAGTATAACTACCCCACAAGTGACCCCATTTTGGAAAGAAGACACCCCAAGGTATTCCGTGAGGGGCATGGCAAGTTTTTAGAATTTTTTATTTTTTGTCGCAAGTTAGTGGAATATGAGACTTTGTAAGAAAAAAAAAAAAATAAAAAAATCATCATCATTTTCCGCTAACTTGTGACAAAAAATAAAAAGTTCTATGAACTCACTATGCCCATCAGCGAATACCTTAGGGTGTCTACTTTCCGAAATGGGGTCATTTGTGGGGGTTTTCTACTGTTTGGGCATTGTAGAACCTCAGGAATCATGACAGGTGCTCAGAAAGTCAGAGCTGTTTCAAAAAGCGGAAATTCACATTTTTGTACCATAGTTTGTAAATGCTATAACTTTTACCCAAACCATTTTTTTTTTGCCCAAACATTTTTTTTCTATCAAAGACATGTAGAACAATAAATTTGGCGAAAAATGTATATATGGATGTCGTTTTTTTTGCAAAATTTTACAGCTGAAAGTGAAAAATGTCATTTTTTTGCAAAAAAAATCGTTACATTTTGATTAATAACAAAAAAAGTAAAAATGTCAGCAGCAATGAAATACCACCAAATGAAAGCTCTATTAGTGAGAAGAAAAGGAGGTAAAATTCATTTGGGTGGTAAGTTGCATGACCGAGCGATAAACGGTGAAAGGAGTGTAGTGCCGAAGTGTAAAAAGTGCTCTGGTCATGAAGGGGGTTTCACCTAGCGGGGCTGAAGTGGTTAATAAGGTGTGACATGAGCTTGCTCCCCCTTGTCTCCATGAGACCTTAAATTTGGCATATTTATAGTGTTTAGCATATTGGACATTAAGGCGATCTTTCAATGTTGGCGATGGGATGTCAAATCTGCTTGGGCATTGTGTAATCTAGCCCATTTTTGTATGCCTCAATAGCTGATATTTGAGCCAACAAGGAGTTCAGCATTTTCTGGCAATCCTTTCTAAGCTTAGTACCTAAACACTATAAACTCACCATGTACAAAGGCTTTGTTAGCTTCCCAAGCTATCGGTATAGATGTGTCTTCTGAGGGGTTATCAGTAAAGTAATGTGACAACGTCTCAGAAATGGCTGCTATATAAATCTTCTTATCTAAAAACATCTCATGTAGCCACCATACTCATTCCATATCTGGCAAGCCCAGAAAGGAGAGAGTCGGACACAGGTGAGTGATCTGATAATGTTATGGCCCCAATATCTACCTTCCTAACCATTTGAATGAGACTGTCCCGGAAAAGTATATAGTCTAGCCTCTGGTATGAAGAATGGGCCAAAGAACTAAAGGGGCTATGAAACCACTGGATGTAGTAGTATTGAGGGAATTTGGGGATATGCCCATGACGCAGATGCGTTTCCTGAAGGAAGCATATATCTGCTTTTGATTTTTTAAGTAGGGTGATAATCTGTGACCTCTTCTGACGAGTGTTCAGTCCTTTCACATTAAAGAATGTTAAATAGGGTTGAGCGAACCCAAACTATAAAGTTCGGGTTCATACCGAACTTTAGGATTTTTGGCCCCCGGACCCGAACCCGAACATTTTAGTAAAATTTCTGGTTCGGGTTCTGTGTTCAGCGATTAATTGGCGCTTTTTGAAAGGCTGCAGAGCAGCCAATCAACAAGCATTTTACTGTGCCCTAATAATGGCATGGCTGTGATTGGCCAGTGCAACATGTGACCCAGCCGCTATATAAGCTGGAGTCACGTAGCGCTGCACGTCACTATGCTGTGCTTACGGTAGGGATAGGATGCTGCTGCTGTGAGGGAGAGAATAGGAAAGAATCTTTAATCTGAAGTGCTTGTTAATTCAGCAATCTGCATAGATTTAGTTTTGTGGGTGCAGTGCACAATCTTTTTACCCTGCCCTGAGCCATGTGACAGAGAAAAATAACTTTTATCCGTCTGTTAGTTAGGTGGGCAGGAGCGGCCATTTTATGCAATATCAGTGCACCATCACAGCATATGTGCTTTTGTGACATTCAAATCCAAGCTTTAAATACTGCAATAATAATCTGGGTTTTAAAAAACACCCATTTTTGCAATACCCTCCATCTGGGGCCTCTGCCGCATTAGTCAGTGTGCAATTTAAGCTAGAAATACAGCTATAATTTTCAGGGTTTTAAAAAAACACCCTTCTTGGGCAAAATACTCAATTGTACAGCCCTTGCTGCAACTGTCAGTGTGAGATACACACTTTAGATACTGCTGTCATATTCTGGTAGTAAAAAAACACCCATTGTGGGCCAAAGTACTTAATATTGCAGCCTTTAATGCATCTGTGATTGTTAAAAACAAGCTTGAAATACTTTCATAATTTTCTGGGTTTTAAAAATACCCATTTGTGGCAATACCCTCCATCTGGGACCTTTGCCACATTAGTCAGTGTGCAATTTCAGCTAGAAATACAGCTATAATTTTCTGGGTTTTAAAAAAAAAACACCCTTTTTGGGCAAAATACTAAATTTTACAGCCCTTACTTCATCTGTACGTGTGAAATTCAAGCGTTATATACTGCTGTCATATTCTGTTATTAAAAAAACACCCATTTTGAGCAAAATACTTAATATTGCAGCCTTTGCTGCATCTGTTATTGTTAAAACAAGCTTTAAATACTTCAATAATTTTCTGGGTTTAAAAAACAACAATTTTTTGCAATACCCTCCATTTGCGGCTTTTACCGCATTAATCAGTGTGCAATTTAAGTTAGAAATACAGCTATAATTTTCTGGGTTTTTAAAAACACCCATTTTGGGCAAAATACATAATTTACTACCTTGTCTGCATCTATCAGTGTGAGATACACACTTAAGATACTGCTTTGCTATTCTGGTATTAAAAAAACACCCATTTTGTGCAAAAATCTTAATTTGCGGCCTTGTCTGCATCTGTACATGTGAGATATGCGCTTTAGATACTGTTGTGCTATACTGGTATTAAGAAAACACCCTTTTAGGGCAAAGATCTTAATTTTGAAGCTTTTGCAGCATCTGTCATTGTGAGATACGCTCTTTACATACTGCTGTGCTATTCTGGTATTAAATAAACACCCATTTTGGGCAAAAAACTTAATTTGTGGCCTGTACGTGTGAGATACATGCTTTAGATACTGCTGTGCTATTCTGGTATTAAAAAAAAAACACCCATTTAGAGCAAAGATTTTAATTTTGCAGCCTTTGCTGCATATGTCATTGTGAGATACACCCTTTAGATACTTTTGTTCTATTCTATTATTAAAAAAACACCCATTTAGGGCAAAAATCTTAATTTTGCAGCCTCTGCTGTATCTGTCATTGTGAGATACACACTTTAGATACTGTTGTTCTATTCTGATATAAAAATAAAAAAAAACACTGATTTTGGGCAAAATCCTAAATTTGAGAAACATGATGAGAGTGTCAAATACGGGGTGTGGCCCCGGTCGTGGTGCTGCTGGTGGAGCTCCTGTTGCTGGGAGAGGATGTGGTCGATCTGTATTTTAGCTAAACACACAAATTAAACACCTTACTCAGCTGCGAGTAGGCGACAGAACCTTCAGTGGTATTTGGTCGAGCCTCATGCAGCTCTACGAATGGTGAGGCCAGAACAAGTACAAGCAATAGTAGATTGGGTTGCTGACAGTGCCTTCAGTTCCTTTACATTGTCTGCCACCCAGTCTCCTGCTGAAAGATCAGAGTTGCAGCCAATGTCCATCAGTCTTTCACCTCACCCCGTTGCAAATCAGCTAAGCAGTCTGAGCCCCAAGTCATGCAGTAGTCTCTTCTGCTTTTTGGTGACTATCCTAGCAGTGTTTCTTAGGGCCATCCACCTAGCCCTGCCCCAGAAGTGGAAGAGATTGAGTGCACCAATGCCCAACCACTTATGTTTGAAGATGAGCACCTGGAAGGACCATCACAGCACATCTCGGTTGATGACGAAGCCAGATGCCAACTGCTGTGGCTTTTAAAAGTGTGCAGACAAGGAGGGCAGGGGTGAAGACTGGGTGGAAGATGATGTGGAGGATGATGAGGTCCTCGACACCACATGGAATCAAGGTCATGCGAGCGACCTGGGTAGATCAGAGGAAGAGGCGGTGGTCGCACAGAGCCATCAGCACAGCAGAAGAGGAAGCAGGATGCAAAAGCGTATCGGTCGTCCCCTAGACAGCACACCTGCTACTGCCCACCGCAGCAAGGGAACCAGCACACCAAAGCCAGCTCCAAGGAGTTCCCTGGAGTGGCAGTTTTTCAGACAATGTGCTGACGACAAGACACAAGTGGTTTGCACCCTGTGCAATCAGAGCCTGAAGCGAGGCATAAACTTTCTCAACCTGAGTACAACCTGCATGACCAGGAGTCTAAGTGCAAAGCATGAGCTGCAGTAGAGTAGACACCTCAAAAATCAAGAAAGGTCTCTGGCTACTCCTGCTTCCTCTTCTGCTGCAGTCTCGGCCTCTTCATGGAGTGACAGTGGCACCTGCCACCCCGCAAACAGAGGAATTGCCAGCAAATCACCACCTGGGTCACCAAGCATCGCCACAATGTCCCATGGAAGTGTTCCGCTCTCTATCTCCCAAACACTGGAACGGAAGATTAAGTACCCCTCTACTCACCCGCAATCCTTGGCCCTGAATGCCAGCATTTCAAAATTACTGGCCTTTGAAATGCTGTCATTCTGTCTGGTGGAGACGGGGAGTTTTAAAAGCCTTACGTCGGTGGCTGTCCCACAGTATGTCGTGCCCAGTTGCCACTACTTTTCCAGGTGAGACATCCCTTCCCTGCACAACCAAGTGGGGGAAAAAATCAGTTGTGCACTGTGCAACGCCATCTGTGGCATGTCCACCTAACTACTGATACGTGGACCATTAAGCACGGTCAGGGATGTTATATCTCGCTAACAGCAGACTAGGTAAATGCAGTGGTGGCTGGGCCTGAGGCGGATAGCAGTTTGGCGCATTTCCTTCCACCACCAAGGATTGCAGGGCGCTTCTCTTTGCCTCCTGTTGCTTCCTCCTCCTACTACGCTTCCTCAACCTCTACCGCCTCTGTATCCGGTCAGTGTAACACCTTCACCACCAACTTCAGCACAGCCAGGGGCAAACGACAGCAGGAAGTTTTAAAACATGAATAGAGCAAGGTCACCACTGAGGAAGGGGCCACGTCCCCGAAACGCGTATGGGTATACCTTGCACCGGCATGCTGGCAGAGAGTCCCCTCTGAACCTAATTTAAGCTTCTGGAGCGAAAGACCCTGGCAATATTCAAATTTCATCAAGCGCGAAATCTGCTGACGATACTGGATACAGAGTCAGCTGATATCTACGCTGAGTCGACACTTAAAAACAGGAGAGGAATACAAGTAAGGTAACATTGAATGAGCACATACAATTAGGTGGGACGCCACCTCGCTCACTACATTGTACCTCTTTCTCTCTCCATAATATTGCAAAGACTGGCGATCTACATATGCGCAAATAAAATTAGCCAGGACTGGGACTGTAAAGACTATAAGATACTCTGACCCGGAATACGGGAAAGCTAAAATGAGAAAGGATGCTTTTTACATCTAGCCCTTAATTAGCGTTATATCCTCTGCTGCAATCAAATAGGAATATACGTAATTATCTGTGGCGTATATAGACTGACTTCCACTGTTATTTGATACATCCACTGCTGCTAATTGCTGCTATTTGCTATTTATTGCTGCTAAATTTTATATGTTTAATTGCCATTACTGATATTTTACTGATACCTTTTTATGCTGATATTGTATGCTGTTATTTTATGCTATTTTAAATAATTGATTTTATAATAAATATCTCGTCTGTTGGTAACATATATTGAGTGCCTGGTCTATCTTTATAAAGTTTCTCAATCTCTTTAGTGGCTGGGTGGGCCACTCAGACCAAGAGCACCTGTTCCATATTGTCCAGCTGGAGTAATCCACAGATACTTTTTTCTTTTCAAGTTTTAAAACATATCTGTTTGGGGGACAAACCCCACACCGCGCAGGAGCTGTGGACGAGCATGGAACAGACTGATGAGTGGTTAGTGCCAGTGAGCCTCAAGCCCGGCCTCGTGGTGTGTGATAATGGGCAAAATTTCGTAGCAGCTCTGGGACTAGCTGGTTTGACGCACATCCCTTGTCTGGCGCATATGCAAAATTTTGGTGGTGCAGAGGTTTCTTACAAATTACCACGATATGTCAGAGCTGCTGCAGAAAGTGCAGGCCATCTGTGTGCGCTTTCGACGTTCTGACCCTGCTGCTGCTTGCCTGTCAGCGCTGCAGCGTAACTTCGGCCTTCCCGCTCACCGCCTCATATGCGATGTGCCCAGAAGGTGGAACTCCACCTTGCACATGCTGGCCATACTGTGCGAGAAGCGGCAGGCGATAGTGGAGTTTCAGCTGCAGCATGCACGGGTGATTCACTCTGTGGAACATCCCCACTTCCCCACCAATGTGTTACTATCCCACACTTTGAGCGATGATGGAGAGAATGTGGCACAGGAGGAGGAGGAAGAGGGTTCATTTCATAGGGTGTGTTCCTGCACCCACAAACGCAAGGTACACAATTGTCCAGCCAGGGCACAGTTCTGGAGGATGAAGAGATGGAGGAGGAACCGTGTTCACAGCAGGGTGGCACCCAAACCAGCTCAAGGCCATCACTGGTGCGGCTACTTCATCCTCCTCGATCGCAGCTTCCACCTATACCGCTACGTCCACCGCCTCCTCAACCTCCTACTCCTATCTGGACCTCCACCTCATAGATCAAGATTTTTTTTATTTTTTATTTTTTATGTATTTTATTTTAAGTTATTTCACTAATTTGTCTGATACATTGTTGGGTTATATATCCCAAATTTTGGGCTATGATATACCCCTGCTCTACCTAGTGGACAGGTTAATACATTTTACTAATTTGTCTGTTACATTGCCGGTTGAAATTTGCCAATTTTGGGCTGTGATATATCCCCTGCTCTACCTAGTGGACAAGGAAATACATTTCACTAATTTGTCTGTTAAATTCATGGGCATTTAAAAATTTTTGCTGTGACTGCTTTGCATAGTTGACAGAGACCAAAATTGCCAAAAATCGTCTGTTACATTGTCAGGTGACATTTTACCAATTTTGCCATATACAAACCCCTGCTCTGCATAGGTGACTTGGACCTTGACCTTGACAGGGCCCAACATTTAAAAAAATCATCTGTTCCATTGGTGGGTGACATTAACCCATTTTTGCAGATGAAAAACCCCTACTCTGCATAGGTGACAGGGACTTAAATTTCAAAAATTCGTCTTTAATTGGCCTTTTAATTTGATCCTTCCGCTTTAATAACTTGTCCCACATTTCAGCTCGATCAGATTGCAGCCATTGACTTCCCTTGGATGTGGTATCCCTTTCTCGCTTTCCCTTTCCGGCGTGGAACCCTGATTCACAGCTAAGGCCCCATGCACACGGCCGTGTTTCACAGCCGTGTGCGGGCCATGGAACCGCGGCCTGGATCCCTCCTGAGAGCAGGAGCGCACGGCATCACTGGTTGCTATGACGCCGTGCGCTCCCTGCTGCCGCCGCCGCAATACAGTAATACACTGGTATGATCTATACCAGTGTATTACTGTACTGTGCCGGCAGCAGGGAGCGCACGGCGTCATAGCAACCAGTGACGCCGTGGGCTCCTGCTCTCAGGAGGGATCCAGGCCGCGGTTCCACGGCCCGCACACGGCTGTGAAACACGGCCGTGTGCATGGGGCCTAACAGTGATCTACATGGTAGGTGTAGAAAAGAACATCAAAAGTTGATAGAGAAGATATTAATTTGGATCATGGACATCACAGGGATGTGCGACATGGTGGAGCAGTATGTGTGCACATGCTTACACGTACTGACTGATGGGTCTGCCCCCTTCAACTTCTGGGTCTCCAAATTAGGCACATGGCCTGAGCTTGCCCTTTAAGCCTTGGAGGTGCTTACCTGCCCCTGCAACCAGTGTATTGTCTCAACGTTTGCTTAGCACGGCTGGAGGGGGTTATCACAGGTTATATTTCCCAATGTTTTGGGGGTGTACCCTAATTTAAACAAAAAAATTAAAATATAAAAATTAAACCAAAAACCAGTGTTGGCTACCCCCTTCACCGCCACCGCCACCGCCACAGCCACATCCACCGCCTCCTAAACCTCCTACTCCATATGGACCTTGTCTTCCAAGATCAAGATTGTTATTTTTACATATTTTATGTTATTTTTTAGTCATTTTCATATGTTTGCAGAGCACTTGCCATGCTCTTAACCACATTTTGCTGCCATTTGCAGCCCTCTAGCCCTTTTCATGGCTTTTTTAGAGCCATTTTAGTGCTCCAAAGTTCGGGCCCCAATTGACTTCAATGGGGTTCAGGTCAAGTTCGGGTCCCAAACTCGAACTTTTTTGTGAAGTTCAGCTGAACCCATTGAACCCAAACATCCAGGTGTCCGCTCAACTCTAATTGGAACTCTGGAGTCATGTGACGCTGGCCACGTCACATGACTCCACTAGTGCCCTATTTAAACAGGCAATCTGCTAGCCAAAGATTGCCTGAAATTGAGGTCCTTCCTGTGATATTACTGACCTGGTTTGTTTGTCCTGCTTGTCTTCTGATTACCGATTCGTCTCTTCCCTTGGTCTTGGCGTTTCCTTCTGGTTCTGACTTAGGCTTCTCCTGACGATCCTCTGCTTGCTCCTCTGGTACCATGCTGCTCTCTTGGTTTCTGACTCGGCTTGAGTTTCTGACTCGGCTTGTTTCCCTGCACTTATCCTAGCTGAGGGTTTGTCAACCAGTTGTCCCTTGTCACTAGGACTTGCGAGGCAAGTAGGCAGGGACAAAGGTGCGGGTTGAGCTCAGTGGTCACTGCCCCACTCCCTGTGTGTGTGACAGAATAACAGGCCATTTTACCACTGTAGACATGAATACTTTGGTTACCCTGACGAAGCATGTTTCTATTTTTTTTTTTTAAATAAACTCTTTATTTTCCAAATTTTTCAAATCATTTCCAGACATGAAAAGCAATTTCATTACAAACAAGTAACTTCTTAGAGGCATCAATTAGTTATATAAACCAAAAATTACATCTGATGAATATCATTAGTGGTGTACAAACTTGTTTAAGTTAATAGAGTATTATGCCATATAGGTATATTTTATTCAATCTGTACATAAGAGCCCTTATGTATCTATACCTGGGAACCCCAGCTGTCTAGCTATGAACTTACTCTATATAGTAAAACCAGGGCCTCTGAGAAAAACATAAAAGGAGGGTAAGGAGGGATGAGGAAAAATGGGGAGGGGGGGGGGGGGGTAGCCAATTCTCCCATATCCTGCTCAGAGAAATCTGAATCATTTCCAGATGCATAGGACCTGTTTTCAGATTTGTACATTAAGTCATCCCTGAACAACTCACTCTCTCTTATGTAGAGCTCCCACTGTCGGTTTTCACTATCTCCCACAGATTCTATATCTTTAGAAAGCTATCATGACTCCTGTTTATCCAGCTAGTCATTTCTATGAAGTTATAGATTTGATCTACTTTCGCCTTCCATTCTTGTAGAGTGGGAGGGTGTATGTCCAACCAATGCAATGGTATAAGAGACTTAGCTATCGCTATCAGATGAGATATAAGGTTTTTCTTTGTTGGTGTGTAGTGATTAGCAGGTTTCGAAAGAACTACCATCTCTAAGGATATATTGAAATCTGGTACCGCTATCTTCTTAACTGCTTTGTTTATTTCCTCCCAAAACTTGATGATACGGGGGCAGGCCCACCAAATATGTGATAAAGAGCCTACACCTTCATCACATCTCCAGCACTCCTGGGAATCAGATAGACCTCTTTTGTATAGAAATTCTGGTGTTCTGTACCATCTAGAAAGGAGCTTATAATGGTTCTCTTGCAGTCTTACACATTGTGAGAATCCATGTGACGTTGCTAGTATCTTTTTTTGTCTCTTGATCTGAGAGCTCAATATTTAGCTCCTTTTCCCACGCCAGCAGATAAGGCGGCTTTTTGGTCTCACCCTGACCTCCCAGCACCAAGCAAATCTCGGGAATCTTTCTGCGCTTTGTCTGAGTAGTTTTCAGTAAACCCTCCAAATCAGAGAGAGGTCTCTGGAATAAGAATTTCCTCGCAGCTCTCCTGCACACAGAATTTATATGTGAATTGGCCAGAAAAAATGTTGGAGAGTTTCTTAGTGTTTCAGTGAGCTGTTCTTTTAGGTGACTGTCTATGTCCCTTATAAAATCTCCCACCCTAATTTTGGATAGGGAAGACCAAAGGTCTGGAAATAACTTTATCGGGGTTTCCAACAGGTCAGGGAGGAGGCTCGCTGGCATCAGGGGAGATGGAGAGGGGGCCAGAACATCCCTTATTGAGCTCCATGTCATGTATAATCCTTTAAACAAAGGGTCCATGCTTTCTACGGGGTCTTTCTATATTTTAGGGAGCCAAAGATATTTCTGGAAGGAGGGCCCAGTGCTATATTCACATAATTCTCCAACCTCTGTTTGTCTTAATGGTTGCACTAACTCTAGCCATCTTTGTATTTGGATTGCTTTATAGTATGTACCTACATCCGGCATTCCCATTCCCCCTCTTTCTCTTCTCCTTGTTAAGATCTTATATGATAAGCGCGGCCTCCTCCCTGCCCATAAAAAACTAGAGAAGAGACGCTTCAATTCTACAAAGAAATGTGGTTCGATGTGTATGGGTACCATTTGCAAAGTGTATAGTATCTTGGGCATTATATATGCTTTAATAATGTTCTTCCTACCCATCCACGATAGGAATGGTATACTATATTTTTGAAGTAGTTGTTTAATAGAGTCTCTTAAAGGTATATAGTTGTACTTGAAAAGATCTCTCAAATTCTGTGGGATTTGTATTCCAAGATATTTAATGGGGTTTTTGGACCAGCAGAATGGGGATATTTTCTCGAGACGCACTGCTTCTTCCTCTGGAAGTGTGATATTCAGGATTTCCGATTTAGCTGTGTTTACTTTAAAATCTGAGAGTTTGCTAAATTCCTCTAACCTGTTCTCTAGACTGAGCAGTCCCACCCCAGGGTTCGTCACAATGAAGAGTAGGTCGTCAGCGAATGCCGTGCATTTTAATTCCTTCTCTCCATATTTGATGCCTGTTATTCCTGAATCTTGTCTGACTGCCTGCAAAAGCGTCTCTGCCACTAGTATAAACAGGGATGGGGACAGAGGACAGCCTTGTCTAGTGCCGTTCGTAATTTCAAACGTTGGCGAGAGTGTGCCGTTAAGTCTCAACTTGGCATTTGGCTGCTCGTATAGGGTGAATATCGCCTCAATAAAGGACTCTGGTAAGGCAAACTTAGTGAGAGTTGCTCTCATGAAGCTCCAATTCACCCTATCGAACGCCTTTTCGGCGTCAATCCCCTGTAAAACCAAAGGAATTTTTCTTGTTTGCGCAATATGGATGGAGTGAAAGACTCAATGTGAATTGTCCTTACCCTCTCTTCCCTTTACGAATCCCGCCTTTTCCGGCCCTATGAGGCTTGGAAGGAACCTACTCAGTCTAGTAGCTATTATTTTCGCCCAGATCTTTAAGTCAAGATTTAACAGGGAGATAGGTCTATAGCTGCCACATTGTTGAGGATCTTTACCCTCTTTATGTATCAGCGTTACAAAGGATACTTGTGTTTGTCGTGTCAGTGACTCTCCCTGTAGGAGGGAGTTGCAAACGTCTGTGAGTTTAGGAATAAGGAGGTCATCAAACTTTTTGTAGTAAACCAGGGGAAGTCCATCTGGCCCCGGGCTTTTACCTGGCGGGAAGCTGTTAATTATATTACAAATCTCCTCTGATGAAATCGGACTTGTTAAGAAGGATGCTTCTTCAGATGAGAGAGAGGGCAGATTCAGGGAGCTAAGGAATTTAGTGATGTTTTCTTTCCTGATACTTACACTATCACTGTCCTCATTTTTATTCAGATTGTACAATCCTGCGTAAAACTTTTGGAAGGTTTTCGCTATAGAAGGGGTATCCGAGTGAATTTCCCCCTTTTCATCTTTGATTTTGGGTATGTGTGTGACTTGTTTAGTTTTTTTTTATTAATGAAGTCATCATTTTCCCCCCTTTATTGCCATGTGCATATATTTTATGTTGGAAGTAAAGCATCTGCTTTGCCGCCTTCTTAGATAGTAAGTTATGGAGATTCAGTCTAAGATTCTTCAGGTCTTCCTGAAAGGCCCTACTTGTAGACTGTTTATTCAGCCTCTCTAGGGTCGCTATTTGGGCTAGGAGAAAATCAATCTCTTTTTGTTGTTCTTTTTTGACTTTGGAACCCAGGGCTATGAAAATTCCCCTGATATATGCTTTGTGCGTTTCCCAGATGACTGTGTGTTTGCTGTGCGCAGGAGAGTTGACTGCAAAGAAAGTCTCCAGATGTGACCTAATCTGATCCAGGTTCTGCTTACTGTTCAGCAGCGATTCGTTCAATCTCCAATTCCAATCCCTCCTAGGCAGGGAGGCCAGGGTGAGACTCGCCGTGCATGGAGCATGGTCTGAAATCGTGATGTTTCCTATCCCAGAAGCGCTAAAAAGAGGCAAAAGAGAGGTAATGGTTAAAATATAGTCAAGTCTCTGGTAGGATTTATGTGGATTGGAATAAAAAGAAAAATCTTTAACTGTGGGGTTGAGGCATCTCCATACGTCTACTAAATGTAGTTCCTGTAGTCTCTTATGCAATTTAGCAATGTGTTTTTGCGAGATATGCGTTTTAGTGGTGGATGAATCTATAGAAGGATTGAGAGTTAGATTGAGATCCGCCCCTATGATTATCTGTCCTTCTGCGAATGTTGTGATTCTTTCCAAGCTTTTTAATATCCATGGGACAGTGCCCGTGTTAGGAGCATATAGATTGGCCAGAGTGAATCTACAATTTCCTATGTCTCCTTTAAGCAATAATAGCCTGCCCTCTGCATCTGTTAGTTGTTGTTTCATTGTGAATGGGACAGTATGATGTATAGCAATCGAGACTCCCTTGGAGGCAGAGGATGGGTGTGTACCATGGAACCATTGTTTAAACGGATGGGTATGCATCTTTGGTATTTTACTCTGGCGAAAATGTGTTTCCTGGAGAAATATGATATGGGTGCGCAGTTTCTTAAGGGTTAGCATCAGTTTGCTACGCTTGGCAGGGGAGTTTAGCCTCTTTACATTAAAAGTTGTGACCTTTAAGTCACTCATAGTGTGGTCCCACTTAAGAATTTGTGTTATAATTCGTATTACTGTTTGAGAGGACCCTTCTCACAGGTACCAAACCCTCCTGTGTATGGTGACAACTGGCTAGTGGGGAGAGGATATTAGGAAAGAAGGGGTGGAAAGACACGTGCAAATAATAAGACTTTCACAAATTATTAACAGTAAATGTAAAAGTGAATGAAATATATCCGTAAGAATAGACTGACTTATGTAGCCTTTTGTTGTAGAGTATATTGGCGTACTTACACAGCCAGTTTCAGTAGACACAGCTATGTCTATCTGACTACAATTAACCCCTGCAAACGCAGTATCTGAGTAATATGGTACAGTCAGTCTAATCCTGCAGACTCTCCCAAATATCTGTGACTTAAGAGAGGACAAAAACCTACAGCCCAAGTCTCAGATGTGAACAAATACTATGTTGTGTTGTGTACCGTTGTGAGGCGGTAATAGGGGTGTTTGTGTTTAACTTATAGCCTGTCAGCCTACCTCAGGCTGAAAACCAGTGCAATCATTAACATTATGAAAAAACCTGAACCATTAAGAACGTGTTGGCAGAAGATGAACATCACCACAATACCTTTATATGCATTATATCACAATACGTTAATGCATTATTATCCTATGAGGCTCTCTGGTTCCCTACCAGGAGGGGGGGATGGGGGGTTAGGCAGATCTCCAAAATTAGCTTGAGTTGCATACGTGTGTCTGCCTAACTGTTCTCCCTTGTGCTCCTAGAAATTAGGCCAAAGCTAAGTGAAGGTGCCAGCTCCCCCTTTTTTTTTTCCCCCTCATTCTTTCCCTCTATAGGTAAGTGGTGGTTCATGATGCAACCTGGCAGAGTGCCTTTTGTTAACCTTTTAAACCTTGGGCCCTTTCCCACAACCCTGTCCTATACCTGACAGGAGGGTGAAATGTGATTAAGTGGCCCCATCTAACTAGTGATCTGAATATTCACCTGCTACTATGATTAACCACTTCAGCCCCGCTAGCTGAAACACCCTTAATGACCAGGCCACTTTTTACACTTCGGCACTACACTACTTTCAACGTTTATCGCTCGGTCATGCAACTTACCACCCAAATGAATTTTACCTCCTTTTCTTCTCACTAATGGAGCTTTCATTTGGTGGTATTTTATTGCTGCTGACATTTTTACTTTTTTTGTTATTAATCAAAATGTAACGATTTTTTTGCAAAAAAATGACATTTTTCACTTTCAGCTGTAAAATTTTGCAAAAAAAACGACATCCATATATAAATTTTTCGCCAAATTTATTGTTCTACATGTCTTTGATAATAAAAAAAATGTTTGGGCAAAAAAAAATGATTTGGGTAAAAGTTATAGCGTTTACAAACTATGGTACAAAAATGTGAATTTCCGCTTTTTGAAACAGCTCTGATTTTCTGAGCACCTGTCATGTTTCCTGAGGTTCTACAATGCCCAAACAGTAGAAAAACCCCACAAATAACCCCATTTCGGAAAGTAGACACCCTAAGGTATTCGCTGATGGGCATAGTGAGTTCATAGAACTTTTTATTTTTTGTCACAAGTTAGCGGAAAATTATGATGATTATTTTTTTTTTTTATCTTACAAAGTCTCATATTCCACTAACTTGCGACAAAAAATAAAAAATTCTAGGAACTCACCATGCCCCTCACAGAATACCTTGGGGTGTCTTCTTTCCAAAATGGGGTCACTTGTGGGGTAGTTATACTGCCCTGGCAATTTAGGGGTCCAAATGTGTGAGAAGAACTTTGCAATCAAAATGTGTAAAAAATGACCGGTGAAATCCAAAAGGTGCACTTTGGAATATGTGCCCCTTTGCCCACCTTGGCAGCAAAAAAGTGTCACACATCTGGTATCGCCGTACTCAGGAGAAGTTGGGGAATGTGTTTTGGGGTGTCATTTTACATATACCTATGCTGGGTGAGAGAAATATCTTGGCAAAAGACAACTTTTCCCATTTTTTTTATACAAAGTTGGCATTTGACCAAGATATTTTTCTCACCCAGCATGGGTATATGTAAAATGACACCCCAAAACACATTCCCCAACTTCTCCTGAGTACGCCGATACCGCATGTGTGACACTTTATCGCAGCCAAGGTGGGCAAAGGGGCACATATTCCAAAGTGCACCTTTTGGATTTTGCAGGCCATTTTTTACACATTTTGATTGCAAGGTACTTCTTACACATTTGGGCCCCTAAATTGCCAGGGCAGTATAACTACGCCACAAGTGACCCCATTTTGGAAAGAAGACACCCCAAGGTATTCCGTGAGGGGCACTGCGAGTTCCTAGAATATTTTTTTTTTGTCACAAGTTAGCGGAAAATGATGATTTTTTTTTTCTCTTTTTTCCTTACAAAGTCTCATATTCCACTAACTTGCGACAAAAAATAAAAAATTCTAGGAACTCGCCATGCCCCTCAGAGAATACCTTGGGGTGTCTTCTTTCCAAAATGGGGTCACTTGTGGCGTAGTTATACTGCCCTGGCAATTTAGGGGCCCATATGTGTGAGAAGTACTTTGCAATCAAAATCTGTAAAAAATGACCGGTGAAATCCGAAAGGTGCACTTTGGAATATGGGTCCCTTTGCCCACCTTGGCATCAAAAAAGTGTCACACATCTGGTATCGCCGTACTCAGGAGAAGTTGGGGAATGTGTTTTGGGGTGTCATTTTACATATACCCATGCTGGGTGAGAAAAATATCTTGGCAAAAGACAACTTTTCCAATTTTTTTATACAAAGTTGGCATTTGACCAGAAACAAATGCCTAGAGAGGGCCACACTTGTGTAGAAATTGTCCACATAAAGATGGTACCCCTTGCCGAATAAGGGTGACACCAAGTCCCAAACTGTCTTCCCACCGCTCCCCAGGTAGTCAGGGCAACCGACCGGCTCCAGGGTCTGATCTTTTCCCTCATAGACACGAAATTTGTGGGTATAGCCTGTGGCCCTTTCACAGAGCTTATACAATTTGACCCCATACCGGGCGCGCTTGCTTGGGATGTATTGTTTGAAGCCAAGGCGCCCGGTAAAATGTATTAGGGACTCGTCTATGCAGATGTTTTGCTCTGGGGTATAAATATCTGCAAATTTTAGGTTGAAATGGTCTATGAGGGGCCGAATTTTGTGGAGCCGGTCAAAAGCAGGGTGGCCCCTGGGACGGGAGGCGGTGTTGTCACTAAAGTGCAGGAAACGCAGGATGACCTCAAATCGTGTCCTGGACATAGCAGCAGAGAACAAGGGCATGTGATGAATCGGGTTCGTGGACCAATATGACCGCAATTCATGCTTTTTTGCCAGGCCCATGTTGAGGAGGAGGCCCAGAAAAGTTTTCATTTCGGAAACTTGGACTGGTTTCCACCGGAAAGGCTGGGCATAATAGCTTCCCGGGTTAGCGGTTATAAATTGTGTGGCATACCGATTTGTTTCTGCCACAACTAAGTCTAAAAGCTCCGCAGTCAAGAACAGCTAAAAAAATCCCAGGGCCGAACCGATCTGAGCTGTCTCAACCCGAACTCCAGACTGGGCGGTGAAAGGGAAAACTACAGGTGCGGCTGAAGTTGGGGACTGCCAATCAGGGTTTGCCAGCACCTCTGGGATTCTAGGGGCTCTAAGGGCACGTCTTTGCGGTGGCTGCGACGGGGTCACTACTGCACGTGCCACCGTACCAGCTTCAACTGCCCTTCTGGTGCTCGCTACTTCACCAGGTTGTACGGCAGTGCTGGTACTAGGTCCAGGAAGGGCTGGGCTGCTGGTGTATGCCTCACCACGTAATCCGACAGCACCAGCCCCACTCTGCTGCTCTTGAAGCGGATCCTGCGCAACCTGCGGTCTAGCGACACGGGGCCGGGTACGCCTGGTTCTATCAGGGACCTCAGCCTCCTCGTCCGAACTTTGGGTCAGAGAGCCACTGCTTTCTACAGGTTCGTATTCTGACCCGCTGGATTCATCAGATGAGGGTTCCCACTCCTCATCCGACTGGGTCAGAAGCCTGTAGGCCTCTTCAGAAGAATACCCCCTGTTAGACAGGTGGGCAACTAAATTTGACTACCCAAGAAAAAAAGCAAGCCTGTCTTACAAAGGGGAGGCTAGCGAAGTACCGGAGGCCGCTGCGGTTGATAAAAAATATCAAAACTGATTTTTTTTATCGCCGCAGTGCGTGTAAATTGAATTTGCAGCGATCAAAAAAAAATTTTTTTTTGTCACTGCGGTGGGGCGGGTGTGGGCGAACGCACATGTGGGCGAGCGATCAGGCCTGATCGGGCAAACACTGCGTTTTGGGTGGAGGGAGAACTAAAGTGACACTAGTACTATTATAGATCTGACCGTGATCAGTTTTGATCACTTCCAGATACTATAAAAGTACAAATGCTGATTAGCGATACGCTAATCAGCGAATAACGGACTGCGGTGCGGTGGGCTGGGCGCTAACCGATCCCTAAACTACCTAACCAAGGGGCCTAAACTATACTGAAACCTAACGGTCAATACCAGTGAAAAAAAAAAGTGACAGTTTGCACTGATCACTTTTTTCTTTTCACTTGTGATTGACAGGGGCGATCAAAGGGGTGATCAAAGGGTTAATTGGGGTTCAGGGGGGTGTTCTGGGGCTAAGTGTGTAGTGTTGGTGTACTCACTGTGAAGCCTGCTCCTCTGCTGGATCCAACCGACGAAAAGAACCAGCAGAGGAGCAGGCAGCCATATAACAGATCATATTTACAAATATGATCTGTTATTCGGCTCTCTGATTGGATTTTAAAAAAATCAGCAACCTGTGCGAAATGCCGGCGCGAACTGCGAATGCGCGCGCGCATATTCGCGTCATCTCGCGTCTCGCGAGATGACGCGTATATGCGTGACTCTGCGCAGCGCTGCCACCTCCGGACCGCACATCTGCGTTAGGCGGTCCGGACGTGGTTAATCACGGCGGGGGTGAAGATGGACGACTCGCGCTTCTCATTATCTTGCTCGCCTTGGAGATAGGAATCTTCTTCCAGGACTCCATTTTCGGTAGGTGAGGAAGTGATATTGGATGTACTATGGGCATCCAGGTAGGAACATCTACAGGTTGAAGTCCCAGGAGCGGCCACACTCTGTGTAAGTCCTCCGGCGTATGGATCGTTATCCGTTTTCCATTCTTGAGGATGGAGAGTCCAAATGGATACAGCCAGGAATATGGAAGTTTTTGACTTCTCAGGAAGTCCAGCAAGGTGCAATATCTTGGAAAAGAGCTATTTCTGCCCCTTCATATAGGATCCGATCTTGCTGCAGTTAGAATGCGAGCTGTATCTACAAATGATAAGATGCCACATACAACATCCCTAGGTCTCTCAGAGGGCTTTGGAGCTGGTCTAAGCGCTCTATGTACCCGCTCAATTACAATGGACGAGGCCGCATCCTGGCCGTCTAGATCAGTAAAAATCTCCATTGCTACTTTATGCAGCCCTTCATTCGCCCAGGACTCAGGTAGGCCCTTTATGCGGACGTTCCGTCTCCTGCTACGATTCTCTTGATCTTCAAGTAGAATCATGGCTCTGTTCAGCTCTGCTGTATGTAGTTCTACATGCTCCGCTATGCCTGCTGAGTGCGCCACTACATCCTGGGCTGTTGTTTCTAAAGCTTCCACCCTGTGGCCGATTTGCTTTAAATCAGATTTGAAGTCTGATAGCTCAGTAAGGACAGGTTTAATAGCTCTCTCGAGCGCTTGCCCCAGTACCTTGGTTAAGAAGGCTTTAGAGACCGGAGAGCTGTCCTGGGTCTCTGTGTCCTCTCCTCTAGTGCTTTCGGCTTCTGATTCATCTTCTTCCTCGGTCGGCGCTGCAGCCTCCGCCATCTTAGCGCTCAAGCCTGGTGAGTGTGCCGTTTTCTTGTTGAAAAATCGCAGCATTTCCTGCTGCCCTTTGTGCGTTTTCGGCGTTTCAGAAGGGTCAGCGCCTCTGTCTCTGCCATATTTCACCATTTTGCTCTAGGTTTCGCTTCTTTACTGGCTTTCTGATGCCTAAGTGTGGAGGAGCTGAAGCTTCACGCTGCCATCCACCACGGCGTCCAGGCTCCGCCCCTCTTGAGCATGTTTCTAATTTGACTCAGATGGTTGAGGAATTAAGGGAGAAACTCTATTTAAATGAGTCAGGACAGAGTGCTTCCACTCCGCATTCATCTAGTCATCATATTGAGCCCCAGATTAAGCTTCCGGAACCATTTTCTGGTGACCGTAAAAAGTTTCTTTCTTTCAAAGAAAACTGTAATCTTTATTTCAGATTACGCCCCTTGTGAGTGAACGATTGGGCATAGTTATCTCCCGATTACAGGGGTACCCCTAGGATTGGGCTTTTTCCTTGCTTTCCGACGCTAGTTGTCTCAGTTCCGTTGAGGGGTTCTTTCAGGCCCTGGGAACCTGGTATGATGAACCTGGCAGGGCCATGGTAGCTGAAACCGCTCTTAAAGCTTTGGTACAGGGAGATCAACCTGCTGAAGAGTATTGCACCCAGTTCAGACGATGGTGTGTTCTCTCTGGCTGGAATGAACCAGCCCTTAAAAGCCAGTTCAGGTCAGGTTTGTCCGAAAATCTTAAAGACCTATAAGTAAACTATCAGCTTCCTGAGACATTGGACGAGACTATGACACTCGCTGTTTGACTTGACAGACGTGTTAGGGAGAGACGGCATGAACGTTTGCTTTTTCCCAAGGAGGTAGTAGTCCAGCCAGAGGTCAGTCCTATGAGCAGAGCCGATTTCTCTTCTGAGGAACCCATGCAGGTCGGAATGACTCATAGAGATCAGCGTCGCCGACGAGGTGCTTGTTTCTATTGTGGAGACTCAGAACATTGGATTGACCAGTGCTCCAAGAAACCTTCCTCCGGTAAATCTACTAAGATGGGAGAGCTTGAGAAACGGGTATTTCCTAATGTGGTCAAGCGTAAGTTATTAGTACCCATTACTGTTTCCATGGAAAATAACAAATGTTCTGGTAATTATTTTATCGACTCTACCCACTCCCATCCACATCATGGCTATCGATTCCACCCCCCTGGTGGATTGTACCATGAAGTATTCCCCCTTGAGTTATCCTAGACATTGGGGGTGTGTCTCTCCGAAATATGCTCCCTGTTGATTCTTGAAAACTTACCAGTAGAGGGGATATGGATGTATTCTCCTCCTCGAACCACGAGTCACTACCACCCCATAGGTCTTACGATTGCACCATTGAAGTGGTAGAGGGTGCCAGGTTTTCCAAGGGACACATCTATAATCTTTCTAAACCTGAATGGCCATCGAGGATTATGTTAAAGAGTCTCAGTCAGGGACACATTTGGCCTTCTGTATCTCCTATGGGGGCAGGATTTTTCTTTGTCAAAAAGAAATATGGAGGCCTCAGACCTTGTATAGATTATCGGGAGTTAAATAAGATTACATTTAAGAATTAATACTCCCTACCATTCATTCTCGATCTATTTAATCAAGTACTCAGCGCTTTCTGGTTCTCTAAAATTGATTTGAAGGGGGTATATAACTTAATTCGAAATTAAGGAGGGAGATGAGTGGAAGACAGCTTTCAATACTCCAGCTGGACACTTCAAATATCTTGTAATGCCTTTTAGACTCAGCAATGCGCCAGAAAATTCTTGGGCAAATTTGTGACTGTCTACCTTGATAATGTGTTTGTTTGTTTTTTTCCTGATTTTGAGAGTCATGTGTAACAAGTGTTGGAAGTTTTGAAGAAGAATCAATTGGCTGTCAAACATGAGAAATGTGTTTTTGGGGTACAAGAGATTTTGTATCTTGGGTATGTTCTCACTCCTCACACCTTTAAAATGGATCCTAGCAAGATATTAGCAATTATTGACTGGGTAAGGCCATCGTCCTTAAGGGCCATACAACGTTTTTTAGGGTTCACTAATTATTACCCTAGATTTATAAATCATTTTTCGGTAATTGCTAGACCCTTGACTGACCTCACCAAAAAAGGGGCAGACCTGGATAACTGGTCTGTTGAAGCTACTGAAGCATTTGAAACTCTTAAAAAGGCCTTCAGTAGCGCTCCTGTTTTGATTCAGCCGGATCAAGAGAGCCCTTTCATTGTGGAGGTGGATGCCTCTGAGGACGGAGTAGGGGCAGTCCTCTCACAAGGCCCCTCTAGTCTTACCAATTTAAGGCCTTGTGCCTTTTTTTCCAGAAAATTTTCTCCAACCGAGAGAAATTATGATGTGGGGAATCATGAATTGCTGGCCATTAAATGGGCATTTGAGGAGTGGAGGCATTTTCTAGAGGGGGCTAAACATTGTGTCGCCGTGGTTCACTGATCACAAAAATCTGATGTCTCTTGAGTCTGCTAAGAGGTTGAATCCCTGTCAAGCCAGATGGGCATTGTTTTTTTTACACGTTTTAATTTCTCCATCACTTTCAGGCCAGGAAGTAATAACGTGAAGGCAGATGCTCTATCTCAGAGTTTTTGTGCGTTTCAGCCTACGGACGCAAAGCCTGAAACCATATTGCCAGCAAATGTCTTTTTAGCAGCCGTGTCCCAAGATCTTACGGCTCTTAAGGCAGAGCAACATCTGGCCCTGACCCCCACACTAACAGATAAGTTGTTTGTCCCTGAACAATTCCATCTCCAGCTGTTGGGTGAGTGTCATGATTCTGTTTTGAGTGGACATCCTGGTATCGAGAGTACTAAAGAGCTGATATTAAGGTCTTACTGGTGGCCCACCTATTCAAGGATGTCAAGTCCTATGTGTTGGCCTGCGAGGTGTGTGCCAAGTCTAAAACCCCTAGAACTCGCCCTGCTGGTGAGTTGCAACCCCTACCAATTCCCAGTAGATCCTGGTCTCATATTTTTATGGATTTCATCACGGACCTGCCACCTGCAGATGGTAAAACTGTGGTTTGGGTAGTGGTCGATAGGTTCAGTAAGATGTTACATTTTATTCCTCTTGCTAAGCTTCCTAATGCTAAGACTCTGGCTTCTGTATTTGTAGAACAAATATTATGTTTGCACGGTATTCCCGAGAACATTGTATCTGATAGGGGTGTCCAGTTTGTATCTAGATTTTGGAAAGCCTTCTGTCGGAGGTGCCAAATCTCATTGTCTTTCTCGTCTGCCTATCATCCTGAGAGTAACGGGCAGTAACATTTATGGGTTAAGTACCTTACTTTGGCAGAATTTGTGATAAACAACCATGGTAATTCCTCCTCTGGTGTCTCCCCATTCTTTTGTAATTATGGTTTCCATGCTCGTTTTTATCTGGGTCATCTGTCTCCTCATCTAACCTAGAGGCGGATAAAGTCTCGTCAAAACTGTGCACAGTTTGAACCTAGAAAAAGCTCAAAATAATCAAAAAAATCAAAGGAAATAAGAAATGTTCTAAGGGGATGGATTGGTTGTGGAGAAGGTGTGGCTATCTTCTAAAAATGTGCCTCTTAAGGAGGCCTCCATAAAGTTTGCATGTCGCTTTATAGGTCCGTACGATATTGCAGAGGTGATTAATCCAGTATCTTTTTGGTTGAAGCTGCCCGAATCTTTCCACATCCATGACATCTTCCACAAATCTCTACTTAAAAAACCTATTGCCCCTGTTGTTCTTTCACAGTCTGCTCTGCCGCCGGTACTGGTTAATGATTCCGAGAAGTTTGTGGTTTCCAAGATCTTGGATGTTAGGAGATTCCGTAACTCTTTACAGTACCTGGTGCACTGGAAAGGTTATGGACCGGAGGAAATGTCCTGTGTACCAGCTAAGGATGTTCATGCCTCTAGACTTCTTAAGAAATTTCATGTGGAACATCCTGAGAAGCTGTTGCCTGGGGCCTTGGGTCATCAGCACAACCGTTACCATGGTAACCACACTGGGGCTGAGTGCGAAACTGATCACTCGGCACTCGGCTGGATTGGAACTCAGGAGTCATGTGACACTGGCCACGTCACATAACTCCACTAGTGCCCTATTTAAACAGGCAATCTGCTAGCCAAAGATTGCCTGAAATTGAGGTCCTTCCTGCGATATTACTGACCTGGTTTGTTCGTCCTGCTTGTCTTCTGATTAACTGTCCGTCTCATCCCTTGGTCTTGGTGTTTCCTCCTGGTTCTGACTTCGGCTTCTCCTGACGATCCTCCGCTTGCTCCTCTGGTACCGTGCTGCTCTCTTGGTTTCTGACTCGGCTTGTTTGTCTACTCTGTTGCATGCATTGTCTGTCTTCCCTGCACTTATCCTAGCTGAGGGTTTGTTGACCAGTTGTCCCTTGTCACTAGGACTTGTGAGGCAAGTAGGCAGGAACAGAGGCGCGGGTTGAGCTCAGTGGTCATTTCCCCACCCCCTGTGTGTGTGACAAAATTGTAATTTTTCATTTTCATTGTGAAACGTCTTATAGGTCAAAGTGCTAACTACACCCCTTGAAATATTACTTGAGGGGTGTAGTTTCTGGAATCGGGTAACTTTTTGCGGGTTTCCACTGTAGTGCCACCTCAAGGTGCATTCATATGCGACATCGCTCCCAATTAACATTATATCTAAATCTGTCTGTGAAGGTTCTCATTTATCCAGGTCATGGTATATACAGTATCTGTAAAGAATAAATCAAGGCAACTAGACGTACTGTAGATTTCTTGAAAACGTTTCACTCGTTCTTCCAACGAGCTTTCTCAATTCTGAGTGATTGTGCAAAAAATTCTGGGAATATGTAACTGAATCCACATCTGGTAATTAGACCTAGCATTGGGTCAAAGGTGTTGATTCCATTATCCTAATTGGAGTCAGTAGGAGATAAAGACTCAATTTCACGCGGGAAGATATGCAGAATAACAAACTGGCGTTTCTGGACTGTCTTATAACAGTGGAAGCGGGAAGGAAGCTGGGAATAGAGGTCTATCAAAAACCAACACACACAGACCAGTACCTGCTGTTTGATTCCCACCATCCTCTAGACCACAAACTGGGAGTCATCCAGACTCTACACCACCCGGCAGAGAAAATCCCCACTAGCACAGAGGCCAAGGCGAAGGAACTCAAACACCTCAGAGGGGCACTTAAAACTTGTGGGTATCCAGATTGGGCCTTTGTCAAAACAGAAGGAAGGAGAAGAAAGACCACCAGGACTACCAGTAAGGGCGAGAAGCATGACAGACGCAAGAATATGGTTATCCCATATATAGCTGGGGTGTCTGAGAAACTCAAAAGGATTTTTAATAAACATCACATTCCTGTTTGCTTTAAACCCAGCAACACACTGAGGCAACAACTGATTCACCCCAAAGACCCAACGCCTAAACACAAGATGGACAACATTGTGTACGCAGTCCAGTGCAATGAGGAATGCTCAGAACTATATATCGGCGAAACAAAACAACAACTACATCAGCGTATGGCCCAGCATAGAAGAGCCAAAACCTCTGGTCAAGATTCAGCCGTGTACTTACATCTAAAAGGAACAGGTCACACCTTTGAAGACAGTCAAGTACGTGTTTTGGATAAGGAGGCCGATTGGTACAAATGAGGCATGAAGGAGGCCATGTACGTAAAAATGGAGAAGCCAAGCTTGAATAGAGGCGGGGGGTTAGACATCTATTGTCTGTCACGTATAATGCTGTCTTGACACCTTTTTCTGGGAAGTCTTTATCACCTACTGACTCCAATTAGGATAATGGAATCAACACCTTTGACCCAATGCTGGATCTAATTACCAGATGTGGATTCAGTTACATATTTATTCCCAGAATTTTTTGTACAATCACTCAGAATTGAGAAAGCTCGTTGGAAGAACGAGTGAAACGTTTTCAAGAAATCTACAGTACGTACAGTTGCCTTGATTTATTCTTTACAGATATATATCTAAATCTGCTCTTCAAAAGCCAAATGGTGCTCCTTCTACTCTAAAGCCTGCTGTGCGTTCATACATAATTTTTTGAGCGTGTGTGGGGTGTTGGCGTATTTGGGGTGAAATGAGTAACAAAAGGTGCATTTTGTTCTTTTGAAATTTGTGAAAGTGAAAAATGTGGGTGTAAAGCAACTTTTTCTGGAAAAAAACAAGCATTTTTAATTGTCACAGCCAAGTGTTTACAAATTCTGTAAAACGCCTGAAATGATGACTACTAGAGTTGAGCGAACACCTGGATGTTCGGGTTCGAGAAGTTCGGCCAAACTTCCCGGAAATGTTCGGGTTCGGGATCCGAACCCGACCTGAACTTCGTCCCGAACCCGAACCCCAGGAAAGGGCTAGAGGGTTGCAAAAGGCAGCAAAATGTAGTTAAATCCCCTGCAAACAAATGTGGATAAGGAAATGAATAAAAATAAAATAAATAAAAATTTACCAATATCAATTGGAGAGAGGTCCCATAGCAGAGAATCAGGCTTCATGTCACCCACCACTGGAACAGGCCACTGTCAGATATTTAGACCCCGGCACCCAGACAGAGGAGAGAGGTCCCATAACAGAGATTCAGGCTTCATGTCAGCAGAGAATCAGTCTTCACGTCATAGCAGAGAATCAGGCTTCACGTCAGCCAAAACTGGAACAGTCCATTGTCATATATTAGGCCCCGGCACCCAGACAGAGTAGAGAGGTCCCATAGCAGAGATTCAAGCTTCATGTCAGCAGAGAATCAGTCTTCATGTCATAGCAGAGAATCAGGCTTCACGTCAGCCAAAACTGCAATAGTCCATTGTCATATATTTAGGCCCCGGCACCCAGACAGAGGAGAGAGGTCCCATAGCAGAGATTCAGGCTTCATGTCAGCAGAGAATCAGTCTTCATGTCATAGCAGAGAATCAGGCTTCACGTCAGCCAAAACTGGAACAGTCCATTGTCAGATATTTAGGCCCCGGCATCCAGACAGAGGAGAGAGGTCCCATAGCAGAGATTCAGGCTTCATGTCATAGCAGAGAATCATGCTTCACGTCACCCAACACTGGAACAGGCCACTGTCAGATATTTTTAGGCCCAGGCACCCAGACAGAGTAGAGGTTCATTCAACTTTGGGTTGCCCCGCAATATAATGGTAAAATGAAAATAAAAATAGGATTGAATGAGGAAGTGCCCTGGAGTACAATAATATATGGTTAAGGGGAGGTAGTTAATGTCTGATCTGCACAAGGGATGGACAGGTCCTGTGGGATCCATGCCTGGTTCATTTTTATGAATGTCAGCTTGTCCACATTGGCTGTAGATAGGCGGCTGCGTTTGTCTGTAATGACGCCCCCTGCCGTGCTGAATACACGTTCAGACAAAACCCTGGCCGCCGGGCAAGCCAGCAACTCCAAGGCATAAAACGCTAGCTCTGGCCACGTGGACAATTTGGAGACCCAGAAGTTGAATGGGGCCGAACCATCAGTCAGTACGTGGAGGGGTGTGCACACGTACTGTTCCACCATGTTAGTGAAATGTTGCCTCCTGCTAACATGTTCCATATCAGGTGGTGGTGCAGTTAGCTGTGGCGTGTTGACAAAACTTTTCCACATCTCTGCCATGCTAACCCTGCCCTCAGAGGAGCTGGCCGTGACACAGCTGCGTTGGCGACCTCTTGCTCCTCCTCTACCTTCGCCTTGGTCTTCCACTTGTTCCCCTGTGACATTTGGGAATGCTCTCAGTAGCGTGTCTACCAATGTGCGCTTGTACTCGCGCATCTTCCCTTCACGCTCCAGTGCAGGAAGTAAGGTGGGCACATTGTCTTTGTACCGGGGATCCAGCAGGGTGGCAACCCAGTAGTCCGCACAAGTTAAAATGTAGGCAACTCTGCTTTCATTGCGCAGGCACTGCAGCATGTAGCTGCTCATGTGTGCCAGGCTGCCCAGAGGTAAGGACAAGCTGTCCTCTGTGGGAGGCGTATCATCATCGTCCTGCGTTTCCCCCCAGCCACGCACCAGTGATGGGCCCGAGCTGCGTTGGGTGCCACCCCGCTGTGAACATGCTTCATCCTCATCCTCCTCCACCTCCTCCTCATCCTCGTCCTCCAGTAGTGGGCCCTGGCTGGCCACATTTTTACCTGGCCTCTGCTGTTGCAAAAAACCTCCCTCTGAGTCACTTCGAAGAGACTGGCCTGAAAGTGCTAAAAATGACCCCTCTTCCTCCTCCTGGGCCACCTCCTCTTCCATCATCGCCCTAAGTGTTTTCTCAAGGAGACATAGAAGTGGTATTGTAACGCTGATAACGGCATCATCGCCACTGGCCATGTTGGTGGAGTACTCGAAACAGCGCAACAGGGCACACAGGTCTCGCATGGAGGCCCAGTCATTGGTGGTGAAGTGGTGCTGTTCCGCAGTGCGACTGACCCGTGCGTGCTGCAGCTGAAACTCCACTATGGCCTGCTGCTGCTCGCACAGTCTGCCCAGCATGTGCAAGGTGGAGTTCCACCTGGTGGGTACGTCGCATATGAGGCGGTGAGCGGGAAGGCCGAAGTTACGCTGTAGCGCAGACAGGCGAGCAGCGGCAGGATGTGAACGCCGAAGCGCGAAAAGACGGCCCGCACTTTATGCAGCAGCTCTGACATGTCTCGGTAGTTGTGAATGAACTTCTGCACCACCAAATTCAGCACATGCGCCAGGCAAGGGATGTGCGTCAAACCGGCTAGTCCCAGAGCTGCAACGAGATTTCGCCCATTATCGCACACCACCAGGCCGGGCTTTTGGCTCGGTCTCACCACTGCCTCTTCCTCCGAACTGTGAAAGTCAGTGGCACGACCTTCATTCCATGTGGGGTCTAGGACCTCATCGTCCCCTGCATCGTCTTCCACCTAGTCTTCCTCCCTGACATCCTGTTCAGTCTGCACACTGCAGAAAGACGCAGCAGTTGGCACCTGTGTTTCGTCATCATCAGAGACGTGCTGAGGTAGTATTCTTATGTCCTCATCATCAGGAAACATAAGTGGTTGTGCGTCAGTGCATTCTATGTCTTCCACCGCTGGGGATGGGCTAGGTGGATGCCCTTGGGAAACCCTGCCAGCAGAGTCTTCAAACAGCATAAGAGACTGCTGCATAACTTGAGGCTCAGACAGTTTCCCTGATATGCATGGGGGTGATCGGACAGACTGATAGGCTTGGTTTTCAGGCGCCATCTGTGCACTTTCTGCAGAAGACTGGGTGGGAGATAATGTGAACGTGCTGGATCCACTGTCAGCCACCCAATTGACTAATGCTGTACCTGCTCAGGCCTTACTATCCTTAGAACGGCATTGGGCCCCACCAAATATCGCTGTAAATTCTGGCGGCTACTGGGACCTGAGGTAGTTGGTTCACTAGGACGGCCACGTCCTCTCCCAGCACCAGAGGGTCCACTAACACCACCACGACCATGTCCGCGTCCCTTACTAGATGTTTTCCTCATTGTTACTGTTCACCACAATAAGAAAAAAAAAATTTGGCCCAATGTATTGAATTCAAATTCAGGCCTTATTTTACAGACACCTAACACTCTCTGGCTATCTATTTAGGTACCGTATTACACTAATACAGGCACAGAAGTAACAACAGATTTAGCTGAATATAAATTGTAGGCCTAGTATTTAGGCCCTGGATGACAGGTATACGTTTACGGACAGAATTAGACTTGGAAATGCACGGTAGCGTGTGAAGTTATTGAGAATGACCCTATCCGCACCTTCAATCTAATATACCCTTTATGGATAGATTTAAAGTAGGCCTGAAACAGCAGAAACCACTAATTTAGGGAATTGCTAAGTTGGGAATTGTATTTCAACCCAGAAAAAAAACTGTGCTTTGGCGGACACTAAATGAATTGACCAGCCTTAGCAATAAACACAGATTTAGCTTAATATAAATTTTAGGCCTATTATTTAGGCGCTGGATGACAGGTATACATTTACGGTCAGAATTAGACTTGGAAATGCACGGTAGCGTGTAAAGTTATTGAGGATGACACTATCCGCACCTTCAATCTAATATACCCTTTTATGGATAGATTTAAAGTTGGCCTGATACAGCAGAAACCACTGATTTAGGGAATTGCTAAGGCTACTCTCACACTTGTGTTTGGGGCTCCGCTTGTGAGTTTCGTTTGAAGGTTCTCACAAGCGGCCCCGAACGGATCCGTCCAGCCCTAATGCATTCTGAGTGGATGCGGACCCGCTCAGAATGCATCAGTCTGGCACCGTTTGTCCTCTGCTCCGCTCAGCAGGCGGACACCCGAATGCTGCTTGCGGCGTTTGGATGTCCTCCTGGCCGTGCGGAGGCAAACGGATCCGTCCAGACTTACAATGTAAGTCAATGGGGACGGATCCGTTTGAAGTTGACAAAGTATGGCTCAATTTTCAAACGGATCCGTCCCCCATTGACTTTCAATGTAAAGTCAAAACGGATCCGTTTGCACTATCATGAACAACAAGAAAAAAAAAAAAAAAATTTTTATTTTTTTTGTTCATGGTAATGCAAACGGATCTGTTCTGAACGGATCTAAGCAGGTAATGAGAGTTTTTGGAACCGCGCTGCTCTGGACTATAATCTCCGGTCAATAGTGGATGGTGCCGGGCTCCAACACCTTTCCTTTCCACCCAAAAAAGGTCCAATCTTCCACAGATGGTTTCCTCTATAGGGTTCAAGGAAATTGATACAATAGTGAAGCACCCTTTGGCTTGATGTTATTAAAAGGTTTTATTGTACTCACAAGAGTCGATCAACAAAAGGCATATATCAATAGATACAATCGTCTGGTTTCTGCCCGACCCGGGTTTCGCTGCCTCGCTTCTTCAGGGGCGACAACTGCGCATATGCGCAATGGGGCCCTTTAAATAGCCCAGCCTATTTCGATAAATGAGCCGGCGGTGATCCGGATCAAATCCCAACATTGCAGAAAAGTTTCCCATCATGCATTTTACAAGTATCTTCATATACCTTCCCATTCCGCATAAAAATTAACACATATACATATAAATAGATACAAAATTATAAAACTCTTGCTGTTATAAACAATTTGATCTCCAACACATTTATCTCTTATTCATCATTATTTTATACACCGCAATATTATTTAGTGGATATAGATCTTCATCCCACTTAATTCACCTACAACATTACATAAATCGTCCGATTTGCGATATGCTCTATACTTAAATATTCAAATATTCACAAAGCCGTCATTAATCCTCCACCCACTTTTGTGACGTCGCTTGGGTGCTCCGAACCCCGCCTCCTCCCTCCGACATCCGCGTCACACTCCGTCACCATGACGTAGTTTGAAGGTCCTCAAGGAGCAGGGTCAGGAGAACCAAAGCAACGCGACTGGTCGGGGTGTTCTACAGTAAGCATGGTTTCAAATCAAATTCAATATTTAACCCACCTGGCTGTAGGGTTCCTAACTGATAAATCCACTCTACCTCCTTTCTATTGATTTGCGCCAGTGAGTCCCCCCCTCGCCAGTGTGGCTTGACAATCTCTACACCCACAAATCTTAAACCCTTCGGGGTTTTTTCATGCGCAAATTTGAAATGGGCAGATACACTGTGGGTCAACAGACCTTTTCTAATGTTCCGTACGTGCTCCTGTATTCTGATTTTGAGCTTCCTTACTGTCCTGCCCACGTACTGGAGCCCACAAGGGCACTCCAGTACGTATATGATATTCTCATTCTCACAGGAACAGTTTCCTCTTATACGGAACTCCATTCCATTTTTTTTGGATGTTATACAGTTGATGTTTATCTGTCGTTCTTTTGTATTCCTATTTTTACATCCTGCGCAAAACCCACACCAGGTGAATTTTCCTCCTTCTTTCTTTGGCTTAATGCTGACTGGAGGGATAGCACTATGTACAAGTTTTGTTCTGATGCTAGCCGCTTTTTTAAAAATAAAGGAGGGATTATCTGGTATAGTTTTTCTTAATACTGGATCGTTTTTAAGTATCCCCCAGTTCTTTCTCACCATTTTCTTGATGTTATCAGACATAGAACAGTATTTTGTCACAAAAGAGAATTTGTAATCTTTCTCACCCTTTTTTGCTTTTTCTCTCGTGTCTTTATTCTCTTCCCTTTTTTCTACTTCCACAGCTTCTATGCATACGTCTAGATTTGCCTCCTCATAACCCCTTTCAATGAATCTGTTTTTTAGCACTTTGCTTTGTATTCGATAGTCTTCGACTTTCGTACAATTACGGGCCATCCTCTTGAATTGTCCTTTCGGTATATTCGTGAGCCAGGGCCCGTAATGACAACTTTTTATGTCAATATAGGAGTTGACATCTGTGTCCTTAAAATGTGAACTTGTCATGAAGCGGCCATCTTCTATCCGTATGCATAGATCCAGGAAGGTGACAGAGACATTACTAATTTCTCCCACAAATTTTAAATTCCAATCATTAGTATTCAACTGACATATGAAGGACTCAAGGCCCTCCCTCCCTCCTTCCCACACTAGGAGACAGTCATCGATATATCTCCTCCAGAAGGTCAGTTTACCCCTTGGGGTGTCCGCTCCCAGTGTGGGAAGGATGGAGGCCTCCTCCCATGCCCCCATAAAAATGTTAGCGAAGCTGGGGGCGAATTTTGCCCCCATCGCCGTCCCGATGCACTTTTGGGTGGAAAGGAAAGGTGTTGGAGCCCGGCACCATCCACTATTGACCGGAGATTATAGTCCAGAGCAGCGAGGTTCCAAAAACTCTCATTACCTGCATTTCCAGTGGGATACACCTACCACACTACTCCGGAACCAGCAGCAGCACAAGCAATCTTTCCGTGTGAGGATACAGGACTGACTCTTTTATTGTTGATTTAATTTGTATCTGTAGGTGGTCGAGTCTTGCTACCAACATGGACATTTTTGATTTTAGAGCCAATTTCAAATGTGATCTTGATGCTTTCTGTGAGACTCCTATTGAGAGCGATAAGGGGTCAGATGATATGAGAACACTGTTTAATAAATATACACCGCAGCGGAATTATGGGTATCATGAAAATGCATATCAATTTAATAGAGAAAATGTATACACATATGAGCCAAACTTTGAGAATAGGGAAGACTATATAAACCAGCAGAATTATACACACTATTATGCTGGTCAACAGGGCAAACATTATGAGTATAGTAATGGTCACAAAGGGGGCCAGTACAATGGGAATTATGGACGAAATAATGGATATAGAGGGCAACAATATAGACAAATGTATAAACAGCCGCATCAAGGAGGAGGGTATAAAGGAAAACCAAGATGGAGACCACAGGAGAATTATAGGACTAACCATTATGAAGGAGCCCATTATGAAGGAAACAGTTATGATGATAAACAAAAAAGGGATAACAGTGAAGGAAACAGACTAAACAGTACACAACAGAACGAGCAAAATTTTCCTCACCAGAGCATAAAAGGGGTCCAGAGGGAAGGAGAAATAAGAGAGGTAACAACGAGGACACCACAAAAAAGAAGTCTGGTAGAGGAAGACGGGGAAAAGGAAAGGGGAAGATCAAGCCCAAAAACCAAAAAGATCAAGGAGACATAGGAGGGATTTTCAACTTAAGCGACCACATCTTAACAGAGGGAGAAAAGAGTGTCCTGAATAAGGGCCTCAAATATGCGCCTAGCCAGAAGATCAACAAATTTGAGGCATTCCTGGATATTCATAAATATATTCGGAAAATCAATATGGCTAAATATTGGATCAGCAATCCTGCTTCACAGAATAAAAATCCTGCTATATTAGACACACAGATTAAGAAAGAGGGAGATATCGTACACACACAATTGAAGGAAAAATCAAAGTTTTTTTCCAAAAAAACGGAATAATGAATGCGTGGAGGCTTTTAAAATTGGCCTGTTAAAAGAGCTAGAAGAGATGGACACGAGTAAGGTGAAACAAAATCTCAATTATAAAGAAAGAAAGGCCCTGAAAGATCTGGAAAAAAATCCAGATCTAACAATTAAACCGGCAGATAAAGGGGGGGTAGTTATAATGAACAAAGAGAAGTATGAAGCAGAAATGGCCAGATTGGTATCGGACGGAACAACCTATAGAAAACTGAAAAGTAACCCCACCCAAGAATATAAAAAGATTCTGGATGGAATCTTGAGAGAGGGTTTTAAAAAAGGAATATTGAATAAAAAAGAGTATGAGTATCTCACCATACCGTTCCCTCCAGTACCAGTAATATATCACCTGCCAAAAGTCCACAAAAGTTTAATCGACCCTCCAGGGAGGTCGATAATTTCGGGCCTGAACTCATTGACATGCAGGATCACCGAATATATTGATTTTTACTTGCAGGGGTATGTGGTGCAGAACCCCTCGCACTTGAAGGACACCGGAGCTGTGTTACAACTTATTAAGGAACTAAGCCCCCCTACTGTAGATACATGGATGGCCACAATTGATGTGGCATCTCTGTATACAGTCATTCCGAAGAAGTTGGGTATGGAAGCTGTAGAGAGTAGGATCAAAAAAGATATGAAATTAGGAGATGCACAGGGAACATTTATCCTGGAATGCCTCAGCTATTGTCTTGATCACAATTATTTTTGGTTTAAGGACTCGCACTATGTACAGTGCATCGGGACGGCGATGGGGGCAAAATTCGCCCCCAGCTTCGCTAACATTTTTATGGGGGCATGGGAGGAGGCCTCCATCCTTCCCACACTGGGAGCGGACACCCCAAGGGGTAAACTGACCTTCTGGAGGAGATATATCGATGACTGTCTCCTAGTGTGGGAAGGAGGGAGGGAGGGCCTTGAGTCCTTCATATGTCAGTTGAATACTAATGATTGGAATTTAAAATTTGTGGGAGAAATTAGTAATGTCTCTGTCACCTTCCTGGATCTATGCATACGGATAGAAGATGGCCGCTTCATGACAAGTTCACATTTTAAGGACACAGATGTCAACTCCTATATTGACATAAAAAGTTGTCATTACGGGCCCTGGCTCACGAATATACCGAAAGGACAATTCAAGAGGATGGCCCGTAATTGTACGAAAGTCGAAGACTATCGAATACAAAGCAAAGTGCTAAAAAACAGATTCATTGAAAGGGGTTATGAGGAGGCAAATCTAGACGTATGCATAGAAGCTGTGGAAGTAGAAAAAAGGGAAGAGAATAAAGACACGAGAGAAAAAGCAAAAAAGGGTGAGAAAGATTACAAATTCTCTTTTGTGACAAAATACTGTTCTATGTCTGATAACATCAAGAAAATGGTGAGAAAGAACTGGGGGATACTTAAAAATGATCCAGTATTAAGAAAAACTATACCAGATAATCCCTCCTTTATTTTTAAAAAAGCGGCTAGTATCAGAACAAAACTTGTACATAGTGCTATCCCTCCAGTCAGCATTAAGCCAAAGAAAGAAGGAGGAAAATTCACCTGGTGTGGGTTTTGCGCAGGATGTAAAAATAGGAATACAAAAGAACGACAGATAAACATCAACTGTATAACATCCAAAAAAAATGGAATGGAGTTCCGTATAAGAGGAAACTGTTCCTGTGAGAATGAGAATATCATGTACGTACTGGAGTGCCCTTGTGGGCTCCAGTACGTGGGCAGGACAGTAAGGAAGCTCAAAATCAGAATACAGGAGCACGTACGGAACATTAGAAAAGGTCTGTTGACCCACAGTGTATCTGCCCATTTCAAATTTGCGCATGAAAAAAACCCGAAGGGTTTAAGATTTGTGGGTGTAGAGATTGTCAAGCCACACTGGCGAGGGGGGGACTCACTGGCGCAAATCAATAGAAAGGAGGTAGAGTGGATTTATCAGTTAGGAACCCTACAGCCAGGTGGGTTAAATATTGAATTTGATTTGAAACCATGCTTACTGTAGAACACCCCGACCAGTCGCGTTGCTTTGGTTCTCCTGACCCTGCTCCTTGAGGACCTTCGAACTACGTCATGGTGACGGAGTGTGACGCGGATGTCGGAGGGAGGAGGCGGGGTTCGGAGCACCCAAGCGACGTCACAAAAGTGGGTGGAGGATTAATGACGGCTTTGTGAATATTTGAATATTTAAGTATAGAGCATATCGCAAATCGGACGATTTATGTAATGTTGCAGGGGAATTAAGTGGGATGAAGATCTATATCCACTAAATAATATTGCGGTGTATAAAATAATGATGAATAAGAGATAAATGTGTTGGAGATCAAATTGTTTATAACAGCAAGAGTTTTATAATTTTGTATCTATTTATATGTATATGTGTTAATTTTTATGCGGAATGGGAAGGTATATGAAGATACTTGTAAAATGCATGATGGGAAACTTTTCTGCAATGTTGGGATTTGATCCGGATCACCGCCGGCTCATTTATCGAAATAAGCTGGGCTATTTAAAGGGCCCCATTGCGCATATGCGCAGTTGTCGCCCCTGAAGAAGCGAGGCAGCGAAACCCGGGTCGGGCAGAAACCAGACGATTGTATCTATTGATATATGCCTTTTGTTGATCGACTCTTGTGAGTACAATAAAACCTTTTAATAACATCAAGCCAAAGGGTGCTTCACTATTGTATCAATTTCCTTGAACCCTATAGAGGAAACCATCTGTGGAAGATTGGACCTTTTTTGGGTGGAAAGGAAAGGTGTTGGAGCCCGGCACCATCCACTATTGACCGGAGATTATAGTCCAGAGCAGCGCGGTTCCAAAAACTCTCATTACCTGCATTTCCAGTGTGATACACCTACCACACTACTCCAGAACCAGCAGCAGCACAAGCAATCTGTCCGTGTGAGGATACAGGACTGACTCTTTTATTGTTGAACGGATCTAAGCGTTTGCATTATAGGTGCGGAACCGTCTGTGCAGATACCAGACGGATCCGCACCTAAACGCAGGTGTGAAAGTAGCCTCAGTTGGGAATTGTATTTCAACCCAGAACAAAAATATATCCTTTGCCAGACAGCAGACAGTATTACTTGGCTAGCCACAGCTGAAACACCAGATTTAGGGTACTGCTATTTTGGCTATTGTATTTCACCCCTCAATAAAATAGCAAGCACAGCCAAGTAACGGTTTCACCCAGGAGCAAGGGGGGAGGGAGGAGGAATTTCCTCTGGCCGTCAAGGTTACAGAAAAGTATAGAGTTCATAGCCAATAGAAAATATATACTTTATCTTTCACCCCCCTCCCACTCCTTCCTCTCGTGAAACCTATGTATTGTCTGTTGTTTTCAGAAATAAACCAGAGATACTGATTAACTCCATGTAGTGGGTTGTCTGTCTGATCTCTCCGTGCACGTATCTTAATTAATTTGGAGCAGTACATCAACCGAACTGGCAGCTTGGCCAGAACCAGAACAATTTTGGCGCCCAACGTGGGGCTCGAGGATTGGACCCTCTGTTCCCGTACCCCCAGAGACCAGACGAGGAGAGGCGCACTAACGGACACCGGGATCGCAACCCGTGATATGAGGTAGGAAAATTGAGTCATCTTGCCTATAAAGTGTACCCTGGTGTAGCCTCTTGGTGTTCGTCTGAGGGAGGGGTGCGGAAGCAGTCTGGGACATCCTCTAGGGCATGAAAGTAAGAACCCCATATGTTTTTTTAAAGTCTTGATGTACTGTGTTGTGCCTATAAGTTGTGAAGACCCTGTTGACAAGTATCACTGACTGAGACACGGAGTTCTCCTGTGTACCTGTATCGGAGTTCAGCCCGGTGTCTGACTCGAATCTCCATAAAGGGGACGATCACAGATGGGTGGAGAGCGGTTCGCGGTAGCCCAGAGTGTGCTGACCGGGACTCAAAGGTCTTCACGTCCAGTGATTACTCTATGCAGAGGTCTTTAGGCGGCTTCAGTAGGTACAAGAGATAATGGGAAATGAGGAAAGTGTCCCGAAGGGTTACTGTTCACCTGAACAGTACGTGGTGGAGAGAAGAGGCAAACGTTTCATAAAAGGATTAACTAAGTTGGAGAAGAGTTATAGTGTCTGTAAAGGAGGCATCCTATGTATTGCCACCTGGCAAGTGTTGTTAAACGAGAAGAGAGGGAATTTAGAGGATGATTAATTGACAGACATGGTCCGTGTGTGGTTGGACTGTAGTAAAGAATTTGAACAGACCGGGGGGAACTAAATTTTAATGAGAAAAGACAGAGATATTTCTGTAAGCCTGGTGTTGCATTGATACATGACTTGCCACCACCCTATAATGGCGCCGGGAAGAAAGCAGGTGGGTGGACCTGCAAAACATTTGGTCAACAGAATCCCTCCTCCCGTGATACGTGCCTTCCCTGTGGGGTTCCCCACCCACAAAACCACACCTTGGTAACTACTCCCCGGCACGTCCCATCACTTCCCGTGTTAGCTACAGCACCATCTTGTCCCCAGGCAACGCCCATGAACGGACCTTTAATATCATTCGGTCCGGACCCCCCCATCACTCCTATGTCGCCCTTGCCCCTTCCTACTACCTTGTACCCCATGGTTAACCCGGACGGTACATTCATGCTACCCCACTCACCTGCCACCCTTACTCCTATAATGGTAGGGGGGCAACCTGATGAAGCAGAACAGGGGGATGCAGACGGTGCTGCAGAATCCACAATGGGCATACAAAATGCACCGGGTAATATGCAGACTCCTTGCGGGGTACCCCGACAGACTACGGTGATCCGCCAACTTTATCCCTGGCACCACAGTGGACTGTACCCATGACCGTGCGCCCATCACGACGTTCACAAGATCAAATACTGCAGGGTCAGATTACAGAGCTACAAAAGAACTTACAGAAAATTGAGCAGGGAAACCTTGAGACACTGAAAGAAGCCCTAGCACTTAACCGGCCACAGGGACCACCAAAATATGTGTCTTTCACCCCACAACAGTTATTCACCATAGTGAATTTACTGCCTGACCATGAGACCCATCCCATGCCCTTTTTCAGGAAACTGTCCCAAGTGCATCAAACCTATGGGTGCACATGGTCGGACCTGCAAAGTATAGTGGAAAACAAGACAGGTGAATACTCCACACTGATAATGGATCAAATCCACATCCCTGAACTTAAAGGTGCTAACTTTGACCCCCGGGATCATGAGTCTGGAGAATTCTTTATAGAACAACTACAGAAATGGACAAAAGCTAAATTAGCAGATCATTCCACCACATTGCAGGACAGCTGCGGGGGATCAGTTGACCCCCACTTTTTTTCTTTTCACAGAAATGTTAGTTTCTGCTGTGTTAGTTTAAGATCCTCTTTCTGATAAGAAACTGTCTCGCTTCTTGGTCTTTGTGGTTTTCACTCAAATTATGTGACACCCACAGCTGCCGGATGTCTGACAATAAAATTCTGCACTGATTCATATGAGCAAGGGGATTCGCTGCAAACCATTTTGCACCTCATCCCCAATACTCTCTGGGCCAGAGGACCCCAGGATATTGGATACCTCAATGTCCCACCAGTCACTGTGACCCTGTAGGACCCCACAGTCCTACCATACAAAGAGACTGGACCCAGTAGCCAGAGAAGCCCCTTCCTGTGTCAGAGCTATCCATGCTGCCAGCTCTCTTCTAAACGTCACATCTGACGTTGTGCTGGGTCATCCCCTCACTATTCTGGCTCCCCTTGACATTTCTGCCATCCTCCAGCAGACTCAACCTAAACACCTTACTGCACAGCGCCACCTCTGGCTTCAGTGTAGTTTGCTTCTGCCAGATAATGTCACCATTCAGAGGTGCCACATCCTCAATCCTGCTGCACTCCTTCCTCTTCCAAGGGGGGAGTATAATGGAGATTCTGAAGATTTTATTGATCTACATGCTGAAGAGGATCTTCAGGAAGAAGAACTATGGGCCTCAACCGACTCTCTTTACAAGGAACAAGAACATGATTGCATTACAATGATGGAAGCTAAAGTAGGGACACCACCATCAGTCCAAGACAATCCTCTGACAAACCCTCATTGGATTCTATTTGTGGACGGCTCAAGGTACGCCGATGACAAGGGGAAGTTCCATACAGGCATGGCAGTCACAAGTGAGCATGAAGTGCTGTGTGCAAGACAATTGCGCCCAGACCAGTCAGCACAAGAAGCTGAACTCATTGCCCTCACTGAAGCCTGCCTCATGGCAAAAGACTCTACCGCCAATATCTACACAGATTCTAGATATTCCTTTGGAGTGGTTCATGACTTTGGACTAATATGGAAGGCCCGGGATTACATTACAGCTGCAGGAACCCCGATTAAGAATGCTGCAGCAGTAGCAGCCCTAATGGCAGCAGTACTCCTGCCCAACCGAGTGGCAGTGATCAAAGTAAAGGCCCATACTGGAGCTGACACCCCTGAGGCCTGAGGAAACGCCCTAGCTGACCAAGCGGCCAAGGAAGCAGCAGTGAAAGAGGAAAGAGTCCAGTCAGACCAGATTATTATAACACAGGAAGACCTGGAACAAGAAGAAATCACATGGGACCTCCTGAAACAAATGCAGAAACAGGCCACTCTCAGGGAAAAGGAAATCTGGCTGAAAGAATCAGCCCTCGAAGAAGAATCTGGACTCTGGACACAAGGAAAGAGAGTCTGCCTACCCAGAGCTCTTTATCCCCTAATAGCCTCAGTGGCCCATGGGCCCACCCACCAATACAAAACCATCATGAAAAAACTAATTGACAAAATATGGGTGGCCCCAGGGATAACCCCTGTCCTGGTGAGACATACTCAAGCGTGTCTCATCTGTGCAGAGTGTAACCCTGGCAGAACCGAGCCCACTCCCAGAAAATGTCTCCCGAAAGCCTTATATCCTTTTCAGAGGATACAAATCGATCATATCCAGATGCCAATGTGCCAAGGGTTTCAATATGTGCTAGTAGTGGTAGACTTGTTCTCTGGGTGGCCAGAAGCCTTCCCCGTCCGAAATCAGACAGCCACATCAACTGCTAAGAATTTAATGCAGGAAACTGTTTGTAGGTTCGGAGTACCTGAGGTCATTGAGAGTGATCAGGGCCCAGCATTCACTGCTAGATTAAACCAAGAAGTCTGGAAGATGGTAGGGTCTGTCATGGTCTTACCTTCTTGCTGTTCTCCTTCGTTTGACATGTGCTGGCGGCCATCTTGGTTTCTGGGTTTCTTGTAGCCTCCCACCCTGCGGCTTCTCCTTCCCACTGGGAGGAGCTGGATGCCTAGCTCATATATATAGGAGGTCTGTGGCTTCAGTTCCTTGCTTGGTCCTCCTGTGTTCACATGCTTCTAAGACTGCTGTTGCTTCTGGTTCCTGATCCTGGCCTCGTCTGACTACCCCGCTGGTTCCTGATCCTGGCTTCGTCTGACTACCCCGCTGGTTCCTGATCCTGGCTTCGTCTGACTACCCTTCTGGTTCCTGACCTCTGGCTACGCAAGACCCTGCTTCGGTTTAGCCATCCGTTTGGACTTTTGCTTACAGCTTGATTTTCAATAAAGCCTTCTTATTCCCACTTATCTCTTAATGTACGTCTGGTTCATGGTTCCATGACATTAGGACCAAGCCATGAATTCTGACGGTACAGGGCCATCCTCGCTACCTACGCTGATTGCCAGACTTGATCAGCAGGATCACCTGTTGGGTCGGTTCGCTGTGGCGTTGCAAACCCTGCTTGAACGCACGGCTCATTTCGCTTCCGTTGCCGATGGGTCGGTTGTCGCTCCTGGGCCCGCTCCTACTGCCGCTCCGGTTGTTGCGCCAGAGTCTACCCCGACACCTGTTGCTGCGCCTGCGGTGTCTCGGGGTATGACCGGTTCTGCCCCCCTTCCACAGCGCTTTGGGGGAGAGCCAACTCAGTGCCGAGGTTTCCTTAACCAGGTGGGCATTTATTTCGAGTTGCTGCCACATGCCTTTCCTACTGAGAGATCAAAGGTGGGCTTCTTGATCTCGCTGCTCTCGGACAAGGCCTTGGCCTGGGCCAGCCCTTTATGGGAGAACAACAATCCGGTGGTTGCCGAGTTTTCCGGTTTTGTTGCTTCTCT